>NC_140802.1:31479761-31900009 GCF_037176805.1 Vigna unguiculata
GCACACTCACACCGGCAACACTCGCCAACCCGAGCCACAACTCAAGGGTCCCTCGTGTTCATCCGCCATCTCGAGCCACAACTCTAGAGATGCTATTTCGAGCCACAACTCAAGGAATACCACGTGCTTAACCCCTATCCCGAGCCACAACTCAAGGGATACGTTCCGAGCCACAACTCCAGGAACACCAGCAATCTCACCCTTGAAGCATCACTAGACGCACTGTAGATTACGAATTCAGAATCAAAACTCAAGCTGCAACAGTATCAATCGCCTGGCGGGGGACACGTACCGCTAGGCGCTGCCAGCTTCCAGACCGCCTGGCGGGGGACACGTGCCGCCAGGCGCCAAGCGCCCCATAAATCACCATTTCAGCAACTACCGACTGGCGGAACCGTTTCCATCGCCAGGCGGACGCTGCTCCAGAGACCACGAATTTCTTCGCCATCGCCTGGCGGGACCCCCTTGCCGCCAGGCGCCTCCTACACCAGAACCCCACTGTTGTCTCTCTACCGCCTGGCGGACCTAACTCTGTCGCCAGGCGCGTACTTATGCAGTACTGGTTTTGGTCAATTACTCTTCGCATCTTGCCCTCACACCCATCCTCAATCCATTATACTCCTAGCTCAGGGCATGGTACTGTTCACTTAGATGAAACTTTACCACTTTCCCTCTCTACTACAACTCTCCACAAAATAATTACAAGCCAAGGAACTCACCCATGGTTGGGTGTCATTCTTATTTTCCCCAATTCCAACTGTCCCTATTCTAAGACTTTATTTCAAGCAGTACCATGAACCCAAGCAACCAAATTACTAATACCCACATTAGAAAAATTAGTTCAACATCTCAGGCCTTTCTTGAGCTCGTTAATTCATAAAACATACCCAACATACGTGACCACAATCAAGGCAGAAAAACAATTTGTGACCCATGGATTTCCCAACACTTATTCCACCATACTGAACCAATTCCTTCCAGAACAAACCCCCAACTCTCCAACATTGGTTTCATCCAACCTGGTTACAATGTCTGCGTCGACGCTTGGCGGAAATCCTCGTACCGCCAGGCGGTGCATACCATCTGGGTATTTCCAGATTCGCCCCAACGTCACTGACTTCACCATTCTTCCTACTACGCGACTCCTCATCAGTCCCCGCTCATATTCCAACGCAATCAAGATAATTCGAACTCAAATACAATGATCGATTAATCCCACTATACTCCACGAGTATCCCATTTCGAATCATAGCTAATGGAATCCCAACATTCAACCCTAGAGTTCTTTTACACTGTTCCATCAATTTACGACTTCAATTACGTTACAATTCAATAAAACACATGTCAGATCACCCCCTAACATTTACTTCTGACTTTCTATCCAGTCATACTCACCCTAGAACCTAGAATATACCAATGTCGCTAACACTAACTCGCGTCGCCTGGCGGTTGATCATTACCGCCAGGCAATTCATACTAAAATTCCAGAAATTGGTGAAATCCCCATGTGTCGCCTGGCGGTCGGGTATGTACCGCCAGGCGGTTCCTTCCCAGGAACCCAAAATAGGCATTCTCTGCATGCGCCGCCTGGCGGCTATGAACAGCCCGCCAGGCGATTTCTAGAAAATTTCCAGAAATAAACAATATAAGACGTGGTTCAGCTCCCCTAACCTGGTTCTCCTTCGCTTAAGCTTGACAATTTGTAGGATCCCCCTTGATCACCCACCTTCCTTGCTTCCTGCCTATTCAGCCACGTAAATTCACCCAGAACCTCTCACACTCTCTCAGATTTTCGCTCTCTCTTTAGGTATAGTTTATCAGCTTATCAAAACCTTAGCCCTTAACCTAATTTTCCCTTTTAAAGTGTGCCTAAACTAAGGGATTAATTACTAAAACGAAAATGGCATTGAATAAGACATAATGTGCCATTCAATCCCTCCCTTGGCTGCCCTTCCAGCCTCCTTTGTCTGCCCACTCACTTAGGTTTCCTCCCCACCTTTCCATATTCACGTCAAGACCAAAAATGCCAAAAATATAAAGTTTAATGTAAGTTCTCCAAGACTTGAACCCATAACCATGCAATTGCCCAATCAATATCAAACCATTTAACCAATCCATATTTCATGCTAGGAATAACAATTCAATTATCATAATATACAAGAACATGTTTTCATAAATTTAAATAACAAAACCATAACATCAAAAGTTAGCATACATAGGACTCGAACCCAAGTCCTCTCGCACAATCAAAGTGCTCTCAACCATATGAGCTAGCACTTTTCCACGTCATACCAATCATAATTTAATGTCATAATTATTACCCCTCCCGTATTTATTAATTAATTAATTAATTAATTAATTAAATTCTACGGGTCTTATAGAGTTCCCAATACGAACATAGTTCGTAACGTCCTAAGACTACCAAACTCGTCAGCCACATATTGAGGAGGGCAATCTATTTGGACCCATCCATACGAGCCACAACTCACACACTCACACCGGCAACACTCGCCAACCCGAGCCACAACTCAAGAGTTCCCTGTGTTCATCCGCCATACCGAGCCATACCGAGCCACAACTCAAGGAATGTCATGTGCTTATTCTGAGCCATAACTCAAAGGATACAATCTGAGCCTTAACTCAAGGAACATCCAATAAGTCGACCTTTAAGGTATCACCAAAGCCTTGTAGATAACACACATCATACGCATACACAAGTATCACCATATATCATATGCATCAATCCCCACATATTCATATATATATATATATACACTCCACCCTTTAAAGCCATGCTAGCATTCAATTCCAACTTATGAATAACGTATGCTCAAGTCAATTATAAAGCAGCAACACTCTAACAACTTAAGCACATGATTCTATGCACCAATGCAAATTAATATAGCATTATCGCCTCTCCTATGCAACAATTTAATTTATATTGATACACATGCATTCATCAATAAACCAATTCTCAACATGTGACTAACACAAAGGAACATTCAAATTCATGGAGACTTACAACATAGCTCAATCATGCTTCCAACTCATGCCACATTAGAGGTTACTTGAAATTATCAAGAGTTATTCACGCATTTTAAAGACTCTAAAACCAACAACCATGCATAACATATACCTCTTGCTACAGACCTCCAAATAAAATTTCCACCGTTCAAAGTAAAGAACATCATGTTATGGATCACTTGTCAAAATTTCACTAAAATCGAACGATTAACGAAATGGGAAACACAGTTTTACGAAAATTGCGCATACTAGAAAAATTTGTGGCGCCCAGCACCCAGATGTTAGGAACCTAGCACCTAGCGGTAGAAAACCATCGCCCGGCAGTCCTAGCTGCCCGAAAAATCCGAAAAAACAGCGTTATTGCACCTACTTTGATTAGTTTAAAGGCACTCAATTGTGTAACCACATATCTCCTATTTCAATTATATATTCATATACATATGCCTTCACAATTGAGACTATGACAACACTTGTATATAACCAAGAGTTAGTCATATTCATATGAACTCTAAAAAAACAACCCAATAATGCATATTCTCATACAAATTCCAAGATTTATCTCAAACAATAGCCACAAAAGCCCATTTAAACCAACCCTCATGTCAACCCAAAATTAGCATCAACACATTGTCATATAATCTCACATTAATCTCACATTATTCAATCCAAAACTATAAACCACATTTTGCATACAACTCATGCCAAGTTATAATTTATCACTTTATATTACATTAAATTAATAAAGCCTATACCATTAAATCATGCGACAAAGACTAAATTGATGCCTAGGATTGCTTCACGTAAAGTTTGAGGCACAAGTATCAAGGATGGAAAATTAAAGGCATAAATAAAGAGAGTACACATATGGGTATGTAGCACCAAACATCAAAATGTGAAAAGAAAGAAAAGAAAGAAGGAAGCGAAAAGCCAATCGAAAATATCTCTCATCCAACCATAACTTGACACCTTATCTTTGTGAGCAAAGATAAAGAAACGTGAAGATTGTACCCATAATCTAAGGAATTGACTAATTTTCATGTGACCAATTAAATGCATGGCCAACGAATTTAAACCATTTCTGCACCTTGAACTCATAGAAACCCTTCACGTATTCCACACAATAGAAAGAAACTTTAGACGCAATTTTCCCTCCCAAGAGCGTGATGAACAACTGGTGAACTCACATCCTGCGTACAAACCAAGCACTCATCCCTTCTCGAATCCAAATTTGCGAACTACGATGTAGCACTTATACCTACCACTAAGTGGCCCACATGTTTCAAGCATGCAACTAATACCACGCAAGAAGGTTTAAAAGGGTTAAACCCCATCCCAACATTACGTACCAACCCAAACAACCCCTTGCCCACCATGAACACGTAAAACTCCGAGAAGCCAACTACTCTACCACCGAAAATTCTTATAGCGTTCCCGGACAAGAGTTTGTTGTAAAAAATCCTTCCACACAACCACAAACAGATCAAGAAGTAATCATGTCGTTCAACACCAACGAAAACCATCATTCTCAAAGCAACCACACAACAATGGCCCTCGTCGCCTGGCGAAATCATTCTTGCTGCCAGGTAGTTTATCTCAAAAACCCAGAAATGGGTCCAGTGCTCATGCATCGCCTGACGACTTTGAAGGTCCATCAGGCGATTTTTGGAAATTTTCCAGAACTGTGAAAACAGAGAAAAGTTTGATCATGCAAAGGTACCATCTGTAAAACTTAATTAAGGATCTTTAAGATTTATAATTCTCACACGATAAATCATAATAGAGCACTAACCTTGATCCATGAGAGATCCTGTGAATATGCGTTCTTCAATTTATAATCTTGTGTGCTCTTCAACCACCGTTTCCCAATCTATCTCTTTGCCTTTCTTTCTCTTCTCACACGTACTTGATGGGTTACAGTGAAAAGAACCTTATGGCCAGAGACAGAACCCCAATTCCTTTTTATACCAACGTCCATCAAGTTGGTTTTTATTTTATCTTTATCTTTATTTTATTTTATTATCACTTCCCATAATAATAACCAATAAGTCTCTATATTTATTAAATCACAATTGGGCCCATCATAATATTTCAAATGAGTCACTAATAGAATTAATTCGTCAATTAATTCTAACATTCTCCCACTTGACTCATACGATGTCATAACATTATGTGATTTAATACATAAACATAATGCGCAATAAAAGACCTTGCATAAATTGGTTCCATCATTATTCATAATTAAAGATACAGAAATAATAAGAGTCATGGCGGTCACACATCATTTGATCGACATGATCCCTTCCATGTACTACTATATCATCCCTTTCTCCTTAATATGACCTTAAAAACGAGAAGTCCATAATGGGTTCAAACACAATGTCATTTTACAAAGCAATAACATAACATAATTTGTTTTCTTCATCATAATTTGCATGCATAAACATAAAGAAGAAAACACAGATTTCAGAAATTTATACATTAGGGAGCTCAAAGTGTCACATCAACATTAAAAAACATTAACATTCAACATTTAACATTCACTAGTAGACATAATGCCCATATTCTTTACATGACCAGCATACAATTTGGGCGGTAACCCTTTTGTTAAAGGGTCAGCAATCATAAGATCTGTGCTAATATGTTCTATTGACACTTTACGTTTCTGAACTTCTTCTTTAACGGCAAAGTATTTCAATTCCATATGTTTAGCACCTTTAGAATACTTGTCGTTTTTAGAAAAGAAGACTGTTGCGGAATTATCACAATAAATTTTCAGCGGCTTGGAAATACTGTCGACTACTCCAAGTCCTGAAATAAAGTTCCGCAACCAATTAGCCTGAACTGTGGCCTCAAAGCATGCCACAAATTCAGCTTCCATGGTGGATGCAGCAATGACAGACTGCTTCGCACTTTTCCATGAAATCGCTCCTCCGGCTAAAAGATACACATAACCAAATGTAGACTTTCTTGTATCCACGCAGCCGGCAAAGTCTGAATCTGTATAACTATCACCTCAAGGTGATCAGATTTTCTATAAGTAAGCATGTGATTCTTTGTTCCTTGTAGGTATCTTAAAACTTTCTTTGCAGCTTTCCAATGCTCCAGACCTGGATTACTTTGGTATCTACCAAGCATACCAACTGCAAAGCTAATATCTGGCCTCGTACAGGTTTGAGCATACATCAAACTCCCAACAACAGATGCATAAGGGATATTTTCCATCTGTTTCCGTTCCAAATCATTCTTTGGACATTGCATGAGACTAAACTTGTCTCCTTTCTGTATTGGAACAGGAGATGCTGAACATTTATCCATTCTGAATCTCTCTAAAACTTTATTAATATATGCATTCTGAGACAAACCTAACAATCCTTGTGATCTGTCACGAAATATTTCTATTCCTATCACATAGTATGCCTCACCCATATCTTTCATTTCAAAGTTATTAGAGAGAAACCTCTTAGTCTCACTTAATAGACCAAGATCATTCGTCGCAAGCAAGATATCATCAACATACAGAATCAGAAATATAAACTTACTCCCACTGACCTTCAGATATATACACCGATCAACGGTGTTTTCCTTAAATCCAAAGGACACAATAGTATCATTGAACTTAAGATACCATTGTCGAGAAGCTTGTTTAAGTCCATATATCGATCTCTTAAGTTTACACACCATGTGCTCCTTTCCTTCTTCAGCGAACCCCACCGGTTGGTCCATATAGACATCCTCTTCTAAATCCCCATTCAGAAAAGCAGTTTTAACATCCATTTGATGCAACTCAAGATCATAATGAGCTACTAATGCCATGATAATTCTAAAAGAGTCTTTCTTAGAAACAGGCGAAAAAGTTTCCTTATAGTCAACGCCATCTTTTTGAGTAAAACCTTTGGCAACAAGACGGGCCTTGTAACGTTCAATATTGCCTTGAGAGTCACGCTTAGTCTTAAAGACCCATTTACACCCAACTCTCTTGCATCCTTCTGGCAATTCCACAAGGTCCCATACGTCATTATGTGCCATTGATTTAAGCTCATCTTTCATGGCATCTAACCACTTATCAGAATTATCACCATTAATGGCTTCTGAAAAAGAAATTGGATCATTATCAATACTTAAGTCATTTTCTGACTCTTGTAGATAAACCACATAATCATTCGAAATAGCAGACTTTCTATCTCTGTGAGATCTTCTTAATACTATTTCTTGTGGTTGTTCTACTATTGGTTCATTGTTAACCTCGGGATCATTAATTTGTTGTTCTTCTTGATTGTTGTGAGTTTCTACAACATGTGGAACAACAACTCTTGATAAAGAAGTACTAGTTATAGGAACTTGTACTCTAACTTCTTTAATCTCCACATTTCGTGAAGCTTCACTCCCACTGGTTTCGCCATTTTCAATGAACCGAGCATTTCCAGTTTCAACGATTCTAGTACTATGGGTAGGACAGTAAAACATGTACCCATTTGATTTTTCTGGATAACCAATGAAAAATCCACTGATTGTTCTTTCATCCAGTTTCTTTTCTTGCGGATTGTATATTCTTACTTCTGCCTGACAACCCCAAACATGCAGGTGTCTCAAACTGGGTTTCCTATTCATCCATAACTCAAAAGGAGTCTTTTGAACAGCTTTACTAGGAACCCTGTTCAACAAATACATGGCAGTCTTTAAAGCATACATCCACAATGATACGGGTAAACATGAATTACTTAACATACTCCTAACCATATCCATTAAGGTTCGATTACGGCTTTCTGATACACCATTTTGTTGTGGTGTGCCTGGCATTGTGTATTGAGCACAAATACCACGTTTCTCAAGGAACTTAGCAAACGGACCAGGGTGTTGTCCACTTTCATCATATCTTCCATAATACTCACCACCTCTATCAGACCTTACGATTTTCACCTTTCTGTCTAATTGCCTTTCCACTTCATTTATATAAACTTCCAAGGCATTTACTGACTGAGATTTCTCATGCAGTAAATAGACATGTCCATAACGCGAAAAATCATCAATAAAGGTGATGAAGTACTTCTCTTTATTGAAAGAATTTACATCAAACGGACCACATATATCGGTGTGTATGATTTCAAGAAACTGAGTGCTTCTCGTGGCTCCTTTCTTTGTGTGTTTAGTTTGTTTGCCTTTAATACAATCCACACACACATTCAGATCAGTAAAATCTAAATCCGGAAGGATTTCATTCTTTACTAATCTTTGCATTCTTTCTTTGGAAATATGTCCCAAACGTTTATGCCACAAGTAAGCAGATTGTTCATCCACTAAACTACGTTTAGTGCCAACATTGTGATGCAAAGTCATAAGAGTTTCAGCATATAAATTATCCAAATTCAATTTATATAAACCATCATAAAGTGTACCAGATCCAATCATAAAAGTACGCTTAAACAAACTGAAACAACCATTCCCAAACTTAAAAGAATATCCAGCAATATCAAGCTTAGACAAAGAAATTAAATTCCTAGTGATACTAGGTACATAAAAAGTATCCATAAGGTCTAAGTGATATCCAGTGTCGAGGATTAGACGATAAGTCCCGACCGCTTCCACTGGAACTTTCTCTTTATTGCCCATGAAGACAAACTTCTCATTTGGGTTTATGGTTCGGGTTGTAAGAAATCCCTGCATCACATTAGAAACATGAGTCGTACATCCAGAATCAATCCACCACGTATTATGGGGAACTTCAGTTAAGTTTGATTCAAAACATACATAAGCATTATGCTCACCTTTCTTTTCGAACCAAGCCTTACGCTTTATGTAGTCCTTCTGGAAATGTCCAGACTTCCCGCAGAAATGACATTTGTCATTTTTCTTCTGGATTTTGGTTGAGGACTCGTCAATCTTCAGTGGTCCTTTACCCTTTCCATGTTTCTTAGCAACTTTCTTTCCAACAGCTCCTTGATTCTTCACATATTGAATAGAGTGGCTTCCTAAGTTCTTCAGTCGGGTCTCCTCCTGAACTAGCATACTGTGCAATTCATGCACATTCCACTTGTCTTTCATGGTGTTATAGTTCATCTGGAACGGACCATACTCAGACGGTAATGAGTTCAGAATGAACTGCACGAGAAAACCTTCATCCACTGCCATTCCTAAAGACTTAAGTCTTGCTGCGATATTTGTCATCTCGATCACATGCTCATGCATAGTACGCGAACCGTCAAACTTCATAGTGGTCAACGTACTCATCAGTGTCCCAGCGAGAGACTTATCAGCAGTTTGGGAGCGCTCTTCCACAAATTTCATAAATTCTTTTGCGTCATCAGTTTTGGGAAGAGCTGACTTTATATTACTTGCTATGCTCATTCTCATAAACATTAAGCTAAGTCTATTTGATCTTACCCAGGCTTTGTAATGGGCTTTCTCTTCATTGCTACTAGCATCCGTGATAGCAGCCGGCTTTTCAACTAGAAGAGCTAGATCAAGATCCAACACACCTAAGTGAAATTGGACTTGCTCACTCCTGTCAGGGAAATTCAACCCATTAAAGACTGGAACAGACGAAGCAAGCGCGTGTAAAGATACCGGAACAGAGACTGCAATTAACACATGCCTAACATTCATGCTTTGAGTCATAAAACTAAACGTAAAAACAGATTCAGATATAAACAATCATTCTATGCATACTAATGTTCTCCTTTGGGAGATCCACTAATACACAAACATAAACATAATGATGCTAATCACATTATAACATTATTGATAATTAAAATATGCATCAACTAGAATCACCTACTACCTTTGGGTATATAAATAAAACTAGTGACGCATACAAAATTATCTACAATCATGTTCATTAATTATGAGAACAATTAATCAACCTTTGGGCGATCCTTAAATGTCTTATAATTAATGAATTTTAATTAACCCATAAATTTAATTATTCATAATTTAGCATCCATACTATGGGTAATTAAAATAAAAAACATTAATAATTTGAAATCATATAAACTTTAAAATTTTGGCCACTTTGGTGACTAACAAAATTTATCATACTTAATTTCAAATAAATAAATAAACATTTAATTGCTATAGACTTTATATAACATCCTCATTAATTTTAATTTAACAATAACAAACATAAATATTATTGCAAATTAAAATAAAATTATTAATTATTTATATAAATAAAATAATTAATATTTATTTTATTGGTAACATAAACCAATAAAAATATTGCTCTCAAATTCAATTAACTTAATAGGATTTCAAAACTCAAAACGTAAAAGTGAAAATATCTTTTAAATTCACAACCGCACACCTCATGAAAGCTTGCAATCAGCGGTTTGCAATCCACGTAAAAAAAAAAACCAACTCGTACACGTTCACACAGCATTTCAATCAATGAAAGATAACACTTTCAGTAACAGCCACTTTCATACGTAACAGGGTTTTTTTTTTCTTTTCTTTTATTCAATGCCAAAAAAAGATAAAAACCATTACAGTAAAGCACACACAGTAAAGCACGCATACTGATAAATGGCAGTAGTGGATACAATATTTTAATAGCAATATCATCATTCATAAAATTAAATTAGGAGAAAACATCATAAAGAGAAACATCACATAATAGGAGAATCATAAATCCTACAATCAAGCTCTGATACCACATGTAAAACTTAATTAAGGATCTTTAAGATTTATAATTCTCACACGATAAATCATAATAGAGCACTAACCTTGATCCATGAGAGATCCTGTGAATATGCGTTCTTCAATTTATAATCTTGTGTGCTCTTCAACCACCGTTTCCCAATCTATCTCTTTGCCTTTCTTTCTCTTCTCACACGTACTTGATGGGTTACAGTGAAAAGAACCTTATGGCCAGAGACAGAACCCCAATTCCTTTTTATACCAACGTCCATCAAGTTGGTTTTTATTTTATCTTTATCTTTATTTTATTTTATTATCACTTCCCATAATAATAACCAATAAGTCTCTATATTTATTAAATCACAATTGGGCCCATCATAATATTTCAAATGAGTCACTAATAGAATTAATTCGTCAATTAATTCTAACACCATCGTCATGCATCATGCTACGAAAAACATCACAAAATATATAACCATGTAAAGGAGCTCCCCTAACCTGGATTCGTAGCTCAACCTTGATTACTTTGGAGTTCCTTCCTTGATCACCAATGACCTTCGTTGCTCTTCCTCAATTCAGCTCTCCCTCTCATTCACTAAAACCAAGGCTGCACTGAAATTTCTCTCGTCATAGTACTCTACAATGGCAGCCTCCAAAAACTCACTCTCTATCCCTTAATTTGCCTCTTAACTATACCTTAATTATGTTTAATGGCTAAAAACAACTAACATGCATTGATAAGAGTTTTAATTGTCATTCAAACCCATTACTAGAGGTTTTCCCTAGCCCTTCCATCTGCCCCTCAAGACAACTAGGGTTTCTGGCCTTTCACATTCATGCCAAATTTTATTCAAAAGAAAGCTTAATTTAACTCTACCAAGGTTTGAACCCACGACCATGCAAATGCCATAAATGTCGAGTCAAAGCACAACCCTTCAACCAATTAATGTTTCATCATAATTTTCGTTTATAACATGATCAAATACTCTTACAATTTGAGTTAATACTATTCTACATCATAAAAGAAAACATTAATTGTCATAAAGGCTCTCACTACCCACATTTATTAATTAATTAAATTTCTCGGGTCTTATAATGATTACAACAAAGTACTTAAATTTTAAGCTGTCGAATATAAGTTTGTTATAAAATAGACTTACAAAAACCAAAATAACATACTTAAAAAACCTATTTTATAGTAATAGTTTATTTTAAGGATATATATTAAAAAGAAAAATGTCGATAGAACTCAACTATCTCAAATATACCAACAATTCTAAATAATTTTTGTGAAATGTGTTATTAAAAAATAATTACGTTTACCATTCAAACTAAATGGATTTGCTTTGATGATTAATCCCTTCAATATAAAAGGAAGAAAAAAATAAAGAGAAATAAAAAATTTATATATACACAAGGAAAAATGTTATTTAACTTACTATCATTGACAAATTTATTAGGGGTAGGCATGGATTAAATTTTTAATGATCTCATCCATATCCATTTTAGATCTAAATAATTGGATAAATTTTTGATCCAAATCCATTTTTTCAATAAAACTAGATTGAATTTTTTTAAAATCCAGATCCAAATATTTTGATCAAGATTTAAATCCAGTCCAAATATTTGGATCAAGTTCAAAATCCAGAATCTATTTTTTATAAAAGAAATTTATTTTGATTTTTCTAAAACTTATATCCTTAAGGCCAACACGACTCAGCCTGTCTGGGTCGTCGAGCTCGCTTGGCCCATTAGGGTCTTGGGCCTACTCAGTCCGTACAAGTCATTAGACACGACTCGTCCGAATCGTCGGGGTGTCTTGGCCCAACATATCTAGGTCTTTGGGTCTACCTGGCTCGTTCAGGCATCGAACCTGCCTAGTACGCACGGGTCATCTGGCATAATCCGTTAGAGTCGTCGGGTCGACTCCGCTTGTTCGGTTCGTCAGGCCCTCTCGGTCCATCAGGGTCGTCGGGGCTGCCCAATCAATACAAGTCATCGAGCACGACCCGTCCAAGTCGTCGGGCGACCCATCCCAACCCATCTGAGTCTTCGAACTCGCTTGGCCCATTCGGGTCTTCGGGCCCACATGGCCCATTCGGGTCTTCAAGCTCGCTTGGCCTGTGCAGGTCATCGGGCTCACCTAACTTTTTCGGGTCGTTGGGCCTGACCGACTCGTCCATTTTGTCAGTCCTGCCTAGCCTGTTCATGTCTTTAGGCCCACCCAGTTCGTTCTAGTTGTCGGACCCGCCTTTAGGGTCATTGGCCCTATCCTGTCCATACAAGTCGTCGAGCAAGGTCCATCAAAATCTAAATTTAGCCTAGTCCATCTCAACCTTTAGCCTAATCCAACTAAAAATTTAAATTAAAAATTTGGATTAGATTTTTTGGATTATCCATATTTAAAAATCTTGATTTATAGAATGAATATCTAATCTATAAAATATATAAAATATAAATTAGATTGAAATTCATATCTATTAAAATAAAATTATAATAAATTAAATTTTTAATAAAATAGATTTTAAATAAATTAGATAAATTGGATTAAGAAAAATAAATTTTTTTTATCCGTAAAATGTATAGAGTAAAATAAATCAATAAAGATAACTTTTATATTAAAAAAATGAAAAGTAAGTTAACAATCTTAAATGAATGTAAAACAAATTCCACCGTCACATTACCCTGTCCTGTACATAACTACCAAACAGATCCTGATCAAGTAATTAATACTTTACTGAATTTTCCATCCCAATGCATGCGACGATCACAGAAATAATTATTACTTTTCATTGGGATGCTAACAGAGAAACAACAACAAATAACTCGAAATAAAGACAAGCACACCAAACGAAGAACATAGGCATTGGAAATTTCAATGACATCACTTCTTTTATAAGGTCAAAACTTCTTTTATAAGGTAACAACTAAATTACTGCTTGTCTACAATAATTATACCCGTAACACAATAGTTATAATTATATTAATTTTATTCGATTAAAGTAACTAAATATCTGTCTGATTTTAACGATCAAGACAAATATCCTTTAAAATGACTATTTCACAAAAAACACTCCCCTTATACTTATTTGTTAATAAAATATCATATTATAATAAAATAATAATTTATAGAAATATAAAGTGAAAAAAGTAATATGATAGTAACAACTATCACGTATATTTACTAAATACATTAATGTTAATATCTAATTAAATGTTAATACCAAAACATAATTTTCCTAAATAAAATATACTATACCTTCTTCTATATATTAATAGTGAAGGGCGTGCATAACCTGTAGCACATCCATGGCGGATAAGGAACTGCACATTGTTGTGTTTCCATGGCTTGCCTTTGGGCACATATTTCCTTTTTTGGAGCTTGCAAAGCTCATAGCTCAAAAGGGTCACAAAATTTCTTTCATTTCCACACCCAAAAACATCCATCGCCTCCCTAAACTACCTGAAAGTCTGAAACCTTGGTTGCATCTGATAGAATTCCCACTCCCCCAGGTTGAAGAACTCCCTGAAAATGCAGAGAACACAGTGGACACTCCTCAGCACTTGGTTCCCTTTCTCTTCAAGGCTTATGATGGTCTTGAAGAACCTTTGACTAAATTTCTGGAGAAGGGCACCCCGGATTGGGTCATATGCGACTTTGCATCACACTGGTTGCCCCCATTGTCTTCCAAGCTAGGTATTCCATGCATATTTTTTTGTAGTTTTGCTGCATGTGGTTCGTCTTTTGGTGTGGAGTTGTTTATGGGAAAGAGGAGTATGGAATCTGCGGAAGCCAAACTTTTGCGTGCTGTGCATAAGAGGAAGGAAGTGGCTCAGAGTTCTCAGCCTAAGGAAGTGAATCGGTTGTTCGAAACCTTGAAAGTTGCTCAAGTTATCGCTACAAGAAGCTGCATGGAGATTGATGGTGAGTTTGTCAAATCTCTTGAAAGTTCATCTGGGAAGTTGGTAATTCCAACTGGGTTGCTGCCACCTTCGCAAGAAGATAGCAATGACCACCACTGGTACACCATTCTTAATTGGTTAGATAAATGGGAAAAGGGGTCAGTGATCTATGTAGCATTTGGAACTGAAGTCACACTGAGTGATGAAGAATTCACTGAAATTGCTATGGGATTAGAATTATCTGGTTTTCCTTTTCTTTGGACTGTGAAGAATCGAAACACCTCCGGTGGTAGTGATGAGTCACAGGATTGGATTGAGAATGAGTCAAAAAGGGGAATGATGTGGAGAAGATGGGCACCTCAGTCCAGGATTTTAGCACACAAATCTGTTGGAGCATTCTTCACTCACTGTGGTTGGAGTTCAGTGATAGAGGGTCTCCAAGTTGGGTGCCCACTTGTTATGTTGCCCTTCCAATATGATCAATGGCCGATTGCAACGTTTATGGAGGAGAAGAAGGTAGGGCTTAAAGTACACAGAAATGAGCATGATTTCAAGTTCACTAGGGATTCAGTGGCCAAGGCACTGACATCAGTGATGTTGGAAGAGGAAGGGAAATGTTTTAGAAGTGAAGCACAAGAGATGAGTAAAATAGTTGGGGACAAACAACTACAAGAAAAATACGTGAATCAGTTCGTTGATTACATGAAAAACAATAGGCCTGGTTATAATTAGTATAATGGCAAGTTGAATAATTAAAGGAAAACTTTGATTGCTCTAAGATTTAGCTTATCTAAGAGCAACTCAGTCCAACCTAGAAGGAACCGAGAAGCCTACCTATCTTTACAATGCTTTTTCTATATTAGTTATGTCTTCGTTTTTCTTAAATAAGTCAGATTTCACTGCAATAATAAATTGTTTTTATTGTGTTGTTTGTAATTCTGTGAATTTTGTAACGTGACATTTAATTTATAATCGCAATTAAAGAAAATGCCACACATAAGATAGCATAACAACGCAGTCCTGGGGTTCTCAACATCACCCCTACAAGACTAGGCACACCACGATGTCAACAAAAGTAGGATAGTTGTTTAACTAAAAGTTTACAATCTAATAACCACGAATACAGGGGCCATAGTCCTAAAGAAAACATGAGAGAAGAAAGTGTGAGATCCAGCCCAGATGGCTAAGTAGCGGAGTCGCCATTCCCTTGTTGACCACGAGAACCTCGCCCATCTGCTCCCATCAACCAAGTTGATGATCATCGCAAGAAAGAACAGCCACATACATCACAACCATGCAACAAAACGGGTAAGCTAGAGCCAACAACATATTCATCATGCAGTCAAATATATTTTCATCATCTCATATCCACATAGCAACCAAACATATTATGACTCTTCATTCAATACACTACGACTCGACTCGACTCATCCGGATACGTATAACTTGGTCGGATTCAGCGGATGCTTGCGCTTGTGGTGGATACCTCTACTCGAACCTGAGCTGCTCGAACCTGAGCTATGTGTTACAAGTGTTACTATGAATCAAAATCTCCCTCACCACAAGGTTAGCCCTTAATGAATTTCAGGCCTCCTGCTACTCTCACCACAGGAGTCAGTCTGCTCTAAGTGAGACTAACTGGCCCCTTAGAGTGTCAGGATGCAGTCCTTACCTTGAATCCTTACCTAGTTATACAGATGGGGCACCACCATGGACACCCACTAACAGGGGCCATGGGATTACGTCCCGACCACTGAAGCATAGCCCCGGAAGTCTCACCTAGAGACCCCCAAGGAATTACACGCTGACACGGACCAACATTCATAATTCAGCAATAAGAGAATATTAAATCATGTTTTTCAATTCCATATCAACCCTTGAAATTAATTCCTCATATGCATCACATCTCAAGTCCATACCTCTGATCATCACCACCCCAATGAGTCTGGGGTCTCATCTCATGATAATACCATGTTCCTTTAGTTCCAAACCACTCATTTATTTCACATGTTATGTTTCATACCAAACCCATCATGCACCATTTCGTAATTCATGCCAAGCACGCACCACACTCCATTATATACATGTTTCTCATCATACAATACACGCCCAAACCAATATCAATCATTCAAGGATGAACGAACACCCAAACAGCGCACTGCCTCGCCCAATCCCTCGCTCAGGCGAGCCTCCCCTTCGCCTAGGCGAGGGTTCGATGGAGCACTCAGGGAACATCACGGGATCTCGCTTAGGCGAGACCCCTCTCGCCTGGGCGAGGTGTTCCCTCGCTCAAAACTTCGAGCAGGTCGCCTGGGCGACCTTTCGTGCAATAGCCCTAGGCGAGCTCCCTGTTTCATCTCGCTTAGGCGAGACTGACTCGCTTGGGCGAGATTAACAGGTCTCGCCACTGTTCTTGACTGCAACAGCCAAGTTTTCCGACCAAACAACACATGCAAAGTATTTTCGCACATCAAAACGACAGATCCAACCCTGCAATCAACAACCAACGCATAAACAGTTCTAAAAAGACTCGAAACTAGAACCCTAACTTCCCGTACCTGGAAATGGGTTCGTACAAGACCTCGGCACTGGACTCCGGAGCACAGCAGTTCGGGAGACGGGTCAGGAACTGGTGGAACGACGGCACAAAAGGAAGAACAGTTATCAACCAACATTAAACGGTGGAATACGAAGAAGGAAAGTGGAGACAATAGGTTTTAGGGTCACTTACGTCGTGCAGGAAGTAAGACTTGAGCTTTGAGCTAGCTCGGGGAGGACTTCAGGGCAACCCTAGCAGAGCTCTAGCGGTACGAAGGGGCGGAGCGACGGCTGGTTCTGAAAGAGTGAATGTGAGGTGGGATTAGGGCAACATAGCAGGGTTTATATACATTGGGCCAACCCTTAGGCCCACTTAGGGGCAACCCACTAACTTTAGGGCAGAAAAGAAAGAAGGGGGTCTCACATTCTCCCCAACAAGAAAATTTTCGACCTCGAAAATAAAGACTTACCAGGCAAACAAATGTGGATGTGATTTTCTCATGTCCTCCTCTAACTCCCAAGTCGAGTCGCCTGTCATGTCCTCTGAAAGTCCGTGGAAGATGAGTCACGAAGTCCATGGAAATGCTGTCCCATTTCCACACTGGTATCTCTAACGACTGTAGAACACCCCCGGGTCTCTGATGTTCCACCTTCGCCTTCTGGCAAGTCAGGCAGGCGGATACAAACTGAGCCACATCCTTCTTCATCCCCTGCCACCATAAAGTTTCCTTGAGATCCTGGTACATCTTAGTCATGCCAGGATGCAAGCTAAGATGACTCTTGTGTCCTTCCTCAAGGATCAACTTTCTCACCTCAGCATCATCAGGTACGCATACCCGATCCTGAAACCGCAGTATACCATCATCACCCAAAGTAAAATCTCTAGCCTCTTCCGACCCAAGCTGTTCTCTGACTCTGCTCAAACTGACATCCAACAACTGTCTCTCTCTGATCGAGTCCAAGAAGTCACTAGATATAGTAAGGGCACCACACCTAATGGACTCGGACCCCAACTCCACCTGTAGCTTCATGTCTCTGAACTTCTCTAGTAGCTCTACCTCTTTTATCATGAGATGTGCCGTATGTACCGTCCTTCTACTCAGAGCATCTGCCACCACATTTGCCTTCCCCGGATGATATAGAAGCTCGAAGTCATAATCCTTGAGGAATTCCATCCATCTCCTCTGCCTCGTATTCAGCTCCTTCTGATCAAACAAGTACTTAAGGCTCTTATGGTCGCTGAATACCCGAAACTGAGCACCATAAAGATAGTGCCTCCAGATCTTCAAGGCAAATACTATCGCTGCCAACTTCAGGTCATGAGTGAGGTAATTACGCTCATGCACCTTAAGCTGTCGTGAAGCATACGCCACTGCCTTCTTTTCTTGCATCAAAACACATCCAAGTCCAAGGCGGAAGGCGTCACAGTAGACCTCAAACGACTTTTCGACATCCGGGATCACTAGTATCGGTGCACTGGTCAGTCTCCTCTTCAGTTCCTGGAAACTCTCCTCACACTTATCCATCCAGGTGAAGGGTTGGTCCTTCCGGGTAAGCAAAGTCAAAGGTGCCACAATCTTGGAGAATCCCTCTATGAACCTCCTGTAGTATCCTGCTAACCCCACAAAGCTCCTGATCTCTATGGCTGATTTAGGACTTTCCCATTTTACCACTACCTCGACCTTCGTTGGATCCACTGCAATCCCTTGTGCTGATATCACATGCCCCAAAAACTGAACTTCGTCCAACCAGAACTCACACTTGGACAACTTGGCATACAACTGCTTCTCTCTCAAAACACCAAGCACCAACCTCAGATGTTCTGCATGCTCCTCCTGAGTCCTGGAATAGATAAGGATGTCATCTATGAAGACCACGACAAACTTATCTAGGAAAGGTCGGAAGATCCTATTCATGTAGTCCATGAACACCGCTGGGGCGTTGGTCACACCAAACGGCATAACCACATACTCATAGTGGCCATACCTCGACCTGAAGGCTGTCTTTTGTACATCATCAGCCTTTACCAAAATCTGATGATAACCCAATCGCAGATCTATCTTCGAGAACACCGATGACCCATGCAACTGATCCATCAAGTCATCAATCCTCGGGAGCGGATACTTATTCTTGATCGTCATCTTGTTCAGCTGCCTGTAGTCCACACACAGACGCGAACTCCCGTCCTTCTTCTTCACCAACAACATTGGTGCTCCCCAAGGTGAAGTGCTGGGTCGGATGAGCTGTTTTTCCATCAGCTCTTCTATCTGTTTCTTGAGCTCTACCAACTCTGCCGGAGCCATGCAATATGGGGCCATCGAGACCGGGCCTGTTCCTGGGACTAGATCGATAGAGAACTCCACTTCTCTTCTAGGAGGCAACCCTGATACCTCTTCTGGAAACACATCCCCAAAGTCCAGGACTACTGGTATCACCGACGTCGTCTCTCCCCTCTCCACCTCCATATGCGTGAAGATCATATAACACTGCGCGTCGTCCTGTAGTTCCCTCATAACACCCTGAGAGGACACCAACTCAAGCTCATCTGAGTCGGGAAACAACAACTTCTTCTCCCGACAATCTATCAGAATGCGATTGGCAAAGAGCCAATCCATTCCTAAGATCACCTCCAACTCCTGTAGAGGTAGGCAGATTAAGTTCACCTTGTACCTGCGCCCCTCTACCTCCACTGGAAGCCTAGCACACAAGGACGACGTCCTGACCAAACTCGACGCCGGAGTAGACACCGCAAGCTCACACTGCAGCTCGCGTACTGGCAGACCCAACCGTTCCACACATGCATTTGACACAAAAGAGTGTGTCACTCCAGAATCATATAGCACACAACATCTCATCCCATAAATCACACAATAACCCATAACAAGGTTACCTGAACCTGCAGCCTCAGCTCCGGTCATGGCATAGACTCTACCCGTCGCCTGAGGCCTGTTGCCTCTGTCTCTCCCCTGATGCTGCTGGGGTGTCTGAACTGGAGGGCGTGTCGCTGTCCTGGCAAGGTTGGGACAATCTCTCCCAAAGTGGCCTTCCTTGCCACAGTTGTTGCACCTACGGTAACCCTCCCTACGTGGGCACGCATACCTCGGGTGGGGTCCTCCACATGAGTAACACCGAACTCGGCCCGGCTGAGGAGAAAAGCTCCTAGACTCCTGAGGCTGATGGTGTGGTCTATCATACGGTCTCCTCCGCTCCTCCTGTCTGGGCCTGGACCCAGATGGTCCACCGATCCTCTATGGCGGCTGTGGGCGCTGACCTTCCACTTCACGCTTCATCTTCTCCATTACTCTGGCCTTCTCTACCAGAGCAGCAAAATCCTTGATGGACAAGGGTGCCACCATCAAGCGAATATCGCCACGAAGCCCGTTCTCGAACTTCCTACATCGCCACTCCTCATCGAGTGGTAGGGTGTAGAAACGGCTGAGGTGTTTGAACCTCTCAGCATACTCTGCTACTGTCTTCCCTCCCTGGGTCAACTGGAGGAATTCCACCTCCTTGGCGTACCGGATGCTGTCAGGAAAGTACTCAGATAGAAATCTCTCCCTGAAAGTCTCCCATGACACTGGCTCATCCCTCTCCTCTAGGATAGATCTGGTGCTGCTCCACCAATGTTCTGCCTCTCCCATGAGCATATAAACCGAGAACGCCAACCTGTCCTCCGTAGGGCACATCTTGGCGTCATAGATGCGCTCCAGGTCCTTCAGCCATTGGTCTGCAGCGTCAGGACTGGTCTTCCCATCAAACTTTGCTGGGTGGTGCTTCAGAAAGTCCTCCAAGCTCCACTCCCTGACCGCAGGTCGTGGCTCAGGACCAAACACAGGGGTCGTCGCGCTGCTCTCCTCCAGCTAGCGGAGGGCCTCCATATGCTGCCGATGAGCATCCTCAGCAGCTACCCTTGCAGCCTCCATCTGCTGCATCACTGCCTGCTGCTGCTCAAGCGACGCTGCCTGTCGCTGCATAGATGCCTCATGCTGCTGCATCATCGCAGCACTCTGCTGCGTCATAGCTGCTACCATCGCCTACCTATCTTTACAATGCTTTTTCTATATTAGTTATGTCTTCATTTTTCTTAAATAAGTCAGATTTCACTGCAATAATAAATTGTTTTTATTGTGTTGTTTGTAATTCTGTGAATTTTGTAACGTCCCATTTAATTTATAATCGCAATTAAAGGAAACGCGACACATAAGATAGCATAACAACGCAGTCCTGGGGTTCTCAACATCACCCCTACAAGACTAGGCACACCACGATGCCAACAAAAGTAGGATAGCTATTTAACTAAAAGTTTACAATCTAATAACCACGAATACAGGGGCCATAGCCCTAAAGAAAACATGAGAGAAGAAAGTGTGAGATCCAGCCCAGATGGCTAAGTAGCGGAGTCGCCATTCCCTTGTTGACCACGAGAACCTCGCCCATCTGCTCCCATCAACCAAGTTGATGATCATCGCAAGAAAGAACAGCCACATACATCACAACCATGCAACAAAACGGGTAAGTTAGAGCCAACAACATATTCATCATGCAGTCAAATATATTTTCATCATCTCATATCCACATAGCAACCAAACATATTATGACTCTTCATTCAATACACTACGACTCGACTCGACTCATCCGGATACGTATAACTTGGTTGGATTCAGCGGATGCTTGCGCTTGTGGTGGATACCTCTACTCGAACCTGAGCTGCTCGAACCTGAGCTATGTGTTACAGGTGTTACTATGAATCAAAATCTCCCTCACCACAAGGTTAGCCCTTAATGAATTTCAGGCCTCCTGCTACTCTCACCACAGGAGTCAGTCTGCTCTAAGTGAGACTAACTGGCCCCTTAGAGTGTCAGGATGCAGTCCTTACCTTGAATCCTTACCTAGTTATACAGATGGGGCACCACCATGGACACCCACTAACAGGGGCCATGGGATTACGTCTCGACCACTGAAGCGTAGCCCCGGAAGTCTCACCTAGAGACCCCCAAGGAATTACACGCTGACACAGACCAACATTCATAATTCAGCAATAAGAGAATATTAAATCATGTTTTTCAATTCCATATCAACCCTTGAAATTAATTCCTCATATGCATTACATCTCAAGTCCATACCTCTGATCATCACCACCCCAATGAGTCTGGGGTCTCATCTCATGATAATACCATGTTCCTTTAGTTCCAAACCACTCATTTATTTCACATGTTATGTTTCATACCAAACCCATCATGCACCATTTCGTAATTCATGCCAAGCACGCACCACACTCCATTATATACATGTTTCTCATCATACAATACATGCCCAAACCAATATCAATCATTCAAGGATGAACGAACACCCAAACAGCGCACTGCCTCGCCCAATCCCTCGCTCAAGCTGGGGAATCTCGCTCAGGCGAGACGTGCTCGCTCAAGCGAGCCTCCCCTTCGCCTATGCGAGGGTTCGATAGAGCACTCAGGGAACATCACGGGATCTCGCTTAGGCGAGACCCCTCTCGCCTGGGCGAGGTGTTCCCTCGCTCAAAACTTCGAGCAGGTCGCCTGGGCGACCTTTCGTGCAATAGCCATAGGCGAGCTCCCTGTTTCATCTCGCTTAGGCGAGACTGACTCGCTTGGGCGAGATTAACAGGTCTCGCCACTGTTCTTGACTGCAACAGCCAAGTTTTCCGACCAAACAACACATGCAAAGTATTTTCGCACATCAAAACGACAGATCCAACCCTGCAATCAACAACCAACGCATAAACAGTTCTAAAAAGACTCGAAACTAGAACCCTAACTTCCCGTACCTGGAAATGGGTTCGTACAAGACCTCGGCACTGGACTCCGGAGCACAGCAGTTCGGGAGACGGGTCAGGAACTGGTGGAACGACGGCACAAAAGGAAGAACAGAGTTATCAACCAACATTAAACGGTGGAATACGAAGAAGGAAAGTGGAGACGATAGGTTTTAGGGTCACTTACGTCGTGCAGGAAGTAAGACTTGAGCTTTGAGCTAGCTCGGGGAGGACTTCAGGGCAACCCTAGCAGAGCTCTAGCGGTACGAAGGGGCGGAGCGACGACTGGTTCTGAAAGAGTGAATGTGAGGTGGGATTAGGGCAACATAGCAGGGTTTATATACATTGGGCCAACCCTTAGGCCCACTTAGGGGCAGCCCACTAACTTTAGGGCAGAAAAGAAAGAAGGAGGTCTCACAAATTTCATATAAATTTGTCGTCTGATGTGTTTATATGTAGTGAATGAACACGCTGGAGAGCTACATATTATATGAAGCTTATCATCATTGTTGTTCTTTGCTTAAAACTTACTAGTCTTTTATGTTTTTTTTAACCTACTCAAGTATAAGTAATTAAAAAAAGAAAATAATATTTTAATCCACAAAACAATAGAAAGAGAGACAATAGGTACCCCTGATGGAAAACTTCGTACCATCCCATCTGATTCAATTGTTTTTTTGACTCACTTTTAACCAATTGCTTTAATTACTATTAGATCTTTTTTAAATTTTTTTTTTGTGATGTGATGTAATGATCTAATGATGATTGAAGTGGTGGGTTAAATATGGGTCAAAAAAGTAGGTTAAAGTATCATTGTCCTTAAAAAAACAGAAACGATATTTTGACACCCTATTTTGACCCAGTCTTGACACCGCTTAGTGTTAGGTGAAATGATTTTATTTTTTTTAAGTTTTCATTTATTTTTCACACTCTAACGCGGGCATTGAAGGTTGTCCCTAAAGTTGGAAAATTGAAGCGCGTGTAAGAACATTTGAAAGACAAAACCTAGTTTCTCTTCCCTTCTCGCATGTTCGTTGTTTCTATTTGAATTGCTTGCAAAGCCTTCTTCTTCTTCCTTCGAAAGAACTCATTTGTCTCGCTTTGGTCCCTATCATCCAACCCCTTATCACTATAGAGCTTCACTATTTTCACTCTCCCTCATCTTCACTTCTCTCACTTTCGCTTCTCTTCCTATAGGATCGAAAGGTAACCTTTTTTATTCGTCCCTAACCCCTATTACTATGTTTGGTAGAGATTCATATTACTATTGTTTGTTGTTGCATCTTCTTTTCGCCCATTCGCTGTGTCTTCGGATTTGGAGAAAGTTTTGATTTTTTGAGTTTAGGGTTTCATGCATTTTATATTTGTATTATCATAAATGGTTTATGGGCCGAAATTGATGAGTTTGATATGATTTTGCGTATGGAACATGATGTGATGGTTGGTTGAATATTGGCATGAGATTTGGTATGCATGATAATTCTATGTTTGGTCAGTGAGACATGACTATGGTATGGATTAGGACGTAATTTCATGAATCTCTTGGTGAGATCTCATGGTGGTGCCTCATATAAATGACGTAATTTCACGAATCTCTTGGTGAGATCTCATGGTGGTGCCTCTTGTAAAGGACGTAATTTCACGAACCTCTTAGTAAGGTTTCGTGGTGGTGCCTCAGTATATAATTAAGTAAGGATCGCATCCTGAAACTCAAATAGTCAGTTAGTCTCATGTAGAGCGTACTGACTCAAGTGGTGAGAGTAGCAGGAGGCCCTAATCTTTGACAAGATAATGGCCTTAGATGTTTGAAGGCTAACCTTATGCGTGGTATGGTGAAACCTATTGGCAATGGCTTTGTAGAGCAGTAGAGGCCACCATAAGTGCAAACATCCAGTGAATCTGACTGATTATATGTATCCGGATAATTGAGTCTTAGAGTCTTACTTGGTTGTTATCACATGCTTGGTTGATTCATGTATCCTTGACTTTTAAATTGCATGCTCAATTGTATGATAAAACTTTTTTACTTTAGCTTATCCTTTCTGTTTGCTTGTGTGTTCTGTGTGTGGTTTTCTCCTTGCGATGATCATCAATTTATTGATGTCACCAGATATAGGAATCCCTAGTGGTCATCAGGGTGATGGAAACTCCACTGCGTAGCTAACCTTGGGTTGGATTCCCTGTTTTGAGTACTCTTTAAGGCTATGACCTATGTATTGTCCTTGCTCTATGAGCATATTTTTGGATAGCTGTCAAAATGTTTATTCTTGTCTTTCTTTTGTTAATGACATCGTGGTGTGCTTTGGTTTTATCTCTGTGTATTATGAATAATTGTAAGGAGTCACACTTATACTCCATGACAATACTCTTTACGCTATATCCTATGTGATGTTTCATTTAATTAATTGTAATTATTAAATAGGATATTACAACAAATATAAAAAACATAAATAATAAGCATAAAAAATTCATTTTGTGCTAGTGTATGTCATTTTGTCTGTGTATAAAATTTCTAAACTGCAATAACCTTTCCAGATATTAAAGAGAGAGACAAATTAGTCAAAAATTAGAAAGTTTCGTTTCCAAATAATGCACTCACCATTCCCATACATACAGAAAAGCTACTGTATCAATCTGTTGACCGAACTACATTGAGTTTGTAGTCCCCCATCATCAATTATTTTACCCATATTTACGGAAAAGCAATTATTAGACGACTTTATAAACTTAAAATAAGTATTTTAAAATAAATAGTTAAATAAACATTTTTGGAATAAATAATTGTGTAAGAAAAAGAAGGCTTAAAAAAAGCTAATCACATTTTTTCGTAAAATTTGAGATAATTATAATTTTGGTCTCTTAAATTATTTTTTAAATAATACATAAAAATATAAAATATATATATATATATATGACTTTAGCCCCTAAACACTAAATTTAAAAGAGTAAAAATAGTTTTAAACTTAAAATCGTAAATCCTAAACCCTAAGCACGGGTTAAATCCTAAAAACCTCATTTTAATCTTTTAAATTTAGTATTTCGAAATTAAAATATATTTTTACTAGGAAATAATAGCATAACATAACTAATCTTGTTCTAAAACAAGCAGCATTAAATAATCATGTATAAAAGTAAAAATATTTTTTAATTAAATTTAGTACATACAAACCCATTTGATTAATATATCCTTAATTTTGAATATGATTTCCAAATATTGGATTATTGTATTATATGCAATTTATAAAAATATATAAAAGGAATTATGTTTTTCATATATTTTATTTCTCAATATTCTTACTCTAATATTCTTACTCCCTCTAATAAAAGATCACTGTAAACTATCATATCTCAAACAGATTTACATTTTAAAATTCAACAACCATCAAACCCATTTGACTAATATATCGTTAATTTTGAATATGATTTCCCAAAATTGTATTATATACAATTTATAAAAATATATAAAAGGAATTTGTTTTTTCTTATTTTATTTCTCAATATTCTTACTGTACAATAAATTACTATGAACTAATAACCTCTCATGAATATAATCAAACAAATATATATATATATATATATATATATATATATATATATATATATATATGGACGGTTCAACGGTTTTGGAGGCCTAAAAAATGAAATCTTTTACTTAAAATTTATTTTTTGAGCTTTTTTTTATGCAAAATTATTTATTAAATTATCATAATTAATTTCATTTAATATTTTTTCTCAATAGATAATATGATTAATCTGTTTAATCTTTATTGAGACATTGTTGATCTTAAATAAGTTTTTATTATCTTAAGCTTTGAGAAACTCCGTTCCACGAAAACAACTAACACTAAAATTGTCAACATTATTCTATAAGTTATATATACATTTAGAAAAGAATTTATTCTTTTTATATAATTAAGAATGTCAATTGGTTTATGATTTTCCAAACCTATAATTTCCCTTAAGATATTGAATTCTTAAATTAAATCAAATCCATCAATATCGAACAAATTATCATGTTTTAAGGATTTTTCAAGGTTTAACATTTTTCTTTAAAAAATGAAATATCTACAAAATGTAATACACAAGGAATTTGCTCTTTTTGTTTATAGCTTTTTTCTATTATGCAATTAAAGTCTCAATTCTTCTTTTCTTTTGAATTTTTAAATAGCCTGATTCAAATTTTCTAGTTGACATATCTATATATTTTTATATGAAATAAAAAATTATAATACATAAAACATTACTAAAGATAAATATATAAAACAAATGAATTAAAATAATAAAATCTGGTTCTAGTTGTCAAGAAAATAAACTCAATGGTAGACTTGTAGTATCTTGAAGTCTCAAGTCTCCTTTTCGTTTTTAAGTCTCAATTTTTTCACAAATTTGCAAAGTTATTTATTTTAAGATTAATCATTAACAAAAATAATTAAAAAAAATTACTCTTATAAACTCGATAGTAAGTTTTTTTTCCTAAACTTTAATTATCTTTCTATAGAAAACTCAACTTTGAATTATATTCTAATTAATCTATTATCACTGAAAAGATTAAACCATAATCTATTATAAAAAAAAAAACTCCCAAAACTCGTAAATCTAAAAGTACCGAAAAACAAAACTAAGCAAAAGAAACACATTTCTAATTCTAATACAAATCCAAAATAGAATAAAAATAACAACACAAATAGAAAGAAAAAACATACTAACCAGAAATGAGGATGAAAAAATTGATACACACAGATGTTAGGGACACAAATATCACTTTACCTCAATCCTCAACCTCTCGAGTTGCCTCCTTCTCGGTTAACATATGCCATCTGCCGTTGCATGCAAGTTGGACCCTTGAGGGGTTACTTGCGGATAGGCTCCGACGATCAAGTCAGCAAAAAGGCTCTCAAAAAGTCAAATCTCTGATTAAAGGATTAATGCAAGCGTACCTTTAATTACTAGGGTCCACGTGTATTTATAGAGTCATTAATTATGTTTGCCCTTCTTATGGGTTGGACCATCGTTTGGGTCCTTGATGGGCCTAGGCCAAACCCAGGACCTGAGTTAGTGTTTTATGGTAGCAGGGGCCTTGTCTGCAATTTTCTTAGTTTGGTGTCATCAACAGGTTGCGTCTTATCTTTTGAAGTAGGCGGCCTAGATCGCTATGTGTTCTTGTTTACCGGTTATTTATTTGATAATTTCATTTGTAGGGTTATGTGTAGGCGGGCTTGGCTGTACGGTTATCTTGGTCCGCCTAAGTGCAGTACACCAGTCTCCCAGCCTCTGTTGGGGAGGTGTAGCGGCAAAGGATTGGAAATGTGTGGGGGGTTTTCTTGGTCCGCTTAGGTGCAGTACACCTGTCCCCCAGCCTTTAAATGTGATAAATAGTGTTAAGGCTAAAGTTTAAGGGGTGATAGTAGGTGAAAGGGTGTCGGATGTCAGAGGTCTAATCAAGGGGTTTTGCGCTGCCGTTTAGGGTGTTATGATGTTTCACATTTGTTGTGTCGCTTCGTATGATCATTATTTCTAGCGGGAAAAGTTGAAGCGTTTGAGATACTGGCTATAAATACAAACACTGAAGAGAAGAATTTTACTTTGGTTCATTTCCAAGAGATTTGAGGGAAACTATCTATTTGCGTTATATCTTGTCCGATACGTTCCCTGCCTCTACCATCTTCTTCTTATCTAAAAAAGGTATGTCTATTGTTAGTGATAGTGCATCTTTGTCGAGTTTGGGTAGTGGGACTGATCGGTCAGGGAGGGCGAAAGTAGTCAATCTATGAGTGGTGATAGGGTTCAATTGGGTGGTGAGGGGAGAATTTCAATGGAGAAGACAACCGGACTTAGAGAAGACCCACCAGAAGAGTTGGCAGAAAGCATCTGGCTGGTGAAGGCAGGATACAGGTGGGTGGCCGAGGATGTGCGGACACAATATTCTTTGTTTTGATGGTCGCGGTTACTAAAGTCATGGCTAAATTGCATTCCCATATTTGAGAGGGGTGCTCGAAAAGACATTGTGGCCTTGGAAAGGGTTAGTGTCGTTGACTGTGTATGCCATGGTCAAGAAGGGGCTACTGAGGAGTTTTTCTACATGTACATGTTCCATTTTTCGCAGCTGTACGTAAGGTTACCTTTTGACGACTTTACTATAGGGGTGCTGCGTTTGCTAAATGTCGCTCCTACTCAACTGCATCTGAATAGTTGGGCGTATCTGTAGGCGTTTCGAGTGCTGTGTAGAGCTTTGTACTTACAGCCATCTTTGCACTCTTTTCTCTATTTCTTCGATACTCGGCCCAAGAGTCCCACAACCTAGCTATCACTTGTACGTCGGTCGGGTATAAATAGGCTGGATGTGTTTACCCAGTCCTTTAAACACTTTAAAGATGGCTTCTTCAAGGTGGTGGTGAAGGAGCCAAGGCGTTCATATTTTTATACTGATGACGGGAACACTAAGTTCCCTTTCAGCTAGACCGACAATCCTTGGGGATATAAGGATATGAATAAGGAGAAGTTGTCAGTGGCGGACAGGGAGGTGGTGGATACTCTGATGAAGTTTAATGATAAAATGCCCACTAAGGTTTTAATTAGGGTTTATAATTTGGTTCATCCAATTGTTGATATAGAAGGTATCTTTTTGTATTTTTAAGTGCTATACTGTATTTGAGTTAACTGATTGGCATTTATTGTTGTTGTAGGTCATATGGCATAGGTTGGGAAGACGAATTTGAAGCTCTCCACAAGGAGAAAGCGGCGAAGGCCAAGGCTGCCGGGAGCATTGAAGTTCCCAACTTGCGAGAACCTCTCGTGGAGGTGGATGTGGATGTGCACGGGGGTTCTAAGAGGAAAGTAGAGTTGCCTGCTAGGACTGGCGGGGGTAAGGACGTGAAGAAAGTTAGGGTCGCCTTGTTGGGGCCGGGATCTTCATCTGATGTGAAGGGACTTGAGGCTGGACTCATCGAGTTACCAAAAATTGTTGTTCATCGCAATCTTGAGATTAACTTGTCTGAATCTCTGGTTAACTCGAATGACAACATGGAGCTAGAGATGGCAAATAAAGCCGCCCCATGGGTATTGCCCGAACCCGTCCCCGTTTTGACGGAGAATCCCCGCATTGAGTGGGTATGGGTATGGGGAATCTCTGACTTTTTTAATTGGGTATGGGGATGGGTATGAGGATGTACATATTCCTAACATAATACCCGTCCCCGTTTAAATTATTAAAATATTCACAATTAATTAAGTAACCATATATATATATATATTATTTTTTTATTTCTTCTAATTATTTGGTTTGTCATGAAACTCATTCGCATCTCAATTATATTTTTCATCTTATCATAACATTTATCTAATTATGTTAAAAAGATGTATGTCAATTAAAATTTTTTTATGTCTCATTTGAATATTTCTATTATTTTTTAATATTTTATTTATTATATATTTTCCTTTCACATAAGAATGTTTAATAATCTCAATTTAAGTATTTAATAGCATAGACCTTTCATTTACTAGGTAATATAAAAAAATCCTTTACTTATTATTATTAGTGTTTGTTTCATTTGAAGAACTCTTTTGTTTCGCTTAAACAATTTTTGTTATTTCTCAAACATTGAGTATATATTTTGATATTTGAAAAGTTTTCTTAGATTTATAAGATATTTTTCAACTTATCATACCCTTAATTATACATTTGTTTTCCTTTGTGCAATTTCTTTTAATAGTCTCTCAAATTGTTTGTAAACATTTGTTAATTTGTTAATATTTTTATTTGTTGTTTATTTTCATTATGTACAATACTATTTCGATATATTTTATCTAATTAATTTTTATTTTCTAACTCATTATCAATCATACTGTAATTTTTTCACTATGTATAAGTAACTTTTATTTACTACAATATAAAAATTTAATGTAATTGTCATGAATATTTTTTTCTCACCATCCAACATAATTGAAGTTCAAAAGATACAAGATCTATGTTAAAATTTTATTATTATGATTATTATTTGTTCTTTGTATCATTTTGATCAAGTAATGTATTATAACTTTTATTAGTGTATAAAAAAAGATTCATTAGAATTTAAAAGATTGAAGTAAACAAACATTTAAAATATATTTTAATTTGAATATTTGTTTTCCTTTTATATTCTTAAAAATATATTTTTATATTTTATCAACTAGGTTTCATTAATGTTTGCAAATTTAATAAATGTGTTGGTTCTCATGAAATTTTATTTGGTATTATAATATAAAATGTAAACAATTATAATTTATTTTAAACTTTTATTATGATTATTATTTGTTCTTTGTATCATTTTGATTAAATGATGTATTATAACTTTTATTAGTGTATAAAAACAAAGATTCATTAGAATTGAAAAGATTGAAGTAAACAAACATTTAAAATATATTTTAATTTGACTATTTGTTTTCCTTTTATATTTTTTTAAAAATATTTTTAAATTTTATCAACTAGGTTTCATTAATGTTTGTAAATTTAATAAATTTGTTCTTTCTCATGAAATTTTATTTGGTATTATAATTGTAACACCCCATTTAATTAATAACCCTAATTAAAAGAGGCGTCACACAAAATAATATAATAGCACGGTCCTGGAGTATAAACCTTACTCCATACATTTGTTCAAAAGAAAACAGAAGAGAAACTAGGCAACCATGATGCTAACGACAAAGTATAATAACGTAGCGACAATATTCCAAAATAAAGCCCAAAGGTCATACAATACATGGGCTATAGCCCTAAAAGAAGAGCCCAAAAGCGAAAGCCATTCCAGAGGCTAAGCAACGGAACCACCGTCTCCTTGTTGACCACGAGTATTTCTCGCATCTGGTCACATCAATAAATTGATGATCATCGCAAAGAGAGAAAAACCACACCACAGAACATACACCAAACAAAAGGGTAAGCTAGAGCGAAAAAGGATTTACCATACAATCATATACACTTTCACAGTCAAATATACATACATTATCCAATCATGTTATGACCTTCCAAACAATATACTAAGACTCGAGACACGACTCATCCGGAGACATATAATTAGTCGGATTCAGCGGATGCTTGCACTTGTGGTGGATTTCCCTACTCTACCGAGCTGTTCTCCCCCGAGCTAAATGTTACAATGTCTCAACCCCCACACACAAGGTTAGCCCTTAATTGGTTTCAGGCCTCCTGCTACTCTCACCACAAGAGTCAGTCCGCTCTATGTGAGACTAACTGACTCTTTAGAGTGTCAGGATGCAACCTTACCTTGAATCCTTACTAAATTATATAGATAGGGCATCACCATGAACTCCCACTAACAGGGGTCATGGAATTACGTCCTGACCAACTGAGGCACCACCATAAGGTCTCACCTTGAGGCTCATGGAATTATGTCCTAACCAATGAGGTACCCTATGGGTCAACCTTTAGGCCCAACAGTGTGGCAGCCCTTAAACATTAGGGCACTAAATAAAAGTGGACCTTACAATAATCTAAAATGTAAACAATTATAATTTATGTTAAACTTTTTTTATGATTATTATTTGTTCTTTGTATCATTTTGATCAAATGATGTATTATAACTTGTATTAGTGTATAAAAAAGAGATTCATTAAAATTTAAAAGATTGAAGTAAAAAAACATTTAAAATATATTTTAATTTGAATATTTGTTTTCCTTTTATATGTTTTAAAAAATATTTTTAAATTCTATCAACTATATTTGATTAATATTTGCAAATTTAATAATTTTTTTGGTTGTCATGAAATTTTATTTGGTATTATAATCTAAAATGTAAACAATTATAATTTATTTTAAAGTATTCAATATCGAAGAAACAACCATCCTTCTAATATTGAATATTTGATAATATTATATTTCCTTTACCATAATTTTTTATTATTTTATAAAAATTAATTAAAATTAATATTGAAGTAGTAAGAAAATAGGTATGTGTATGGGTACGAGATTATACCCGTTACCCGGTGGAGATGGGGATGGGACAAAAGTTTGATACCCGTTGGGTTTGGGTATGGGGATGAGGATAAATTTTTTTTACGGGGATGAGTATGGGATAGCGAAACTCATGCCCGCCCCGCTCCGTTGCCATCCCTACATGGAGTCGAATGCATTGGTGAAGGCTATGGTGGAGTTTAGTAGCAAGGAGTTTATCTTAGGACGTAGAGTGGGTTCCTTGTACTAGAGAGAATTGAATGAGTGTAATGGGTCTAGAGTGGAGGAATTGATGGAGGAGCTAAAGGTTCAGGCTGACAAACATGCTGAGGAGAAAGCTGCTTGGAAAAAAGCAAGGGAGGAGTGGTTGGAGGAGAAAAAGAGGTGAGGGAAGTGGAAAGTACGATGCCTGGATTCGGAGAAAAATTTGAATGGGAGGATATCAGAGCTTGAGGCCGACTATGACGAACTTAAGGAGAAAAATGGTGGGCTAGAGTTGGAGCTAGAGGACCTCAAAGGCTGTATTATTCAAGAACATATCAATGGCTTTCAGAAGTGTCTACGGCAAGCGGCCTTCTTTTACAAGGATATTGACGTGTCTGATGCTAGATTCGACGTTAACAAAGATGTTGTGGATGGTGAACTTGTAAGTGAGGCAGGAAGTAGTCCTGAAGAACAGGCAGATAAGATGGCAGAGGGGCTGGATGCAAATGTGGATGATGTCGTGGTCGTGGAGAATGCTAATGAAGGAACAACTTAGGACTTAGTGTTTTATGTTTCCAATTTGATTTTAAGCCTAAGTCTGTAATAATTGGTACATTGTTTTACTTTCTTGTTCATATGTTCATAATCCGTACACTTTTACTTTCTCGTTGATATGGTTATTGTTCGTGGTATACTTGTTGTTTGCTCGAGACCGATAGTTTATATTGTAGGAACGCGTTTACTTGAAATATCATGCAATGTGTTAGTTTTGAAATGGTTGAAAAGCCAAGAAAGGGGGGGGGGTTGGAATTGGCTAGTTAAAAAATTAGGCTATCTTTGCAAGCTAAAAACCACCTTTAATTGAATCAAATAGATCATCAAGTTAGGATGCAAACAGTACTGAACTATACACTTTCAATCGATCAAAAACAGAGTTAACATATTCATTTTACTAAACAGATTTTGTTCTGGTATAATCAATCGATTGAAACTGAAAAACAGTCGACTGAAATACTGAGAAAAATGCAGAAATGCGAATTTGAATTTTAAACCAGAAACAATACTCAAGAATGATCCAGATCAGTTCCAAATGATTATGTAAACATGCTCAATGCTGCAGATGCTATGAAAACATGCAAGAACATGAAAAAGATGATTAAAGCACAAGTTCTTGAAACTTTAAAATGAAAATGCAAGAGAGAAAGGTTAGAGAAGAGAGGACACCACAAATTTTTATATTGGTTCACTCAAACCGGAGCTACATCCAGTTTGTCAAGGCAACCTTAGCTTAACTTTGCACTATTTCAAAAGTTTTACAAAGTATCCACCCTTACACTTCCAAAATATGCAAAAACACCACAAAAGATTCTTGAATCACACAAGAATCACACCAGCACAACAAGAACCCTCTTGCAGACCTGGAAAACCACCAGGCACACACACAAAGCTTGAGAAAGATCAAACCTCAGTGGTAGCACAACCTAGCCTACCACAAACCACTTTCTCCAAGCTTCAGAGCAAGCCAAAAGCTCCAAGAATTGATCCAAGATCAATCTTCAACAGCTGCAACACCTATGATCACGAAGGAGAGAGTTTCCACAAGTTTCCAGAACCAAATCGTGCTCTAAAATGATCAATAAATCTCTCTTTCGAAAATCACAGCTTTTATAGTCAAACTGTTACAAAATTCAACAGGTTGATTTTCAAATCAATCGGTTGATTTAACTTGACTTAAGTGAAATCAGTCGATTAAAAACTAAATCAACTGATTGAATTTGTTGCAGTTTAAGACTATTGCAGCCAGCCTTTTAACCTGTTGAAAAATCATTCAACAGACTAAAAGAGACCAAACTACATCTAATTAATGCTTTAAGGTCTACAACATGAATTACAAGCTACAAATACACTTTCTTAATGATGTAACTACATGGAGAGCACACATTCAGGCCTTGATCACCATGGATATCATCAAATCTCCTTTCCTTCATCAATGTAGGCTTCATTCCAATGGTAATGGCTTCAAGATAGTTCAAAAGAACTTCATTCAATCTTCATCAAATCTTCAAGAAGCAAACCACCTTGGCTTCTCATGTCAATAATCTCCCCCTGATTTGATGAAGCCAACCTCTATTTCCTTTCATCTATCTTCTTCTATCTTTCATTGCAAAATGATTCCATTTGTTGGATACCAATTGATGAAGTAAAACCTTAGCTTGAAGCTTGTGAACCTGAAAAACATTTTACAGCAGCAATACACACAAGCTAGCAAGTATACAACTGTGATCATGCCCCCCCAATCAATAATATGGGTTCAAATTCAGATTTGATTATTTATTCCAATTTTAATGCTTAGTTTAATGTGATCAACAATTATCCCTTTTAACCATTTTCCAATTTTTAATTTTTCTCCCCCTTTGGATTCATCAATTAGAACAAATGCATAAAGATAACAAGCATTGCATTTCATTTCATTAATACTAGAAGGGAATACAGCCAACAGAAACTGAAAACAGAAAATAGATGCATAAAGCTGATATAATCAACCGACTGAAATGAAAAACAACCAACTGAAACAGACAGAACTCAAAATGAAAAATCACAAACAAAAGGATGCAATGCATGATCCTAAACAACCACCACACTCAGTCATCCTAAGGGTCATTTCTGGTCTGGAATGAGTGGAGCATATCATGGATATCATGGATTTGGCCATCCAATGCATTGAACCTCTCATTGCAATAGTTGTGATGTCCATGTTGAGACACATTGAGCTCATGCAACTGGTTCAACACCATCCTCTCAAAATGTGAGTACACAGGGCCTCTATCCTCTGGAGGGTTATAGGGAATCAAGTCCATAGGTCCAGCAGTTGGTTCTTCCTCTTGATTTGCACCACTTGGACCAGCTTCATGGTCATGTGCACCACCACCAACAGCTCCAGTAGTTGTCCATCCATTTTTCACCTTGATAAAGCCCATTTTGTGCAGATTTTGGTTGGAGGTATGGTTCAATAGTCCAGTTGACTCCTCTAGCTCATCCTCTACATCAATACCAAAATATTCAACGAATTTAGACACCAAAACCACATATGGAAACCTAAAATCCGTGAGCCTCTTGGCCTTGAGCATGTGATCACGAAACATATAGATCCAATCCACTTGAATGTTGTGTTGAATGCATTACATGAGTATCAAATCTCCCTCATTCAATGTTGAATGGTTGCTACCACATGGAACAAGGATTTTTGTGACAATCATACCAAATAACCTTTGATCCACCTTTAGACCACCAACATGGAAGTGTTTGATTTCAGCAATAGGATTTCTCAAGCATAGGGCATAGTATTGCATCTTGTTGAATTCTGGAACAGCCCCAGTTTCACCTTTTCTCACTTGCACACCCCTTGGTTTGAGTCCAACCACATCTTTCCAAGCTCTCTTGTTGATCTCCATTTGAACACCCTTGATGCTGGACAGTAGGACATCATTTTTGAATTCTAAGTTAGTGAAAAACACCTTCACCAAGTCTGGATAGATTTTCCCTGAAAGTTCAAGGAAGGACTTCAACTTTTGATGCTTTAGTTGTTGGAATAGGCTCTCAAAGCCTTCAACCCTTAGCCATGAGAACCTCAACACCTTAGGAATGTTGATCTGCTTCCTATTCATCTCAATGAGGAACACTTGAATGTTGTCCTCATGATCCTTAAACCATGCTTCAATTCTTCCATGGTTTTCATGATTTGGAGACCTTGGAGTAGGAGGAGTGGAGTGGTCATCATCAGATTGGGTAGCTCTTTGGGAACGACGAGGCATGATGAGTGTTGGTATGGCTGTTTCTAAGAAATGTATGATGCAAATGCAGCAATACAAGTGTAGTATTTATAATTCAACAAACTGATTTTCAGAAATAGTTGATTAAATGATGTAGATTTTTCTAATTAATTTGTTTTATGTTACCCAAATCAATTTAATACAGTCCAAAACAGCAGTATCTTGTGCATTCATGATGTTTTCAATGTGTTTTTATGAGAGAATCAATCAGTTCAGATCATGTGAGCTGCATGCTCATTGGAATTGTACACTAGAATGCTTTTTGCTCAAACAATTCAGTAAAAGTAACACATGGCTGATGAAATGGGCAGTTAAGAGCAGATAGTACCTGACAAAAAGATGTTTTCTTTAACTAGGTCAGCTTAACAATTCAATTCGTGAGTAAATGTACAGTTTAAGTAAAATCAACACGTTGAAAAACAGAATCAGTCGACTAAAACAACATCAGAGCATCAGAGATTAAAATTAGAATTTGGTTAAGTGAAATCAGCTGACTAATTTTGAAAATCAATCGATTGAAAATCGTGAAATTGAACTTCATTTTTCCAGATTCAGTTTTAATGAAATCAACATACTGAATTATGAAAACAACAAATTAAAAATCATAGCTGATCAACTTTTCATCATCCAGTGGCAGTTTAAGTGAAATAAACATGTTGAAATACAGAAACAACAGGTTGACAGATCATGAATTGTGCAAATAGAGGCATTTAAGTGAAATCAACACGTTGAAATGCAAAATCAATAGGTTGACTATGGCAATTTTTAACTTTTGCATACAGTAACAAATTTTTATGAAACCAATGCATGAGTACATAAGATTAACATGCTACAAACACACCAGACCATATTCTTGATGTCTAAAATGCCTAGTTCAGTTCTTAGCTTGTTAAACCTATCTCTAGCCAATGGTTTTGTAAACAAATCTGCCAATTGATTTTTAGTTTTAACAAATTTGGTTTCACAATCTCCCTTTTGAACAGAATCACGAATGAAATGATGCCTAATCTCTATATGCTTGGTTTTAGAATGTTGTATTGGATTCTTGGTTAAGTTGATTGCACTAGTATTATCACAATACAAAGGTGCCTTGCTTAGCCTTACACCATAGTCCAAAAGTTGATGCTTCTACCACATGATTTGTGCATAGCCATTTCCAATAACAATATATTCAGCTTCAGCTGTGGAAAGTGCCACACAAGCTTGATTTTTTCTATTCCATGAGATTAGACTTGATCCAAGCAAATGGCAAGTACCACTTGTGCTTTTCCTATCCAATTTGCATCGTGCATAGTCCGAATCTGAAAAGCCACTAAGAGATATGTTAGAATCACATGGATACCATAAACCAACATTGGTTGTTCCTTTGAGGTACTTTAGAATCCTTTTTGCAGCCTTGAAGTGTGATTCCTTTGGATTTGCTTGAAATCTAGCACATAAGCATAGTCCAAACTGAATATCTGACCTACTTGTTGTAAGATAGAGCAAAGACCCAATCAACCCTCTATATTTGGTTGAATCCACTAGTTGGCCAGCCTCATCTGCATCCATAAGACAATTTGTTGCAATTGGAGTGGCAGCTTCCTTGCAATCCTCCCTTTTGAACTTTTTCAAAAAGTCAAAACAGTATTTTGATTGATTTAAAAATGTTCCATGCTTGAGTTACTTGACTTGTAGCCCAAGAAAGTAGGTAAGCTCACCCATCATGGACATCTCAAATTCTTCCTGCATAGCTGCAACAAACTCTTCACACAATGTGTTATTATTTGAACCAAAAATAATATCATCAACATACACTTGAACAAGTATAACATCATTTTCATGTTTTCTAATGAAGAGTGTTTTATCCACTGCACCTCTAACATAACCTTTTGATAAGAGAAAATTGCTTAGCCTTTCATACCATTGTCTTGGTGCTTGTTTCAAACCATATAAGGCCTTTTTCAATTTGAAAACATGGTTAGGATAGAGATGATCCTCAAATCCAGGAGGTTGTGATACATACACTTCTTCATTTAGGAAACCATTCAAGAATGCACTTTTCACATCCATTTGATGCAATTTAAAGTTACACATGCAAGCATATGCTAAGAGTAATCTCACAACTTCTAGCCTACCTACAGGTGCATAAGTTTCATCAAAATCAATACCTTCTTCTTGATTATAACCTTTAGCAACTAGTCTAGCTTTATTTCTTACAATATTACCATCTTCATCCATTTTGTTTCTAAAAACCCATTTGGTTCCAATTATATTCATATCATTAGTTTTAGGCACTAGAAACCACACATCATTTCTTGTGAATTAATTGAGTTCATCTTGCATAACCACAATCCAATTACTATCATTCAAAGCATCATTCACATACAAAAGGAACATGTTCACAAAATACAATCCTACGTCTAGTAGATACTCCCTGTTTGATATCACCTATGATGTTGTCCTTTGATAAACCTCTAGGCTGGATCCAATCCTTGGGCAAGTTGCTGTCTGCAGCTTTTTCAGTCGACTATTTTTCCTTTTCAGTCGACTTATTTCCTGCAGCATTAGACTTTTCTGCAGCAAAAATCTATTTATGCAGTAGATCTTCTTCATCTGCATTCTTTGCCACTTGATCTTGCAACTTTGGGTTAGTTTCATCAAATACAACATGCATAGACTCTTCAACAATCATTAATCTCTTATTATAGATTATATATGCATGACTCTGTGTAGCATAGTCTAGAAAAACATTTCTTTTATAAGAAAGCAATGTATGCTATATGATGCATGATGCAAATCAATCAAGTATATATTGTTGACTTTTTTTCCTATCAATACAATACTACTACATGCATCATAGATAAGACAATGATTTGGTTCAAAACCAACTTTAACACCTTTATCACTAAGTTGGTCAAGGTACCACAAGTCTTTCTTTTCACTTTTGATAACCTGCAAAACAAATATACATTACATGGTACCCTTTGATAGGTTGGGTCCAACATGGTTAAGCCTTTCTTGATACTTTTGGGATCCATTTCATAATCCCTTTAGGAACATCTATTTTCTAGCATGAAAATTCTTAATAACATGACCTTTTTGCATACAATAGTTGCATGAAAGGAATGGCATGTCACTTGGCATACTTTTTGAAAAGAAACTAGTTTCTTGGTTTTCTTTTGATAAGAAGGATTGAAACCAAGTCCAGCTTTGCCAAACACACAGTTTTGAGAACCAAGAACAACCTCTAAGTTTGCTTCCCTCTTGTGAACCTTGCACAGATCTTTATAAGGTATTTCACTTGATTTCTAAAAAATGTGCAGTTTTCACAAGGTTTTTCAGTCGGTTGATTTCTGAAATAGTCGGTTGAATTACTATAAATCATTTCTAAATGCTTAAAATCAGTTTTTAAATCAGCTATTTCTTTTTCCAGTTGGCTAACTTTGTTTTCCAGCCAGTTGTTTAAGCCTTTCAACCGGTTGTTTAATGCAAAAATCTTGTTTGCTTCATTATGCAACTCTTCAAAATCATGCAACAATTGATTATAGTCATTTAAGTCTAGAGAACTTACTTGGCTTGAGGAAGATGACTCATAACCAGCCATGAGACACAAGTTGGCTTCTTCACTCTCATCTTGTGAGGAGCTACTTGTTGTTGAATGATCATTTTCCTCCCATGCAATGTATGCACGTTTCTCCTTTGGCTTCTTCTCCTTTTTCCTATCAACACTCTTCTCCTTTTCTTTGTTAGCATGACATTCAATTTTGATATGTCCTTGTTTTCCACAGTTATAACATGTAAAATTAGAAGAGTTTGATTCATTGTGTTTGGAAGTATACCTCTTGGGATTACCTTTGATACCTTTCCTTTTGAGATACTTACCAAACCTCTTGACAAAGAGATTCAAGTTCTCACTTTCACTTGATTCAGCCACCTCATCCTCGAGTTCCTCATTCTTCTTGGTGCTATTCTTCAAGGCTATGTTCTTAACCTTTTTCTCACTTGACTCAAGCTCATTAAGCCTTTGCATATCAATCTCATGCTCCCTAAGCTTACCAAACAATGCAGCTGTAGTCAAAGTGGATAGATCTCTTGTTTTTGAGATAGTCGTGACCTTTGGTTGCCAAGATCTATCAAGACACTTTAGCACCTTGATGTTTAACTCTTCCTTGTCAAATTCCTTACCCAAACCTATGAGATGGTTGACTGTGTGAGTGAATCTCTTTTGCACATCCGCTATGGATTCTCCTTGTTTCATCTTGAATAGCTCATATTCTTGAATCAAGGCATGCTTTCTTGCTCTCTTAACATCATTGGTTCCTTCATGAGTCACTTCAAGAACCTCCCACATTTCCTTGGCACTCTTGCATTGTGAAACACGAAAAAACTCATCCATGTTGAGAGATGAAGTGAGGATATTCTTTGCATTGCAATCATATTGGGCTCTCCTCCTTTCTTCCTCATTCCATTGAGTTCATGGCTTATTAACCTATCACTTAATTCGATGTGGCATTGGCGTTTGTGAAGAATAGGTTGAGTTTGCGTGTGAATCTTTACAATAGTTGTGGTATTTGTTCCAAGCCACTTACTTGTGGTAAGGGTGGGAAACTTAAACAATTAAAATCAGATAAAGGGTGTTCGACCCAGGCTGCTTACTTGTGATAAGTGTGGGGAACTTGAACAATTAAAATTAGATAAAGGGTGTTCGACCCCGGCCACTTACTTGTGGTAAGGGTGGGGAACTTAAACAATTAAAATCAGATAAAGAGTGTTCGACTCAGGCCGCTTACTTATGGTAAGGGTGGGGAACTTAAACAATTAAAATCAGATAAAGGGTGTTCGACCCAGGTCGCTTACTTGTGGTAAGGGTGGGGAACTTAAACAATTAAAAAACAGATAAAGAGTGAGTATCTGATAAAGAACCCTCTATTTTATTGATGAATTTAGGAGTGCCTCGTTAAAAACTCCTTGGCCAAAACCCTCCTTAGAGAAAAATATCAGGTGAGGAAAAAGAGTACACCTAGGGTTACAAGTGTTCGGTACAATATTCTAACTAAAATAGAATTTTAGATGAGATACATTCCACTTGTTCGGTATTTCTTCTCCTGATAGTTGTCCAAGCTTATAAGCACCTTCTCTTGCATCATCACGTATCTGGTATGGTCCATCCCAATTGGCGGAGACTTCGCCATCCTTCTTTCTTGCACTGCTGGCCATTCTCCAAACTAGATCTCCTTTTACAAATGATCGTGGGCATAGGTTTGCGTTGTATCTCTTGGCCGCTCTTTGTTTAATTGCCATGTTATGAATTTCAGCTTTGTCTCTTAATTCAGGTAATAGATCGAGTTGGGTACACATGTTCCATTGGTTCTGGTCTGAATCGTATACTTGGCGGTGCAAAGAGGGTTCGCCAATTTCAACCGGTATCATTACTTCCGCGCCATATACTAAGTTGAAGATGGATTTGTTTGGAGCCGTCCAAGCGTTTTCATAATTCGACTAGTATGACTTTATTGACAGTTTCAGCTTGGCCATTGGTTTGCGGATGCTCTATAGAGCTGGTAATGTGTTTGATTTCGAGGCCGGTGTAAAATTTAGCGAACTCCTTGTCTATGAATTGTCGGCCATTATCGGTTATGATGGTGTGCGGCACGCAATAGCGACATATAATATCTTTCCAGATGAACTACTGGACCTGTTTGAGCTGTGATAGCAGCTAATGGTTTAACTTCTATCCATTTGGTAAAGTAGTCGATGCCTACTATGAGGAATTTTACTTGTCCTTTTCCCAAGGTGAAGGGGCCGAGGATGTCCATTTCCCACTTCGCAAAAGGAGATAGGGAGAGTATGTGTTCCTGTAGAGAACAAATAAGATAAGTTGGGCACAAGTGTCACCTTACCCTTATAGTCTGCTATCTCCTCAGTAGGCCTCTTCCCGGTTGGCATATGTCTGCTTGGAACCGGGAGGGGTTACCTATAGAAGGGACTTCGAAGCTCAAGTCAGCAAAAGCTCTCAAAAAGTCAAATCAAGTGATTAAGGAAGTAATAAATATGTACCTTTAATTCGTGGGGTCCATGCATATTTATAGATCATTAATTATGTCTGGCCACGTTATGAACTAGGCCCTTACTTGGGCTGTAGGTGGGCCTAGGCCTTAGCCCAGGCCCTTAGTTCGGTTGTTGGAGACCGGTGACTTGTATTGGAGTGTTATGTTTTTTACTAAGTCCTTGGTTGTTTGTATAGAGTGGTCGGCCTGAGCCGGTCACCCATTAACGGCTTAGGCCGTTATAGTTGTTTTCGGCTTGTTAAATCAACGTCGCTTCTTAGTGGTTTTGGTCTGGGTACCTTTAGCATATACATGATGCTTACTATTATTCGGCTTAGGCCACCTAGGTGCGGTACACTAGTCCCCCAGCCTTTATCGACATAGCTATGTCGGTAAAGGGTGATAAGTGTCTGTTGTCTTTCGTCTAGGCCGACTAGGTGCGGTACACCAGTCCCCAAGCCTTTAGCTGTGATGAACAATGTTAAGGCTAAAGATAGGAAAAGATTTGTGGCAGGTAAGGGGGTGTCAGGGGTCTAATCAAAATGTGTTTTGCGCCGTCACTCCTGATATTCATGACCTTTGGTGTGCTTTGTGTCGATTGGTATGGCTTGTGACTTTTTTGGTGGGAAGAAGTTGTATCGTTTGGAATTCACGCTTATAAATGTGAATTTCGCGAAGGGTTTGCGTTTGTTAGTTCATTTGTGAGAATTTCGTAATCAGAGACTTTGCGTGCGTTATATCTGTCCGACTAGTTCCTTGTTTCTGCCGACATCTTTTCAAAAAAGGTATGTCTAGTAGTAGTGATATTGTGTCGTATTCTTTTTCCAGTAGTGGGAGTATGGAGTCCGGGAGGGGTGTATGTAGGTGTGTTGAGGAGGAGAGTACTGGCCCGGTAGCTGTGGTGGGCAGAATTTCGATGGAGACGATGACCGAGGTGAGAGAAGACCCTCTTGAAGAAATATCAGAGAGTAACTGGCTGGCCAAGGCCGGTTATGAATAGGTAGCGGCTGATGTTCGTAACCAGTCGTCCTTGTTCTGGTGGTCATGTCTGCTGAATTCCTGGTTAAACTGTACCCCTGTTATCGCGAAAGGCGTGGACCGTGGTTCGTTTCACTGGAGCGGGTGAGCGCTATTGAGCGCGTCTGTCATGGCTAAGAAGGGGCTACCGAGAAGTTCCTTTATATGTATATGTGTCATTTCTCCAAACTGCATGTGAGGTTGCCGCTAGATGACTTCACCATGGGGGTACTCCGTGAGCTTAACGTGTCACCTACCTAGTTACATCCGAATAGTTTGGCATACTTGCAGGCCTTTCGTGTTTTGTGCCAGTCATTGTATCTACGACCTTCTCCTCCTGCATTTCTATACTTTTATGACACGAGGCCCCGACAACCGACTACCTGGTTATCCCTGGTGAGCCGTCCTAGCATTAGTAGACTGGACGCGTTTTCACAATCCTTAAAGCATTTTCAAGGATGGTTACTTTAAGGTTGTGGTGAAGGAGGAGAGCAGGTCATATTTCCTTAATGCATATGGGAGTACAAAATTCCAGTTTAGTTGGACGGGTAGCCCTTCTCGATACAAGGATATGGGCACCGACGAGTTGTCGGCGACGGATAAGGAGGTGGTGGAGGTCTTGATGAAGTTTTTTGATAAACTGCCCACTAAGGGCTTAGTTAGAGTTTATAATTCGGTTCACCCGATTATAGATATTGAAGGTATCTGTTTATGACTTAAATTGTCTTGATGTTTCTAAGTTAAACTAACCTGAACTTGGTGTATTTTTGTAGGACACATGGCTCAGTCTGGGAAGAAGAATTTGGCGCTTTTTCAAGTATTGAGGAAGGAGAGGGTCGTGAAGGCCAAAATAGATGGGAACACTGAGGTTCCAAATTTACAAGAGTCGTTGGTTGAGGTGCAGGTACATGGCGGCACCAAGAGGACGGCTGAGTTACCGGCTAGACCCGGTAAGGGTAAGGACGTGAAGAAGATGAAGGTGACTTTGCTTGGACAGGGGTCATCGAGTGGGGCCAAAGGACCAAAAGCCGGTTTAATAGAGTTGCCGGAAACATCCGTTAGGAAGGACATTGATATTAATCTGCCGGAGATAGTGATTAATTCTATAGATAGTATGGAGTTGGATCATCTAGTGAGGACGATGGTGGAGTTCGGGAGCAAGGCGTTAATTTTGAGTTGTCGGGTGGGCTCGTTGTATCGCTGGGAGGTAAAGGAGGGGAATCGGGAAAAGGTGGAGGAGTTGCAGGAGAAGGTTGACAAGTTTGCGGAGGAGAGGGCTGCATGGAAGAAGGAGAGGGAAGGTTGGGAGGAAGAGAGGAAAAGGTTGGGAACCTGGAAGGTTCCGTGTTTGGATTCGGAGAGTAAACTTAATGGGAGGATAGCGGACTTGGAGGCGGATTATGATGAACTGAAGGAAAAATATGAAGGTGTAGAAGTGGAGCTTGAGGACATGAAAGGCTATATTATCCAAGAGCACATCAATGGGTTCCAAAAAGGCTTGAGGCAGACAACCTTCTTTTGTCAAGATGTTGATGCAACTGATACTAGATTTGATGTTAACAAGGACGTGGTGGATGGCCAGCTTGTTAATGAGGCCGAGAGCAGCCCAGAGGAGGAGGTCGAGAAGGAAGCGGCGGGCCAGGAGAAGGATGCAGAAGCTGTCATGGAGGGTGATGATAACAAGGCGGCGTAGGTCTTTTATTTTTTATGATTTGAAACTGGTCATGAGTACTACGTCTGTAATAATCTGTACACTATTTTACTTTGCTTTTAATATGATAAATGCTTTTGTGTATGCTATGTTGTTTATTGGATGCCGATAACTTGTGTGATAATGGTGCGTTAGCAGTATGGTATAATTGTGAGTGGGTGTTTGTTATGTTTGGCGAGTTCGATTATTTATTGAGGGTATTCGACCCCGACCGTTTACTTGTGGTAAGTGTGGGAAACAAATTATCATCAAGTTAAGGGTGTTCGACCTAGGCCGCTTACTTGTGGTAAGGGTGGGGAACTTAAAATGAATTAACATAAAGTTAAGGGTGTTTGACCCAGGCCGCGTACTTGTGGTAAGGGTGGGGAACTTAAAATGAATTAACATAAAGTTAAGGGTGTTTGACCCAGGCCGCTTACTTGTGGTAAGGGTGGGGAATTTAAATGAATTAACATAAAGTTAAGGGTGTTCAACCTAGACCGCTTACTTGTGGTAAGGGTGGGGAACTTAAACGAATTAACATAAAGTTAAGGGTGTTCGACCTAGGCCGCTTACTTGTGGTAAGGGTAGGGAACTTAAATGAATTAACATAAAGTTAAGGATGTTCTACCCAGGCCGCTTACTTGTGGTAAGGGTGGGAAACTTAAACGAATTAACATAAAGTTAAGGGTGTTTGACCCAGGCTGCTTACTTGTGGTAAGGGTGGGGAACTTAAATGAATTAACATAAAGTTAAGGGTGTTCGACGCAGGCCACTTACTTGTGGTAAGGGTGGGGAACTTAAACGAATTAACATAAAGTTAAGGGTGTTCGACCCAGGCCGCTTACTTGTGGTAAGGGTGGGGAACTTAAATGAATGCGAGGAGTGAAGTGAAGAATAGTCGTGAAGTTCGGAACCCTTTATTTATTCATGAAATCTGGGGTGCCTAGTTAAAACCTCCCCGGCCAAAACCTTCCTTAGGGAAAAAAAACCAGGTGAGGAAAAAGAGTACACCCAGGGTTACAATTGTTTGGTACAAAACATGTTCTTAACTAAAGTAAAACTTTATATGGGATACATTCCATGTATTGGGTATTTCTTCCATAGACAACTGCTCTAGTCGATATGCTTCTCCCCCAACGTCTTCACGTATCCGGTATGGGCTGTCCCAATTTGCGGAGAACTTGGCATCCTTCTTTCTTGCACTGTTGGCCATTCTCCAAACTAAGTCTCCTTTTCCAATGATCTCGGGCATAGGTTGGCATTATATTTCCTGGCGGCTCTTTGTTTGGCAGCTAAGTTGCGTATTTGAGTTTTTTCTCTTAGTTCGGGTAGGAGGTCAAGATGGGTGGCCATGTTTTGATGATTTTGGGCTGAGTGATATAGTTCTCGGCGCAGGGATGGTTCACCAATTTCAACGGGTATCATGGCGTCTGCACCGTATACTAGGCTGAACGGAGACTCGTTTATTGCTGATTGATGGGTACACCTGTAGACCCATAGCACTTCTACTAGTTCTTCTGGCCATCGGCCTTTGGCGCTGTCCAACCGCTTGCGTAGCTCCACTAGGATAACCTTGTTTGCCGCCTCGGCCTGTCCGTTGGTCTGTGGGTGTTCAACAGAGCTGGTTATGTGTTTGATGCCTAGACCGATGTAGAATTTAGCGAGTCCTATATCTATAAATTGTCGGCCATTGTCGGTGATGATGGTATGTGGGACACCATATCGGCATATAATATCCTTCCAAACAAATTGTTGGACTTGCTGGGCTGTGATGGTGGTTAGCGGTTTGGCCTCTATCCATTTGGTAAAGTAATTGACGACTACTATCAAGAATTTTACTTGGCCTTTGCCGGGGGAGAAGGGGCCGAGGATGTCCATTCCCCACTTTGAGAAGGGGCCGCATATACCTTCGTGTAATTCTTTAATGATGTACTGGGCTTGTTCTGTAGTGACGCATTTGAGAAGTGGTTGGTCGTATCTGCGTTTGTACAGATCATCACCTATCATGGTATACCTGGCGGCTTTAGTTATCCAAGTTCTGTCAGCATTTGGTGGGGGGTTACCGGTTTGGAGGTACTGGGTGTAAGGAGTGGTCCAGTTGTCGGCTTGGTGTTGGGTTAGGTTATGGCAAGTATTTGTGATGGAAGGAGCGAATAGCGTTTGCTGCAATAGGGATCGGTGGCGGTTTTTTAACTTGGTGCTGGCTAGTTTGGATAAGATGTCGGCTCTGATGTTTTCGGATCTAGGAATGTGTTGGATGCGGACTTGGTTGAAGGTGGACTGGATGACTGTTCGGACCAGATGGTAATATTGTAGAAGGGTGGGGTCTCTGATCTGGAACTCGTCATTTAGATGGCCTACAGTGAGCTTGGAATCGATTTTGCATGTTAACGACTTGACGCCATCCTCACGGGCCAAGGATAGGCTGGCGAGGATGGCTTCGTATTCGGCTTGGTTGTTGGATGTCTCGAAGGCGAAGTGGAGGGATTTTTCAATGAGGATATCGTTGGGGCTTCCAACACGATGCCAACACCTGCACCCTTCGAATTTGAAGAACCATCAACGTAAAGTGTCCACTGGTCTTCTATGGGTTTTTGTTGGAGATTGTTGACAAAGTCTAAGAGGCATTGAGCTTTGATGGGGCCATGAGGTTCGTAACGGATGTTGAATTCGGACAACTCAACGGCCCAAGACGACATTCCTCCTGCCAGGTCTGGTTTCTGTAATATCTTCTGAATTGGGTAGTCAGTTTTGACGACGATGTTATCATTTTGGAAGTGTGGGCGTTGGCGGCGGGCTGCGTGTACCAAGAATAGGGCCAACTTTTCCACCATCTAGTATCTGGTTTCGTGGTTTTGCAGGGTTCTACTAACGAAGTAAACAGGATGTTGCGTGCCGCCTACATCCTGAACCAGCATGGCGCTGACAGTGTGGTCTGTAGCTGTGACATAGACCAGTAGGGGCTGATGAGTATCCGGTTTATGGAGGATAGGTGGTGAGGTGAGAGTGGTTTTCAGCTTTTGGAAAATTTGTTCACAATCGTCATTCCACGTGAATCTGGCGGATTTTTTGAGCAGTTGTATGATGGGTTGGGTTTGTTCGGCTAATTTGGGAAGGAAGCGGGAAATGGTTGTGAGGCGGCCTATGAGGCATTATAGCTCTTTGACGCTGCTGGGGCTTCGCATTTCAATGATCGCATTGCATTTTTCAGGGTTGGCCTCTATGTCGCATTGGGTTAGCATGAATCCAAGGAATTTACCGCGGTCGACACCGAATACGCACTTGTCGGGGTTGAGGCGAAGGTTGTACTGTCGTAATGCGGAGAAGACTACTGATAGGTCCTTAGCATGCTGGTAATGGCTTGGGGATTTGACAACCATGTCATCAAGGTATAATTCAACACATTTGCCCATTAAATGACTGAAGACTTTGTCCATCAATCGTTGGTAGGTCGCTCCAGCATTTTTAAGGCCAAATGGCATGACCCTGTAGAAGTAATTAGCGTCGTCTGTGATGAAAGCGGTTTTGTTCATGTCGGATGCAGCCTTGGGGATTTGATTGTAACCGAAGTATGCATCAAGAAAGATGAGAACCTTGTTAACAACCGCGCCATCAACAAGTCGGTCAATATTGGGTATGGGGTAGGCATCTCTGGGACAAGATTTATTAAGATCCATGTAATCAACACACATCCGCTACTTGTCGTTGGCTTTCTTAACCAGGACCACGTTAGAAAGCCAAGTGGTATAATGAGCTTCTTTGATGAACCCTACGCTTAGTAATTTATCAGCCTCGGCCTTGGCCGCTAGGCATCGCTCCTCGCCGAGTTTGCGTTTTTTCTGGGAGATATCGGGCCTCTTTGTAGATAGATAACTTGTGAGATGCTACTTGAGGGTCAACTCCAAGTAAGTCAGTAGCTGACCAAGCAAAAAGGTCCGTGTTGCCGACTAGGATAGGTGTGATGATGGCACACTCATCAGATTCTTGCTTGGTGCCAAGTTTGATTGAGTGGCCATTTGGAAGCTCTAGGGGGATGGTCTCTTCAATAGGTTTAAGGCGAATATCTCGGCCCACTCTGGGGTCTAGATCGTCACCCGACAGAGCGATCTTAGGGCCGGGTGGTCGCTCTATGTGGTTGGTTTGCTGGATGGGGAGTTGTGGGTGTAGGCTGGCCATGTAGCATTCGTGTGCAAGGCGTTGATCGCAATGGATGGTGAGGATGTCGCCGGATAGGGAAGGACACTTCATGGCCAGATGAGGAGTGGAGATGACAGCGCCAAGGGTGTTGAGCGAGGGGTGGCCGAGGAGGACATTATAAGATGTAGGTGCGTCGACGATGAGGAAGCAAATAGGAATTGATGTGCCCCAACAAGCCCAAGCTCAAGTGCATCAACAAGACCAAGCCCACATCAAGGCCCAATCACTAGAAACATGATGAGAAAGATTCATATGGGCCTCTCACAAGATGATCAAGTCAATCATGGGCTTTTTACATTATTTACATGGGCTAAAGAAATCTCTAAAATATGAGATGATGCATGAAGGAAGTAGTCTAGATTTAAATTGGGCCATTGTTTAAGCTTTGCTTTCAATAAAAGCTAGAACACTTGTTGGGATCATTTGGGCCGAGCCCAATGTGCCACCTTTGGCCGAGAGTTACTAGAGTGGCTCTCCTTTTGGATGCAAGCAAAGCATGAACTAAGCAAGGAGCATGTGATGGAAGCATGGTGTGTGTGACTTGGGCAAGGAGAGTGTGATACGCCACTTGGCACCATCTAGACTCATCTACTACATCACATGGTCTACAATCAAGCTTCTTCTCCAAGCTACATTTGCATTTCATCTTTGTTGTATTTTCTCTTTATTTGGTCGGCCATGTGCCTATAAATAGAGCCACTCAAATATTGTAATGGTTACTCTTGAATTGCTAATAGATGCTAGTGTTTGAGATCAATCCACACTTCTATTAATTTGAGAGCACACATGGCTAACCTTCTCCTTCATCTCCTCTAGCCACCTTCCATATCATAGCTCCACTTCTACTCTTCATCTTCACCAAATTCTCCATTTCCGAGAGCAACCTTTCTCTAATTCTCCAAATTCCGCTGCACTTCATCTTCTCCTCATCATTCTCCATGGATTTCCTTCCTCTCCTACTCCAAGGACGTCCATCAGGAATGGTCTTGGTTTGGGCTCCTTCACGGAAGACGGTTTGGAGGTTAATGTAGCCGCGGGTGGAAATGTTTTCCCCAGTGAATGGGTAATGTGGTTAATTGATTGAATATGGCGAAGGTGTCTCTTTCTGGCAGAAGAGGTAGAGCCTCCACTAGTGAATCCATCGGAGATGGTGTTGATAGTGCTGCGTAGGGGAGGGTCGGCGGGGGTGACATTTGTGTGAGCCGGTTGGGGGTGTTGGTTTGTGGGTTGGTTTGGGCGTTTATCGTGGAGAGAGTCATGGGGAGGACGTCGGTCGTCGGAACGAGGAGGATGATGGGATCGAGAGGAGTGGTCTTCTCTGCGTACAAAACGGCAAAAAATGCCAACACGCACCAATTCTTCGATTTTATCCGAGAGTGCTTTACAGTCCTCTGTAGTATGGCCATGGTTGCGGTGATAGCGACAATATTTGGTCATGTCTGCGTTGGGGGGGTAGTCATCTTGCATGGCGGTGGGATGAGGTCAGCCTATAAGACCTCATCAAGGAGGCGGGATCTGGCGACATTTAGGGGAGCGTATATGGTGAAACGAGGTTGTCGGAGTTCTCGGGGTCTCGGGTCAGGACGTGAGGGTTGTGGGGTGGGGCTAGCGGTAAAGGGTGCGTAATCATTGCAAAATTTTGTGTGGAGGCTTTGCATTTCCTCCATACGGACGTAATCGGCAGCACACAACTTCAACTCGTGCATAGAGGTAGGTGGGTGGAGGTAGACATTGTTGGCGAAGGGACCGGGTTGAAGGGTGAGGGCCATGCACTAGAGTATCATCTCTTGGTTTAGGTGTGGGGTGAGAAAGGCAGCCTTGCTGAAGAGATCGATAAATGCCCAGAGCATCTCGCCTTGTTCTTGCCTAATGCCGAGGAGTGATATTGTAGTGGTTTGGTGTGGGCGACTGCCAGCGAAGTGAGTGGTAAACATGTGTGAGAGGGTGTCGAAGCTGTTGATAGAGTATGGTGGGAGGGTGGTGAACCATTCGAGGGCGGGGCCTTTGAGTGTGGTGGGAAAGGCTTTACAAAAGACTGCGTCATGTGAAGTGTAAAGGGCGATGTGGGTGATGTAGACTTTGAGGTGTTCGTCGGGGTCGATTTCACCAGTATAACGCTCAAGTGTGAAGGGTTCCCACTGGGTGGGGAGGAGGGTGTTGGCGATGAAGTCGGTGAAAGGGTGACGACGTCTGGGTTGGTGGGATGGGAGTGGGTGGGGAGGTATGGGATGGTGGACAAGGGTGGGAAAAGTGGAGGTGAAGTTGTGAGGAGGGATGTGGGTAGTAGGGAGATGGTGAGGGTTGTAAGGTGGGATATGAGTAGTATGTAGGGTGGTGGGCATGTTGTAGGGGACATGAGTGGTGGGGAGGGTGGCGGCGGGAGTGGGAGTCGTTGTATGCCCTGGGAGGGTGGAGTGGAAGTGAGTAGGATGGGCTGAGAGGATGGGAGTTTGTTGGGTGGTGGTGAAGGTGTGTGGGGTGGGATTATACTCGCCTTCCTCTTCAGTAGGCTGGAAAGTCGGGGACCTTGCAACTTCAGATGCTTCCTTGGCCTTTCCCTTTTGAGTGGGATCGGCTTTGATCTTTCGCCTTAGGCGAGAGTTTTCCTGTCGCAGTGCTTCCATCTCATCAACGTTACGCTTCTTCAGCTCAGCCAGCTCATGTTGCATCTTGGCTTGACCGTTTAGGATGGCGGCCAGATCCAGAGTGATGTTAGTAGGTCCTGAGGGGCTAACTTCAACTTGTTTGCATTCAGAAAGAACACAAAAAAAGGATAAATAACATTTTTTTTGCAGATTCTTGCCATCACTATTAACTCCTGCTCTGGTGCGGGTAGAAACCATCTTCGGAGGAAGCGGGTAGTAAAGTACTATCTCGTGCCCCACGGTAGGCGCCAATTGTTCCTGCAGAGAACAAATAAGATAAGTTAGGCACAAGTGTCACCTTACCCATATAGTCCGCTATCTCCTCAGTAGGCCTCTTCCCGGTTGGCATATGTCTGCTTGGACCCGGGAGGGGTTACCTGCAGAAGGGACTCCGAAGCTCAAGTCAACGAAAGCACTCAAAAAGTCAAATCAAGTGATTAAGGAAGTAATGAATGCGTACCTTTAATTCGTGGGGTCCATGCGTATTTATAGATCATTAATTATGTCTGGCCACGTCTTGGGCTGAGCCCTTGCTTGGGCCGTAGGTAGGCCTAGGCCTTAGCCCAGGCCCTCAGTTCGGTTGTTGGAGACTGGTGACTTGTATTGGAGTGTTATGTTTTTTACTAAGTCCTTGGTTGTTTGTATAGAGTGGTCGGCCTGAGCCGGTCACCCTTTAACGGCTTAGGCCGCTATAGTTGTTTTCAGCTTGTTAAATCAACGTCGCTTCTTAGTGGTTTTGATCTGGGTACCTTTAGCATATACATGATGCTTACTATTATTCGGTTGAGGCTGACCAGGTGCGGTGCAATATGGAATGGAATTGTTCTTGCTTTTGATGGATGAGGTTACCATGTTTCTGACATGGTATGCCTTTTTTGACAAAGGTCTGGTAGTCCGCCTCCATGGTTGGTCAGAAGTAGCCAGCTCTGAGTATTCTGTTGGTCATGGTTTGTGTGTCGGAATTGTATCTGCATATTCCTTCATGGAGTTCCCTCATTACGTATTGAGCTTGTTCTGCTGTCACACATTTGAGTAGTGGTTGGCCGTACCCTTGCTTGTATAGTTCGTCACCTATCATCGTATGCCTTGCGGCTTTAGCCAGCCAACCTTTATCAGTATTGGGTGGAGGGTTGTTGATTTTGAGGTATTGGATGTATGGGGTTGTCCAGTTTTCAGTGTGGTCTAGGTTGAGGCAGATGTTTTTTATAGATGGTGCATATAACGTCTGTTGCAGTAGGGATCTATGCCTGCTCTTTAGCCTAGTGCTTGATAATTTAGATAGGATATCGGCTCTAACATTTTCACTTCTCGGGATGTGCTGGACGCATACACGGTCGAAGGCAGATTGTATGACGTTGCGGACCAGGTGATAGTATTGCAAGAAAGTTGCATCTTTGATTTGGAATTCATCGTTGAGATGGCCTACAATGAGCTTGGAATCAGTCTTGCATATAAATGTTTTGAAGCCGACTTCGTGCGCGAGAGATAGGCCGGCGAGGATGGCTTCGTATTCGGCTTGATTATTGGAAGTTTTGAAGGCGAAATGGAGGGATTTTTCAATGAGAATATTGTTGGGGCCTTCCAGGACGATGCCGGCACCTGCGCCCTTTGGATTTGAGGAACCGTCTACGTTAAGTGTCCATTGGTCCTCCTTAGGGGTATGTTGAAGGTCGTTGACGAAGTTGAGCAGGCACTAGGCTTTGATGGGGTCGTGTGGTTCATATCGAATGTTGAATTCAGAGAGTTCCACGGCCCAAGACGACATTCGGCTGGCAAGGTCAGGCTTTTGGAGGATTTTTTGGATTGGGTAGGCGTCTTGACAATGATGTTGTGGTTTTGGAAGTAAGGGCGTAAGCGTCTTGCTGCATGCACCAAGGAGAGTGCTAGCTTTTCCACCATTTGGTATCTGGTTTCTGGATCTTGCAAAGTTCGACTGACAAAGTATACTAGGTGTTGGACTCCAGCAATTTCTTGGACCAGGCGGTGCTAACTATGTGATCTGTTGCGGTGATGTATACTAAGAGTGGTTGGTGGTTATCCGGTGTATGGAGGATAGGCGGAGATGTGAGGGTGGTTTTGAGGTTTTGGAAAACTTTTTCGCATTCATCGTTTCAAGAGAACTTCGCGGATTTTTTGAGTAGTTGGATAATGGGATGGGTTTGTTCGGCTAGTTTCGGGAGGAATCTAGATATGGCTGTTAGGCGACCTATCAGGCACTGGACCTCTTTGATATTGTTGGGGCTTCGCATTTCGATGATAGTAGTGCACTTTTAAGGGTTTGCTTCAATGTCGCGTTGTGTGAGCATGAAGCCTAAGAATTTGCCATGGTCAACACCGAAGACACACTTTGTAGGGTTAAGTCTGAGGTTGTATTGTCGTAGCGCGGAAAAAAAAATTGTAAACAGGTCTTGTGCATGTTGCTGGTGGCTTAGGGATTTGACAACCATGTCGTCGACGTACACTTCGACACACTTGCCCATCAAATGGCTAAATACTTTGTCCATTCATCTTTGGTAGGTTGCACCTGCGTTTTTTAGGCCGAAAGGCATGACCTTGTAAAAATAATTGGCGTCATCGAAAGCGGCTTTGTTTATATCAGTGGTGGCCATTGGAATTTAGTTGTACCCGGAGTATACGTCTAAAAAGTTGAGAACCTTGTTGTCGGCTGCACTATCAACGAGCTGGTCGATGTTGGGCAAGGGATAGGCATCTCTTGGGTAGGCTTTATTAAGATCCGTATAGTCGATGCATATTCGCCATTTTCCATTTGCCTTTTTGACCAAAACCATGTTAGATAGCCAGGTGGTGTAGTGGGCTTCCTCGATGAAACCCGCATTGAGTAACGTTTTGGCTTTTACTTTTGCTGCCAGCTGGTGTTCTTCTCCCAGCTTTCGCTTCTTTTGTGAGACGTATCTAGCGTCTTTGTAGATGGGGAGTTTGTGGTGAAGAGGGTCGACACTATGTAAGTCTACGGCTGACCAGGTGAAGAGGTCGGTGTTGGCGATAAGGGTAGGTGCTAAGATAGTGCGTTGTTCTTGTTGGAGGCCGGTACTAAATTGGAGAGTGCGACCATTAGAGAGCTCCAAGCTGATAATGTTGTCAACTGGCTCAATTCGTGCATCACGTCCTATTCTAGGGTCTAGGTCATCGCCAGATAAAGCTATGCTAGAGTCGGGTGGGCGTTTGATGCTATTGGTTTGTAGGATTGGTAGTTGAGGGCGTAGGCTTGCCATATAACACTCTCGTGCGAGCCGTTGGTCGTTGTGAATTGTAAGGATGTCACCTGATGGGGAGGGGAATTTCATGGCTAGGTGGGGTGTGGAGACGACGACGCCTAGGGTGTTGAGGGATGGTCGACCAAGGAGGACATTGTATGAAGTGGGTGCGTCTATGACAAGGAAACAGATGGGGGTTGTTTTGGTTTGGGATGCGTCCTGGAAAATAGTGTAGAGGTCTATATATCCACGAGTTGAAACCTTCTCTCCGAAGAATCCGTAGATAGGTTCATCATACGGAACCATGGGAATGGGTGGAATTTGGAGTTTCTGGTAAGTTTTCTAGTAGAGGATATCAACGAAGCTTCCCTGATCGATAAGTACTTTTTTTACCGCGTAGTTCTCTAGTTCGACAGTGATTACAATGGAGTCATCCTGCTGGTGGTCGACGTTGTGGATGTCATCGCTAGTAAAGGTGATAAGGGGCATGCGACGTCTGCGGTGAGAGCGAGTTATGTGATTGATAGATTGAAGGTGACAGAGGTGTTTCTTTCTAGCTGATGAGGTAGAGCAGCCACTAGCAAAGCCCCCTAAGATGGTGTTGATTGTGCCGTGTAGGAGGGGATAAGGGGGGTGACGTTAGTGTGGGCAGGATGGGGTTCCTAGCGGTTGGGTTGATTGGTTCGATGATCGTGGCGAGGACTACGAGGGGGATGTCGGTTATCGGATCGTGATGGATGTGGTGGTCCGTCACGGTGGAAATGGCCGACGCGAACCAGTTCTTGGATTTTGTCTTGGAGCGCTTTACATTCGTCTATAGTGTGACCATTATTCTTATGGTATCGATAGTACTTGGTCATGTTGACATTAGGGGGCTTGGATGTTTTGTGAGGTGGTGGGATGAGATCGGCATGGAGGGCTTCGTCGAGAAGTTGGGATCTGCGGACGCTTAGTGGAGCGTGTAACATCCCTAGGGAATATTACTTAGAAATAAATATTAAAATAAATAATTGCATTAAATAGCTATCTCGATAAAAATCCCAACGCGGGAAAATTTCAATTATTTAAGATAGCGCGCCAAAACTCATAACTAAATTCATAACTGATTACAAGTTACCAAAATTCGTATTTAAACATAAATTACAATTTATCAAAGCCCTAGCACTACTCCCATGCTAGCCCTCACTCCGCCAACTGAGCATCCTCAGCACCACCTGTATCAACATTTGCTCCCGTGTAACGAATTACACGATCATCGCCACACACAAACAGAAAGGGTGAGCTGAGAAAATAAAATAACAAGAATGTAAACACAAGATAGATCATTTACCCATCTTATACATTATCTATAAACCTTGGCCAAGACCCTAACCCCAAGACTTAACAGTCTTCAAGTCATACAATTGGTTAGCCTTGGACTCGGGAATCTGATGCTCACACGAACCTGCCCGCTCGTGGTCCTGCCTCTACGAACCTCCCCGCTCGTAGTCCTGCTCTACGGACCTACCCGCCCGTAGTCCAACACATGTGATCCACCAGCCCCCGTACCTCCCCGCACGTGGCATCTCTCAACGTGAGCACGGAACATACGAACCTCCCCGCTCGTATCCCCACGTGAGAGTAACTTGATATGAACCTCCCCGCTCATATCATCACATGTCACACCATCCATGAACCTACCCGCTCATGGCACAGCATCTCCCGATCCAAGCAAAGCATCATCGTCAGTCAAAACAACGCACCCGGAATCAAAGAACATCAGCGTCTCCGCCTGGCTCGGCCCACTCACCGCCAGGCGAAACTGTTCTAGACCGCCTGGCGGTATTCACTTCCCGTCAGTCGCCAGCATCCTCTCTCGCTAAGGCTATCGCCTGGCGGCTATCAGTAGATCGCCAGGCGCCACACCAGAACAACACTTTTCTGGTTTATGACACTCCAGTTAATCCAGTTTACCATTTAAATCCCTTCCATAGATCGCATAAGAACCCCAATCTCAACCCTCACATAGGTGAACCTACAATTATCGTATGTAAACAAATACATGTACCTCAACTAGACTTTTGGTTACATACTCACTCTTATGGACCAATAAGGACTCCTCCCTGTGGTTAGTCTACCCCAATCGTGGTTAATCAAGTGTTTATACACTAATCTGACAGATCCATTTGTCCAACTCCTCCAAATAATAAGAAAATTGTCCCAACAGTGACTCTCCATACATCCCTCAAAACCCGTCACGATCATGCAACACTTGGTCATAGTGATATCATCAATAGTGGCTTTTTCTTTCACACACTTATAACATCATACATTCAAGCTAACATACGTAAGTTCATATAGTCAACATGTCTTAGTAAGCACTACCAAAAACATACTCATCAATCACACATCTATATATTTATATATATACATTCACCAATCAAGGCCATACCAGCACTTGAGAACACTTAATCATCCATTAGTAATCATATTATTAAGTTATTAAAACAACAAATCATGACTGATGTATATCTCTAGCTGAAGACATCCAATTCAAATCTCCACCGTTCAAAGTGAAGAACAACGTGTTGTGAAACACCTTACAAAATTTCACCTAAATCGGACGGTTAACGAAGCGGAAAATGCAGTTTTTCGAAAACTGCGCAGACCAGAAAAATCGATGGCGCCTGGCGGCATGAACTAGCGCCGGGCGGTTCCTGTTCCACGAAAAGTACGAAAACAGCGTTTTTCACGAATCAGACACCACGCTTCACTGATATGGCGCCTGGCGGTAACCAACGTGCCGCCAGGCGGTTCCTGCTGTCCCAGGAACCCCAATATTTTTCTTTGCACCTGCGATATTTATCAACTCTTACCATCATCCAGACTTATGACTACCAGCACTCAAATACAACGTTACAGATATGATGACTCCAATCTAGTGTGCAATTCAAATCATAATATAATCGTGACCTCCACCCTCATGCGTTCAATCATGAGCGACTCCTCATGAGTGGTCTAAGTCCCGCTATCATGCCATTCTAATCCAATTTCAAGTTAGCATCACATACAATCAGGTCAGCAAAATATGATTTCAGAAATCACAATGACCTTTCGCACAACAACATCAAAAAATTAGACAAAGAACACAAGCACTGTCACGCCGCCTGGCGGATATTCATCCCTGCCAGGCGGTTTAAGTCACCCAGAAGCCAATGCACTCACAAACTGTTGAACCGCCTGGCGGCACATGCATGCCCGCCAGGCGGTTTCTGGGCAGAACCCAGAAAACGCGAAAAACCAGTACAGTTAAGGCAAAATTTCATACGCTTATGATCATTCAAGGCATAACAAGACGATCATGAAAAAGAAACACTCGAAAGCAACTCCCCTTACCTGGAATTCGCGCTCCAAATTGAGATTCCCACTCTCCTTGCACACCTTTTCCCCTTTGCTAAAAGAACCACTCTGATTCTTCTCTCGCGACCTTCCTTCACGCACCAGAATTGTTCTTTCTCACTCTCAGAGTTATTTGCACCTCTCACAGACTGATTTTCTCCTCTCCTTCTCTCTTCTCTCTCACTCTTAATGTACCCTAATTATTCTCTATTTTACTAAAACGAAATTTATTAAAAGAAATATGGTTAAGGCCATTCAATGGCTATCACCCATAAATTTTCAGCTTCCCCCCCACATTACCTCTCTAGTATCTGCTAGGTTTTCCAATCCTTTCATATTCATGCTCAAAGGAAATTTAGCAAAAAGAAAACTATTTAGTTCTCAACAAGGTTTGAACCCACACTCATGCATACACCAAACCAAGGCCAAACCCCTCAACCAACACATGTTTCATGCTAAATCCTACAATTTTAAGAGTTTATCATCATCCATACGAGTTCAATATATAAGCACACAAAAACACATAATTTAAATAACATCCAAGTGGCACACATAGGACTCGAACCCAAGTCCTCACACACAATAAAGTACTCTCGACCACTTGAGCTAGTACTCTTCCATGTCATAGCTCCTCGCATTTATTGCTTTAAATGTTCTCGCTACCCGTCCTAATTAAATAATTAATTAAATAACTATTTAATTTTCCCGGGTCTTACAGAGCGTATATGGTGAAGCGTGGTTGTCTAGGCTCTCTGGGCCTAGAGTCAGGTCGTGAAGGTGGTTTTACTAGGCTGGTGACTGAGGGGGTGTAATCATTGCAGAACTTAGTGTGGAGGTTCTGCATTTCTTCCATGCGGATGTAATCCGCGACACGTAGCTTGAGTTCGTGCATGGAAGCGGGGGAGTGAAGGTAGACGTTATTAGCGAACGGTCATGGTTTGAGGGTGAGAGCCATACACTGCAGAATCATTTCTTTATTGAGGTTGGGTATGCGGAGGGCGGCTTTGATGAAGCAGTCGATGAAAGCACGAAGCATCTCATCTTGTTCTTGCCTAATGATATGAAGGGATAGGGTTGTGGTCTGATGGGGACAGTTTCCAGCGAAGTGGGTGGTAAACATGTTGGAGAGTGTGCCAAAACAGTCAATGGAGTATGGGGAAGGGTGGTGAACCATTCAAGGGTAGGGCCTTTGAGGGTGGAGGGAAAAGCTTTACAGAAAAAGACGTCGTGGGATGTATAGAGGGCGACATTGGTTATGTATATTTTGAGGTGCTCGTTAGGGTCGGTTTCTTCCATGTAACGGTCCAGTGTGAAGGGTTCCCACTAGGTGGGGAGAGGTGTGTTTGTGATAGCGTCAATGAAGGGGTGGCGACGTCTGGGTGGTTGGGGTGGTAATGGGTGTGGTGGAAAGGGATAGTGGATAAAGGTAGGAAAGGTAGTGGTGAAGTGATGAGGGGGGATATGGGTGGTGGGAAGGGTGGCGGCAGGGGTGGTTGCTATGGGGTGCCTGGGGATGGTGGGTGGATGATGAATGTTTGTGTGATAGGTAGAGATGATGGGTGTTTGTTGAGTGGTGGTGAAGGTGTGTGGGGTAGGGTTGAATTCACTTTCCTCCTCGCTGGGTTGGTGGGCTGGGGACTTGGGGGCTTCTGACGATTCCTTGCCTTTCCCTTTCTAGGTAGGGTCAGCCTCAATCTTTCTTCTCAGCCTCAATTTTTCTTGCATGAGCGCTTCCATCTCATCAGCGTTGCGCTTTCTCAGGTCAGCAAGCTCTTGTTGCATCTTGGCTTGGCTTTCAAGGATGGCGGCAAACTCTGGGGTGACATTGGTAGGCGTAGTAGGGCCTGCCTTAAGGTGCTTCATAGTTCTAGCTTTGCTACGGGTGGAGACCATTCTTGATAGTGTGCAGGTTGCTTAGTAAGGTATTACTTCGTGCCCCACGGTGGGCGCCAATTGTTTCTACGGAAACAAATAAGAGATGTTAGGGACACAAATATCACCTTACCTCAATCCTCAACCTCTTGAGTTGGCTCCTTCTCGGTTAGCATATGCCATCTGCCGTTGCTTGCAGTTTGGACCTTTGAGGGGTTACCTGCGAAGAGGGCTCCGACGATCAAGTCAGTGAAAAGACTTTCAGAATGTCAAATCACTGATTAAGGGATTAATGAAGGCGTACTTTTAATTACTTGGGTCCACGTGTATTTATAGAGTCATTAATTATGTTTGTCCTTCTTATGGGTTGGGCCATCGTTTGGGTTCTGGATGTGCCTGGGCCAAACCCAGGCCCTGAGTTAGTGTTTTATGGTAGTAGGGGCCTTGTTTGCAATTTTCTAAGTTTGGTGTCATCAACAGGTTGCGCCTTATCTTTTGAAGTAGGCGGCCTGGACCACTATGTGTTCCTGATTACCGGTTATTTAGTTGATAATTTCATTTGTAGGGTTATGTGTAGGCGGGCTTGGTCGTGCGGTTATCTTGGTCTGCCTAGGTGCAGTACACCAGTCTTCTAGCCTTTGTCGAGGAGGTGTAGCGGCAAAGGATTGGAAATGTGTGGGGGGTTTTCTTGGTCCGCTTAGGTGCAGTATATATATATATATATATATATATATATATATATATATATATATATATATATATATATATATATTGTTGGGAATAGTCCAAGTGTGAGTCAAAAGTCTCACATTAGATAGAATAAACAAAGTTAAACACTATATAAGAATAAAGGTCCATAACACCGTTGACTTATGGTTTTGATGTAAAAGTTATGTCAAATGTCTTATGTATGTGTAAGACCAATGTTTATATATATATATATGATTAGAAAAAAGTTGCATTAGTTTTCATACATTCCAAGTATTAATAATCTTCATACTTTAATCTTAATTTTAATTCTGTTAAGAAATATCTTAAATTTTGAAAAGAAAATCATATAAAAATAAATAAATAATATAACTAAATATCTATTAAAAATATATATGAAAATTAAATTTATATACATATGCAGACACAAACATAATAATACACATGTTTCTACTAGTATTAATTAAATAAATTTTACGTACTAATTAAAAATGATAAAATATTCAAAACAGTCTACATTATTATTTAATATTACTTTTATAATAAAGGGAATAAATTCTTTTGAAATTTTAATAAAGCCAATAACTAATAGATGCTCTAAAATATACTATATTCACGTAATCAAGAATTCAAAAACATAAAGTACTGAATTTTATTTAAAAGTGATATCTAAATGAAATCTTAAGATGAAATAAAAAATATTTTAAAATAAAAATTAACATATTGTTTACTTATATTGTATTGTTATTCTACCTCAGGTAATAAATTGATATTAAATATGATTTGCAAATAATATATTGTTTGCAACATTTAATTAACTCATTCTAAGTATTAATTAAAAATACAATTTTTTAATGAAATAAACAAAAATTAACTCTCTTTTCTTTCAGGTCTTGTTTTTGAAAAGTATTGTTTTTTTTTTAAATAAAGAAAGAAGTAGTTTGATAATAATAGTTCAAGAAATATTTTTATGATTTACTTATAACTTTTGTACCATTTTTATGATGACTAATATTTAGAGATTATTTAACTATTAATTATACATATTGGCATGCCAATGAGCTAACGTCATAGTTTGACAATTATATTACATATAGTTGGTTCAATATCATTCGGGCTGACGTTAGTGAAAATCGTCATAATTGGATTTGAGAAAGACAATGTCGGCTAAGTTTTGTGGCAAACAGACAAGAGATTGTACATGGTCTAATAAGGAACATGAGCCGAAATATACAACGCACTGATCGATGAGAAAATGATCTTCCTATATAAAGCATAGTTGACTTTGGTCAATCATGGCGCACGTGTAGTAGTCCAAACTAATAATAATTAGTGTATGACTATTACTTTTGATTGGATGCACTCACACAGGTGCTTTGCCACAATTACATCATGCTTGCACCTTATAGACTTGTGGTATTATAAGAAAATATTAAATTTGGTTAAATTGCATAAGAGACTCTATCTCCTACATAGCATAAAAATAAAAATAAGAAATTTGAATAATATTTAAGGTAGAAGAATCAAACTTATTATCTTATCTTGTGTTTGGATAAAAAAATTTATTCATTTTAAGAAATTGAAATATTTAGTAATTAAATTACTTACAATTGAATTTTTTTCATTTCTTAAATCATTAGTTTAGATTAAGTAATTGAAATATCTTAAATTTCAATTTTCTTGTTTGGATATATCAATTCAATTTCTATTTTAAGGTGAACTTAACTCTAGTTTAGAGTCTAACTTAACTTAGTTCGACCTTCAATTCGAGACTATTCATCTCGACTTTTGGTTCAAGTTGACTCGAGTCAATTCGACCTTAGCTGGATCAAGTTGAGCCAATTCGAACTGATTCCACCTTAGCCGATTTGAATTGATTCGACCTTGGTTGATTCCAAGTGTTTTCGGCTCGACCTTCTACCCAGGTCGATTCAGCTTGACATTCGGCCCGAGCACACTCTACTCGACCTTTGACTCTACTCAACCTTCGGTTAGGATTGACCTGACTCAATCTGGGGCCCATGTTGACCCCACTCAACCTAGGGCCTGGGCACGCTTGGTTCGACCTTTGGCTTGAACACGCTCGTCTCAATTTTTTGCCCGACCATAAACTCGAACTTAAGATGAATATCAATTGACTTTTTGGACATGTGTACTTTTTTGTCCTAACTAATGAACAATTGCATAACTTGAAAATTTTATCAATTTTATTCTTTTTTTATAGAATTTCAAATTCTACTATTTTTATTATTTAAAATACGTCCTTAAACTTCTTCAAATTCAATTTGCTTTTCTTCAAATTCTACTATTAGTTCTTAAATAATAGAGTTCACCTATGCTAATTAGCAAATAGTATGTTTAGTCTTATTATTATTTTTAAGTTGTATTAGTAAATAAATATTTACATCCTCTAACATCAGTTTAGTTAACATTAATAGAGTAGACTTAACGAAATTTCAAGAAGATATGAACTGCTAATCATTTTTTAATAAATAAAAAAAATATGTTTTAATGTCATACTAGCGTATGCTAAGCAAAGACTACAAATATATTAGAAATATATAAGGTTATCGTCTACATAATTAACGATAATTTTATTTATTTATATATATATATATATATATATATATATAAAAGTTAATATGAGCTAAATTAATACTAATTTTGTTTATTTTAATGACAAATCTTCTTATTCATAATTTTTTGCCTCTCACTTTTTATATAATTTGTCTCACTAGTTTTACACTCATCTCCTTCATCAACATTCATCCCCTTCTTTTTTACACACCTCCTCCATTCACGCTCATCTCCTATATACTTTATTCATACTGATCTCCTTATATCCTTTATTGACACTCATCTCCTTACATCCTTTATTCACACTCCTCTCATTTTCCCTTCATCTACCACAATTTATTTTTCTATTTATTTTTTGTTTTTATTTTAGTTTGTTCAAAATGAAGACGTTCGATACTGCTTTAATTTAAAATTAATTTAAAAAGTGATATTAACATTGACTTAGTCGATACTACTTCGAGTAAGCCTTCAAAAATCAACGCTAATGAATTGGCATTTATGCTATTCACTAATTGACATATATTTTTACTTATTAGTATTGGCTAAAGGTGAACGTTAAATGTTTATTTTCTTATAATGTATGCATCTTCATAATGTACAGTTGAAAGTTTCATTTTAAGTGGAAATGAGATATGTGAACAATATATAAAAAGAAAGACCTATGTTCCTGCAGAGAACAAATAAGATGAGTTAGGCACAAGCGTCACCTTACCATGTAGTCCGCTATCTCCTCAGTTGGCCTCTTCCCGGTTGGTACATGTCGGTTTGGACCCAGAAAGGGTTACCTGCAGAAGGGACTCCGAAGCTCAAGTGAGTCAAAACTCTCAAAAAGGTCAAATTTGTGATTAAAGAATGCGTACCTTTAATTGCTGGGGTCCATGTGTATTTATAGAGCATTAATGATGTCTGGTTATTCTATAGGTCGGGCCTTGGCTTGGGCTTTGGCTGTGAGTGGGCCTGGGCCCTAGCCCAGGCCCTTAGGACCTATTGAACGCTGGGGGGCTTTAATCATACTGAGTCTATCGGAGTAGTCGGCCTAGGTCGGCTACTTTCCTTGACGGCTTATGTTGGTTATATGATATCTTGTGCAGGTTGTTCCTCTAGATGTTTAGGTTAGATCTGGTAAGGCTTAGGCCAACTCGGCCTAGGCTGAATACTTGACTATTTTGGTATATATGTATCGTTTACTTATTTGGTCGAGTTTGGCTAGGTGTGGTACACCAGTCCCCCAGCCTTGGCCGATATGAGTTGTCGGTCAAGGGTGATATGTGTTGGTATGCTAGCGGAACCGGCTAGGTGTGATGCACTAGTCCCCTAGCCTTTAAGTGTGATGAACAGTGTTAAGGCTAAGAAGTGGTAATCGTTTGAAGGTAGGTGAAGGAGTGTCAGGGATCAAATCAGGAAGTTCTGGCACCGTCGTTTTTAAGAGTCATGTCTCTTATAATGATGGTGTCGATTGGTATGAGTTGTTGTTTTGGCGGGAAGGGGTTTTCGCCGTTTGAGATTCTGGCCTATAAATACGGATGTCAAAATGAATGAGGGGTTACTTTGTTCATTTGCGAGAGTTTTGCATTCAGTGGTTTTGTGTGCATTTTACTGTCCGACTAGTTCCCAATTTTAGCCGACATCTTTCCGTAAACATGAAAACAAGTATGTCTAGTAGCGATAGTATATCGTTGTCCACATCTAGTAGTAAGAGTACGGGGTCGGAGAGGAGTAGAGGTAGGCAAGTTGATGAAGAGGGTACTAGTTCTGGAGGTATGGTAAGTGGGATTCCCATGGAGACGGTGAGGGAGGTTCGAGAAGATCCCCTTGAGGAGTTGGCCGAGAGTGACTGGCCGGCCAAAGGCGGTTATGGGTGGGCGGTTGCCGACGTCCGCAATCAATCATCGTTGTTCCGGTGGTCTCGCTTATTGAACTCCTGGTTAAATTGTACGCCTGTCATCTCAAATGGTGTAAGTTGGGATATCGTTTCCTTGGAGAGAGTTAGCGCTATTGACCGTGTATGTCATGGGCAGGAGGGGGCTACGGAGAAGTTATTCTACATGTACATGTGTCATTTTTCTCAACTACATGTGCGGCTACCGTTAGATGGTTTTACTATGGGTGTATTGCGCGCACTAAATGTGGCACCTACATAGTTGCACCCGAATAGTTGGGCCTACTTACAAGCTTTTCGCGTCTTGTGCCAATCTCTATACCTGGAGCCTTCTCCTTACGCTTTCTTGTACTTCTACGACGCCAGACCCCGCCAGCCGACTACTTGGCTGTCTCTGATAAGTCGTCCTAGTATCAGCAGACTGGACGCATTTTCCCAGTCTTTCAAGCACTTCAAGGTTGTTGTGAAGGAAGAAGGCAAACCTTATTTCTTGAACGCAGATGGGAGTACAAAATTCCCATTTAGCTGGACGGGTACCCCTTCTCGGTACAAGGATATGGGGATGGATGAGTTATCGGTGGGGGATAAGGAGGTGGTGAAGATCTTAATGAAGTTTGTCGATAAGTTGCCCACTAAGGGCTTAGTTAGAGTTTATAATTCTGTGCATCCGATTATAGATATTGAAGGTATCTGTTTGCTACTTAAATTGTGTTAATGATTCTAAGTTGTTTTAATCCGAGTTATAATATATTATTGCAGGGCACATGGCGCAATCAGAGAAGAAGAATTTGGCGCTCTTCCAGTCGCTGAGGAAGGAGATGGCCGCTAAGGCTAAGGCAGCTGGGAAGACTGATGTTCCCAACCTGCAAGAGTCCGTGGTGGAAGTATATATACACGGTGGGACGAAGAGGAAGGTCGAGTTGCCGCCTCGATCCGGCAAGGGGAAGGACGTGAAGAGAGTGAGAGCGATCTTGCTCGGGACGGGGTCGGCCAGCGGGGCAGGGTCGAGAATATTATTTGAGCCTATGTCTGTAATATTTGGTACATTACGTAACATTGGTACATTCTTGCACTTATGTTTAAATGCGATTAAGGTTCTGTATGTTATTGTGTATGTCGAGTTTTGATGATATGTGGTGTATGTGTGATGCAATCGATTGTATGTTAGGGGTGTTCGACCCAGGCCGCTTACTTGTGGTAAGGGTGGGAAACCTAAACGAATTAAACACAAGTTAAGGGTGTTCGACCCAGGCCGCTTACTTGTGGTAAGGGTGGGGAACCTAAACAAATTAAGCACAAGTTAAGGGTGTTCGACCTAGGCCGCTTACTTGTGGTAAGGGTGGGGAACCTAAACGAATTAAGCACAAGTTAAGGGTGTTCGACCCAGGCCGCTTACTTGTGGTAAGGGTGGGGAACTTAAACGAATATCAGAGTAAAAACGTAGGAAAGTTGTATGGTTGAGAACCCTTCGTTTTATTTATTGAATATGGGGTGCATCGTTAAAACCTCCTTGGCCAAAACCCTCCTTAGGGAAAAAAGACCAGGTGAGGAAAAAGAGTACACCCAGGGTTACAAGTATTGGTCCAACTACAGTATACATTCAGCTAAAGTAGAATTTGAGGTGCGATACATTCCAAGTGTTGGGAATCTCTTCCCCAGATAAGTGTTCCAGGCGATAAGCTCCTTCTCCTGCGTCTTCGCGTATGCGGTATGGGCCATCCCAATTGGCGGAGAACTTGCCATCCTTCTTTCTAGCACTGTTGGCCATTCTCCATACTAAGTCCACGATGGCGAATGATTGTGGACATAGGTTTGCATTGTACTTTCTGGCAGCTAAGTTTCGTATCTGGGCTTTTTGTCTGAGTTCGGGTTGGAGGTCGAGGTGAGTGGCCATGTTTTGATGGTTGTGGGTTGGGTCATATAGTTCTCGACGCAGGGATGGTTCACCAATTTCAACTGGTATCATGGCGTCTGCACCGTAAACTAGGCTGAAAGGGGATTCGTTTGTTGCTGATTGAGGGGTGCACCTGTAAGCCCATAGCACTTCTACTAACTCTTCGGGCCATCGGCCTTTGGCCGCCTCTGCTTGTCCATTAGTTTGTGGGTGTTCTACAGAACTTGTGATGTGTTTGATGTCCAGGCCAGTGTAGAATTTGGTTAGCTCCTTATCTATAAATTGTCGACCATTGTCGGTAATGATGGTGTGTGGGACGCCATATCTGCATACAATGTCCTTCCAAACAAACAGTTGAACCTGTTAGGCCGTGATAGTGGTTAATGGTTTGGCTTCTATCCATTTGGTGTAGTAGTCGACGACTACAATCAGAAATTTCACTTGTCCCTTGCCAGGTGAGAAGGGACCAAGGATATCCATTCCCCATTTTGCGAAGGGCCATGGGGATATTATGTGATGGAGTTGTTCCTGCTTCTGGTGGATGAGGTTGCCATGATTTTGGCATGGTTTGCACTTTCTGACATAGTCCTGACAGTCTGCTTCTATGGTCGGCCAGAAGTACCCGGCTCTAAGTACTCTAGTGGCCATGGTACGTGCTCTGGAATGGTAGCCGTAAATGCCCTCGTGTAGCTCTTTAATAATATATTGTGCTTGCTCTGCCGTGACACATTTGAGGAGGGGTTGGCCGTACCCGTGCTTATAAAGGTCATCACCTATCATGGTATATCTGGCGGCCTTAGCCAGCCAAGTTTTGTCTGCATCCTATGGGGGGTTGCCGGTTTTTAGGTATTGGATATAGGGGGTGGTCCAGTTATGGTTTTGGGGAGGAGCGGTGCTGTCTGTTGGGGCGTGGGTTAGGTTTTGACAAGTATATGTTATGGAGGGTGTAGATAGTGTTTGCTACAACAGGGATCGGTGGCGACCTTTTAATTTGGTGCTGGCTAATTTAAAGAGGATGTCGGCTCTGATGTTGTCGATTCTTGGGATGTGTTCGATGCGGACTCGCTCAAAAGCGGATTGAATGACTGTTCGGACCAGATGGTAATATTGTAGAAGGATGGGGTCTTTAATTTGGAATTCATCATTTAGGTGCCCTACAATGAGTTTGGAGTCGGTTTTGCATGCTAGCGTCTTGACACCTACTTCGCGGGCAAGGGAAAGGCCGGCGAGGATAGCTTCGTATTTGGCCTGGTTGTTTGACATTTTGAAGGCAAAGTGAAGGGATTTTTCGATGAGGATGTCGTTGGGTCCTTCTAACACAATGTCAGCACCGACACCTCTTGGGTTTGAGGAACCATCTACATGAAGTGTCCACTGGTCCTCTGTGGGTGTGTACTGGAGGTCGTTGACAAAATCTAAGAGACATTGAGCTTTAATGGGGCCATTGAGCTCGTATCGAATGTTGAATTCCGATAGCTCGACGACTCAGGATGTCATCCGTCCGGCTAGATCTGGTTTTTGCAAAAAAATTTGGATTGGGTAGTCGATTTTGACGGTGATGCTGTGGTTTTGGAACTATGGGCGTAAGTGGCGAGCTGCGTGGACTAAAGATAAGGCCAATTTCTCCACCATTTGATATCTGGTTTTGGGATCCTGCAGCGTCCTGCTAACGAAGTAGACAGGATGCTGCGTGCCTTCCATTTCTTGGACAAGCGCGACGCTGACGGTGTAGTCGGTGGCTGTGATGTATATGAGTAGGGGTTGGTGGGTGTCCGGTTTGTGGAGGATAGGTGGTGAGGTGAGGGTGGTTTTCAGTTTTTGAAAGATTTGTTCACAATCATCAGTCCACGTGAACCGGATGGATTTCTTTAAGAGTTGGACTATGAGTTGGGTTTGTTCGGCCAGTTTGGGTAGGAAGCGGGAAATGGCTGTGAGGTGGCCTATGAGACGTTGGACCTCCTTGATGGTAGCGAGGCTGCGCATCTCGATGATGGCCTTGCATTTTTCGGGATTGGCTTCTATGCCGCGCTGGGTTAACATAAAACCAAGGAATTTACCCCGGTCGACGCCGAATACACACTTGTCTAGGTTGAGGCGAAGGTTGTATTGGCGTAGCACGGAGAAGACTACTGATAGGTCCTAGGCATGTTGGTGGTGACTTGGAGACTTGACAACCATGTCGTCAATATATACTTCGACACATTGTCCCATTAGATGACTGAAAACCTTGTCCATCAGCCGTTGGAAGGTTGCTCCATCATTTTTGAGACCAAAAGGCATTACCCTATAGAAGTAGTTGGCATTGTCCGTGATGAAGGCGGTTTTGTGCATGTTAGATACGACCATGGGGATTTGGTTGTACCCAGAATATGCATCCACAAAACTGAGCACCTTATTTCCTACCGCGCCGTCAACGAGTCGATCGATGTTGGGTAAGGGGTAGGCATCGCGAGGGCAAGCCTTGTTTAGATCCGTGTAGTCTACACACATCCGCCATTTGCCATTAGCTTTCTTCACCAAGACTACGTTAGAAAGCCAAGTGGTGTACTAAGCTTCTTCTATGAATCCTGCGTTTAGTAACTTGTCGGCTTCAACCTTAGCTGCTAGCCGGCTTTCTTCGCCAAGTTTGCGTTTTTTCTGGGATACGTAGCGGGCTTCTTTATAGATGGATAGTTTGTGGGATGCCACTAGAGGGTCCACCCTAGGGAGATCAGCGGCTAACCAGGCGAAAAGGTATGTCTTATTGGTGAGGATGGGCGTGATGATGGCACACTCGTTAGAGTTCAAACCGGTGCCTAGGTTGATAGAGTGACCGTTGGGAAGCTCTAGAAAGGAGGTCTCCTCAACTGGTTCGAGACGAACATCCCAGCCTACTCTAGGGTCCAGATCTTCGCCTGATAGGGCGAGGCTGGAGCCAGGAGGTCGTTCAATGTGGTTGGTTTGTTGAATTGGGAGTTGTGGTCGTAGGCTGGCCATGTAGCATTCACGTGCCAAGCGCTGGTCGTAGTGGATGGTGAGGATGTCACCGGAAGGGGAAGGGAACTTCATGGGCAAGTGGGGGGTGGAGACGACGGCGCCAAGGGTGTTGAGGGAAGGACGGTCCAGGAGGATATTGTAGGATGTTGGTTTGGGTCCCCTCACGAAAGATGGTGTGGAGGTCGATGTAGCCACGGGTGGATACTTGTTCACCAGAGAAGTCGTAGATCGGCTCGTCATACGGGACCATGGCGGTGTCCGGAAGTTGAAGTTTTTGGTAGGTGGCCCAGTAGAGAATGTCAACGGAGCTACCCTGATCAATAAGGACTTTCTTAACGGCGTAGTTTTCGATTTCAACAGTGATGACCATGGGGTCATCTTGTTGATGGTCGAGGCCATGAAAGTCATCATCTGTGGTGGGAATGGGTGATATGGTTGATGGATTGGATATGGTGGATGTGTCTCTTTTTGGGAGAAGAAGTGGATCCTCCACTAGCGAAGCCACTAGAGATGGTGTTGATGGTGCCACGTAGGGGAGGGTCGGTAGGGGTGATGTCGGTGCGGGCCGGTTCAGGTTCTTGGTTGGTGGGTTAGGCGGGGCGTTTGTCGTGACGGGAGTCATGTGGGGGGCGTTTGTGGTCGGATCGAGCGAGTGGCGGGATCGAGAGGAAGAGGAATGGTCATCTCTACGGATGAAACGGCGAGAGTGGCCAGCACGGACCAGTTCTTCTATTTTATCCTGGAGTGCTTTGCATTCTTCTGTAGTGTGGCCATGGTTGCGGTGGTAGCGGGAATATTTGGTCATGTCAGCGTTAGGAGGGGTGGTTGTCTTGCGTGGTGGAGGGATTAAGTCAGCTTGTAGGGCCTCATCGAGGATGCGGGAGCGAGCTACGGTAAGGGGGGCATATCTGGTGAAGCGAGGTTGGCGGGGCTCGCGCGGGTGGGCATCAGGGTGGGGAGGTTGCGGGGTAGGGTTGGCGGTGGTGGCTGCATACTCATTGCAGAATTTGGTGTGGAGGGTTTGCATTTCCTCCATGCGGACATAGTTGGCTGCACGTAATTTGAGTTCGTGCATAGAGGCAGGTGGGTGGAGGTAGACATTATTGGTGAAGGGGCCGGGTTGTAGGGTAAGTGCCATGCACTGGAGGATCATCTCCTGGTTGAGGTGTAGGGTGCGAAGAGCTGCCTTACTGAAGCGATCTATGAACGCTCTGAGTGGTTCGCCTTGTTCTTGCCTAATGCCCAAGAGGGAGATTGTGGTAGTTTGGTGTGGACGGCTGCCAGCGAAGTGGGTGGAGAACATGTGGGAAAGAACGTTGAAACTGTCGATGGAGTAAGGCGGAAGGGTTATGAACCATTCTAGGGTAGGGCTCTTGAGGGTGGTGGGGAAAGCTTTGCAGAAGATTGCATCTTGGGACGTGTACAGGGCGACATGGGTGATGTAGACTTTGAGGTGCTCGTCAAGGTCAGTTTTGCCAGTATAGCGGTCCAGGGTGAAAGGTTCCCACCGGGCAGGAAGAAGGGTGTTGGCGATAAAGTCAGTGAAGGGGTGACGACGTATGGGCTGGTGGGGAGGGAGCAGATGGGGTGGGATGGGATGAGTGATCATAGCGGGGAACGTGGAGGTAAGGTTGTGAGGGGGGATGTGGCTTGTTGGAGGGTATTACGGGTTGTATGGTGGAACATGTGTGGTGTGTAGGGTGGTGGATATGTTGTAGGGGATCTGGGTGGTAGGGAGGGTAGCGGCAGGGGTTGGGGCTGCGGTATGGGGATGGGTGGAAGGGATGGGTGTTTGTTGGGTGATGGTGAAGGTGTGACGGGTGGGGTTGTATTCGCTTTCCTCCTCTATGGGCTGGAAGGCCGGGGACCTTGCAGCTTCAGAGGTTTCCTTGGCCTTTTCCTTCAGGGTGGGATCAGCCTCGATCTTTCGCCTAAGGCGAGAGTTCTCTTGTCGCAGCGCCTCCATCTCATCAGCACTGCGTTTCTTCAGATCTGCCAGCTCTTGTTGCATCTTCGCTTGGCCGTCTAGGATGGCAGCCAGGTCAGGGGTGATGCCAGCAGGTCCCGAGGGACCAACATTCGCCTGCTTGTTCACTCTAGCTTTGCTACGGTGGAAACCATCTTCAGAGAAAAACGGGTACTAAAGGTGTTCGTCTCGTGCCCCACGGTGGTCGCCAATTGTTCCTGCAGAGAACAAATAAGATGTGTTAGGCACAAGCGTCACCTTACCATGTAGTCCGCTATCTCCTCAATTGGCCTCTTCCCGGTTGGTACATGTCGGTTTGGACCCAGAAGGGGTTACCTGCAGAAGGGACTCCAAAGCTCAAGTGAGTCAAAACTCTAAAAAAGGTCAAATCTGTGATTAATGAATTTGTGCCTTTAATTGCTGGGGTCCACGTGTATTTATAGAGTATTAATGATGTCTGGTTATTCTATGGGTCAGGCCTGAGCTTGGGCTTTGGCTGTGAGTGGGTCTGGGCCCTAGCCCAGGCCCTTAGGACCTATTGAACGCTGGTGGGCTTTAATCTTACTGAGTCTATTGGAGTAGTCGGCCTAGGCCGGCTACTTTCCTTGACGGCTTATGTTGGTTATATGATATCTTGTGCTGGTTGTTCCCCTAGATGTTTAGGTTAGATCTGGTAAGGCTTAGGCCAACTCGGCCAAGGCTGAATACTTGATTGTTTTGGTATATATGTATCATTTACTTATTTGGTCGAGTTTGGCTAGGTGTGGTACACTAGTCCCTCAGCCTTGGCCGATATGAGTTGTCGGTCAAGGGTGATATGTGTTGATATGTTAGCGGAACCAGCTAGGTGTGATACAACCTACAAACATAATAACTTAAGGATTTGAGGTAGAAATAATATCATATCTCTTTTATTGATTAACTTATGACATGAAATCTTTCTTATTACATATTGAGTCTCTTTATATATTCGTAAAAGAACTCAACGAAACTAAAATAAGATTTAGAGTTCAAAATTGAAGGTAAATATATTAGAGAAAATATAATTAAGAAAAAATAAATTAAAGACTATCACATAAAATATCACCTTAACTTCCAGTATTAAATACAAAATTTGTATTAAATACAAGACTATATAATTAAAAATATTATCATAGGGTTAAATATGGTTTTAGTCAATAAAATTAGATGGAATGTTGAAATTCGTCTCTATCCCAAACATTAATACATTTTGGTCCTGAAACTTTAAAAATAAATGAATATTTTAACTTATTGATGTTATTTTGTTTGGGCTTGTACAAACGATAAGCTAACATTTAAACTATAGTGTAAATAACTCAAACGCCATCCTAAAACACGATTAACACATAAATAAAAATTTAATGCAATTACGTTAAAACACTATATCCATTAACTTTTAAAGTTTGGTGTTAGAATCGTGCAACATAATGTTTGCGTTAGGACAAAACCACAAGGATAGGGTGAATTGGTTTCTTCAAAAAAATTGTGCTTTAAAATTTTCCCTTTTTAATATCAAAGTTCAATTAAAATACTTTCTTTTATTTTAATAGTCACAATAAAATAAAATAAAGAGAGTATGGAAGAGAAAATTGCACTTTATTTTATGCTGGTTTGGATCGAAAGGACCCTACTTCTAGTTGTTAATTTCTATAAGAACAAATTAGAAAACAAAACACCTCTCTTGAATCCAAAAGAGATGAAAGACAATCACTTGAAATCCACAAGGGATGAACACCTCTTTTGAGTTCCACAAAGGATGAAGACAACTCTCTTGAATCACACAAAAATATGAAGAAACACCTTCCTTGAATCCACAAGGAATGAACACCTCCTTTGAATCACACAAAGGATGAACCGCTTCTCTTAGGAACAACAACACCACTCAAGAACCCACTTGGTGAAAGTTATTGCTCTACCCACATTAGGTTTTTCAAAGGCTTTTCACAGAGAGTTCTCAAGTACTTATACTTTTCTAAATTCTTTGTTTTTCTTTGTAAAGAGAACACTTACTTCCATTTATAGAAGCTACTTTCAAAATTAGGTTAAGAATATGAAATATCAAGTCACAACTACCGTTGATAATCGATTACCACAGTGACTTTTCTTGAAAATCATTTTTCACTAAGATAATCAATTATTGCTAAGAATAATCGATTATTGCAATTTTAATTGCAAAAGCAAAACTCTCACTTGAGTCATCATCATCAAAACTTTTATTGAAGCAATACGTCAATATTCTTCTTTTGTCAACATTTGAAAAGAAAAATGTATTAAAATTTGAAGTAGAGATGAATTTTAATTTCTTATAAAAAATTAAGAACTAAAACATGTTTAATCCTTATTGATATATTTTTTTTAAGAATTAAAGTTGATATAAGTTTATTCATATATGCAAATAAAGAAACATTACTTCCTGTATTGTAGAGGATGTCGATGTTTGGCTCTGATACCATATAGAAAGGATATAAAGAATAATTCTGATGTATTATTTCAAAGAATATGGTACCATATATATACATATAAGTGTGTTATAATTCCTCAGCCATTAGAGGAATGACAGTTGCACAAATTTGCTCACAGAGGTAATAATGCCTAAATTATAGCTAATACAATATTTAATTACATAATATTTACTTATAGAATATTTGAAATATCTTCACACCCCCACTCAAGTTGGTACATGGATATCACACATTCCCAACTTGAATAGAGACTCATTACACACTCTGCTTGACAATCCTTTAGTGAGAACATCACCTAACTACAATTTTGATCTTACAAAAGGAAAGGAAATTAGTCCAACTTCAAGTTTCTCTTTGATGAAATGTCTATCGATCTCCACATGCTTTGTTCTATCATGTTGCACTGGTTTGTGAGAAATTGCTATAGTCGACGTATTATCACAGTACAAACTCATAGTTTCATTTTGTTTAAAGCCCAAATCTGATAGCAAATTTTTAATCCACAAAAGTTCACATACATCTAGTGCTATGCCTCTGAATTCTACTCTAGCATTAGATCTTGCTACTATAAGTTGTTTTTTACTCTTCCAAGTTACAAGATTCCCTTCTAAAAAAGTAAAGTATCTAGAGGCAGATCTTCTATCATCTTTTGAACCTACCCAATCTGCACCAATGTACCCTTCTACTTTTAAGTTTCCATGATTTGAGAATAAAATTCCTTTTCCAGGAGTGGACTTTAAATATCTTAAAATCCTCTCAACAACATCCATATGAATCTTTTGTGGGCATGCATAAATTGACTAACGACATTCACTGCATAGATAATATATGGACATGTATGAGACAAATAAATTAGTTTTCCTACCACCCTTTGGTATCTCCCTCTATCTATGGTTGAATTTGAGCATTGAAAGAGTTTATGATTTTTTTCAATTGGTGTATCAATTGGTTTACTCCCAAGAAGTCAAGTTTCCGATAGTAAGTCAATAATATATTTTCTTTGGCATAGAAAAATACCATGTTTTGATCTAGCTACTTCAATACCTAAAAAATATATGAGGTTTCCAAGTTTTTTCATCTCAAATTAAAATGCAAGGTATTGTTGTAAACTAAAAATCTCATCTTGGTCATTTCCTGTAACAATCATGTCATCTACATATATAATCAAAGTTGTAATTCTTCGTTTTCCTCTCTTCAAAAATTAGGTGTGATCAGAGTTACTAGCTCTATAGCCAAAAGCCTTCATAAACTTGGTAAACCTTTCAAACCATGCTCTTGGGGATTGTTTTAATCCATAGAAAGCCTTCTTTAATTTGCAAACCTTCATTCCAATTGAATCTGTCATGCCTGGTGGAGAATCCATATAAATTTCTTCTAAAATTTCTCCATGTATAGGAATGCATTTTTCACATCAAATTGTAGAAGAGGCCAATCTTGGTTTGCTGCTAGTGACAGAAGTATTCTCACAATATTGAGCTTGGCTACTGATGTGAACGTTTCTTGGTAATCTACACCATAAGATTGAGTGTAACCTTTAGCCACAAGTCGTGTTTTATACCTCTCAATAGTTTCATCATCTATATGCTTAATTGTAAATACCCATTTGCAGCCCACGATTTTCTTCCCTCTTGGTAAGGACACAAGATCCCAAGTTTTTTTTTCTAAAGTTGTCATCTCATCAACCATTGCTTTGGTCCATCTAAGATCTGCCAAAGCTTCCTGTATATTACTAGGAATAGAAATTGAAGATAATTGAGATAATTGTCACATATTTACTAATGGTATATTTAAATTTGGCTTGGAGGTTTGGTTCATATTTAGCTTAAGGTTGACCACGTTTAGAATGAGGTGGAAGATTATATTGGATAGTAGTAGACTCAATGTTTGGTGTGTTGGTGGTCTCATGCAGACAAGGATCAATTTCATGATCGGTTTCGTCTAAATTAGTATTATCAAGGGTAGGATCAAGAGAAACAATTTCATGATTATTTTCAACTACATTAATATTATCAGAGATAGGATCAGAAGGTACCTCTGAAAAGTCAAGCGGAACCTGTGGAGACGATTGAGCTAATTGGTTAGGATCAGAAGACACTGTATTATCCAAAGGAGAAGTTTTCATATTTAGGATTGGCTCACTTCCTGCAAAATGATCCTTACAGTAGAATTTTATATTGGGGATATCAAACATACTAACATCATGATTATGCTTTTCACTTTCATTGTTGCCTTGAAGTGTAGAATCAACATAAAAAAAACTATGCTCCTAAAATGTCACATCCATAGAGATATAAAATTTCTTTGATGGTGGATGGTAAGCACGATAGCCTTTTTGAGTTGATCCATACCCAATGAAAACACATTTTAAAGCTCGTTCTTCAAGCTTTGTACATTGATGTGGGTGTAAGTGAACATACATAACACATTCAAAAATATGAGGTGGTAAAGAAACCATGGAAGGAAGGATACAATGATCAGACAACACATCTAAAGACCTTCGAAAGTTAAGCACACTAGAAGGTGTTCGATTCATCAAATAAACTACAGATCTCACATCCTCACCCCATAAATGAGATGGGACATTACCATCTATCAAAAGTGATCTTGTCACCTCTAATATATGTCTATTTTTTCTCTTAACCACCCCATTTTGTTGTGGTGAATAAGGACATGTAGTTCATGAACTCGATTAAACCAGTATTAAAATATTCCCCTCCATTGTCTGATTGAATGACCTTTATATGTGTGTTAAATTGAGTAACTATCATATGATGAAAGCAACAAAACACATTACACACATCACTTTTATGTTTAAGCAAATACATCCAAGTTACCCGAGTACAATCATCAACAAAACTGATAAACCATTTTTTCCATTATGTGTAGATTGTCGGGTAGGACACCAAACATCTGTGTGGATTAATGAAAAAGGAAAATCTGAGTTTTTATTGCTTAAAGGAAACACAACTTGATGACTTTTTGCCATTACACAAGTTTCACAAATAAAATTAGAAATATTGCATTTATGACATAGTGATGGAAATAATTTTTTTAGATAACCAAAAGAGGGATGTTCCAATCTTTTATGCTATAACCAAATTTTCTTTTTGTTTTTATCTTGTATGTGTTCATTCCCAACATTCCTTTATGGGTTTGTTGTGAGACATTTTCAAGATAATACAGTCCTTCTCTCTCTCTCTCTACCACTGCCAATCTTCTCCTTGGAATGGATGTTCTGGAAAAAATAATGGGTAGGGTAAAATAAGGCAACACAAGAATGTGATCTGGTTAACTTGCTGACAGAGAGAAGATTAAAGTTCAATGTAGGAACAAATAAAATATCAGGATTTGATAAGGAGGGTGAGAGGAGACCCCATTGGAATTAATAATAGCAGTTTTAGAACAATTAGGGGAAAAATTAATAAATTTAAGTGGATCACAAGTCATATGATAAGTAGCACCTGAATCAATTATCCAATCACCACACCTAGTAACCACAAAAAGATTAAGAGCAGAGTTAGATATACCTGACTTGGTCACAACTCTGGCAATAGTATAATTATGACTCTTGGGAGTAGCTACTTGCATATAGGTAGCAGCGAAAGTCCCAAAATTATGTTTCTCCGATTGATTTTTATCGCAAAGAGCCATCAAAATATTCAAATAAAGAAGCACTGCTTCCTATATTTGAAATATCTTAACATAAGTTTCACTTTAGCATTATTCGGTACAAAAGATAGACAATTATTAAATAAAAAAAGTACATGTTTAAAATTCTACAGCTAATATATTTCATGTTATTAATTAAATTGACTTTAAAATTTACATAGATTTAAAAGTTTCCAAAACAAATCTTAAATAAATTATTACTTTATCGTGGTAATCTATCAATTAACTAGAATCGCCATCTTTTCATGTAAATGAAGATAAGAAAGTGGAGTATTCTATTTGGATGAAATAGCTTTTCTGCAAATTTCTTGTGTGAGATGATTCCATAAATATTAATAGTACTACTGATTGATTTGAATATCAGTCAAACCATTGATTATTATTTCAGAATGCAAATCTTAATATTTTACTAATGCGTATATAAGTGTCTTTTAAATTAAGTAAACAGATAAACAGAAAAACTGTGTGGTCAAAAGCTTGTTTTGTTCAATACACACCGAAAAAAAAAATACACATATTTAATACCCTACCCTGATCTTTGTTTTTATGATTTAAATTCTTAATTCCACTAAACTTTATTACAAATAATTCAACAGAAAAGCAAAATCAATACTTACTCATAAATTTTTTATGTCCATACAAAGCAATACGAGGTTATTATGAGACCGAAATAATGTCTTACCGCAACTTCTAGGCTTCTTAGATGATTTCCTATATCTAATACTGTCATCTGCTTTTTGTGGGATCTACGAAAAGGAGTTGCACTTGTAAAAAGGACTCCAACAATCAAGTCAGCAAAGCTCTTCCAAAGTCAAATCACATATTAAAGTATTAATGAATTGCCTCCCTTTAATTACCTGGATCCACCCATATTTATAATTATTTATTTGACTTTTCACTACTTTAATTACTTTTTATGGGCTCGAGTTTTGGACCTTTGTTTAAGGTTATTTGGGCTGGTCTTAGCAGGCCCAATTTTTGTTAGATGTCTTGTTGGTAATTTAGTTAAATTTGTCTAAGCTAGGTTTGGGAGGAAATTTGTACGCATGCCGCCCTACTGTCATGTTACTTTATGATATTCACGTACTTTGCGTTAGTTAGCTGCATGGGATGTCCTTGGTGTGATATCTATGTAGTCAAATTTTTATATCGACCTTAGGTTTTAGTTGGCGGCTTAAGGGATTGACTAGTTTTGTTGTTATCAATGGATACTATGCATCCTGCCGTGAAGTAGCCAACCTTGTTTGACTTAAACGAGAGGTATACAACTTTTCTCTCTTTTTGTTAATATGGGAAGTTTACGGCTTAACTGGCCTTCTTAGTACACCAGCCTCCCAACCTTTTATATTTGTTTTTACTATAAGCTATTAAGTACATGGCTCATTCTGCAATATGGTGGTTAAGTTTAAAATATATCTGGCCCTTATAACACACCAACCCTTAACCTTTTGCATATGCTTTTTGCTAAAGGTTATTAAGTATAGTTTTTCATTTGATTTTTATTTTATCATTTTTTCCTAAAAGAAGAAATCTCTCTTTTTCTCTATCTTTTTTAAAAGAAAAATTCAAATTTTCCTTGGTTTATTCCTTTATGGTATGGTAGCCTTTGAGGCTTGAGGAAAAGAAGTGTGAAGGGGTTTAAGCAATGAGGAAGGTGTTGACATGTGAAGCCAAGGTGGTTTGCTTCTTGAAGATTTGATGAAGACTTAATGAAGCCTTTAAAACTATCTTGAAGCCATTATCATTAGAATAAAGCCTACATTGATGAAAGAAAGGAGATTTGATGTTAACCATGATTGATCAAGGTTGGAACGTGTGCTCTCCATGTAGCTATATCATTAAGAAAGTGTATTTTAAATTTGTAATTCATGTTGTAGACCTTATAACATTAATTAGATGTTTTTGGTCTTAGGTGTGTCTTTTAATCTGTTGAATGATTTTTCAACATGTTAAAATGTCTCTTTTAGTCTATTGAATGATTTTTCAACAGGTTAAAAGGTTGGTTGCAGTAGTCTTAAACTGCAACAAATTCAATCAGTTGATTTAGTTTTTAATCGACTGATTTCACTTAAGTCATGTGAAATCAACCGATTGATTTGAAAATCAACCTGTTGAATTTCGTAACAGTTTGACTATAAAAGCTGTGATTTTCGAAAGAGAGGTCTGTTGATCATTTTAGAGCACAAATTTGTTCTGGAAACTTGTGGAAACTCTCTCCTTCGTGATCATACGTGTTGCAGCTGTTGAAGATTGATCTTGGATCAATTCTTGGAGCTTTTGGCTTGGTTTGAAGCTTGGAGAAAGTGGTTTGTGGTAGGTTGGGTTGTGCTACCACTCAGGTTTGATCTTTCTCAAGCTTTGTGTGTGTGCCTGGTGGTTTTCTAGGTCTGCAAGAGGGTTCTTGTTGTGCTTGTGTGATTCTTGTGTGATTCAAGAGTCTTTTGTGGTGTTTTTGCATATTTTGAAAGTGTAAGGGTGGATACTTTGTAAATCTTTTGAAATAGTGCAAAGTCAAGCTCAGGTTGCCTTGACAAACTGGATGTAGCTCAGGTTTGAGTGAACCAATATAAAAATCGTGTGGTGTCCTCTCTTCTCTAACCTTTCTCTCTTGCATTTTCATTTTAAAGTTTAAAGAACTTGTGCTTTAATAATCTTTTTTCATGATCTTGCATGTTTTCATGACATTTGCAGCATTGAGCATGTTTGTATAATCGTTTAGAATCTGTCTTAACCATTCTTGTGCATTGTTTCAGGTTTAAATTTCAAATTCGCATTTCTACATTTTGTCCAGTATTTCAATCGACTGTTTTCCTGTTTCAATCGATTGATTATACCAGAACAAAATCTGTTTAGTAAAATCAATTTGTTAACTCTGTTTTTGATCGACTGAAAGTATATTGTCCAGCACCTTTTGCATCCTAACTTAGTGATCTATTTGATTCAATTGAAGGTGGTTTTTAGCTTGCAAAGATAGCCTAATTTTTTTTTTTAACTAGCCAATTCGACCCCCCCCCCTTCTTGGCTTTTCAACCATTTCAAAACTAATAGAAGGGTTATGGAAGTGTAAGGGTTTTGCTATGAGGGATAACTAGGAATGTGCATAGTCACCTCATTGGGTGGTACAGGTGTAACGTTTCGTAGAACGCAATGAGGACAATGGTTTAGGCAGGAATTGTGAAAGTTTATTCAACTATTCCAAAAAATAGAGGGTCAGGGTCATTTGTGGGGATTGGATTTGTGTGAAAGGTAACATCTTGTTTATGCTGCCAAGATACCTTGGGGAAAAACGTGTTTTAAGTGTCGTCAACCTCATCTAAAGATATGTCATTAGTAGCTCTCGTGAGGGATCCACGTGGGGTTCAGGTGGTCAGGGTAGTCATCCTTTAACCTACTCGTTCAGTGATTTCTTAGTTGTTTCCTTCTTTCTACTTGTTTTCATCTTTTGGCACTTGGTATGAATAAAATAATTATTAAGTGACCAACCTACACTTCCATATCTATGAAAAACATAATTTGGTAAAAAAAATAAAAGATAAAAAAATATATACACAGGTTTAAAAATTTTCAACGCAACTTTACATCACTATTTTTAATGAGTTTTTATATTTTATCTACTAAAATCTCATATCCTCTTGATGAGCGAGAGGTTGTTTACATATCAGGGTCACCTGCTTCCATTCATTGGGTGAAAGACATACTTGTTGGGCGAATGACTGATCATCTCATTGGACAAGTATATTAGTGTTGGATGAGAAGGTCCTAGGAAGCAACTCCTTATTCTTTTCCAATCTTGCACTTCTTTACAAAAATAATCCAACAAATAGAACTAATCGATTAAAAAAATTTGAAAAACCTTTTATGCTTAATTTTAACTTAAAACCATTTTCTTTCAATTTTTTATCGTAGGTTGTGTGCTGAATTAGATAGACCTTGATAATACTATATGAAAAATACAAACAAAATTCAAAGAAAGCTAAGTTCTAAGACATATCTTCAATATCAACATATTCAATCATCATCAAGCCATCTTCATCTTTACTTGAGTCTTTAAAATTCTTCTTAAAAACTAGTGAACAAGCCCTATATAACACGGTTATGTAAGGCATGTTTATGATTCAACAATATTATATATGATTAGATCTCAATTGAATAAGTTGCATCATAAACAAGCCTTATACTCATTTAAGATGAATAATGAACATCACATAAATGAATAATTTGATGAATATGATAAATTCATATTGATCTTGAAAACATTGATACATTAAAAACGAAGATCAAGCTTTTTCTTTCGTTGTGTTTATTGCAAAAGATAGATGCTCACTTTATGAAAAAAAAAATGTATGGAAGCTAGTCTTTGTCTCAGTTGGTATGGTTAATTGTTAGGTAAAGAATAGTCAAGAAAGAAAGCAAAGACAAATATTGGTCAAAATTGTAGCAAAAAATGTCAGAATGTCTTATTGTTACCATTGTAAACAAGATGGTCATACTATAAAATATGATGTTAAAAGGTGGAATGGAAATTTCAACCAAAAGAAGCCCATGTAAATATACAAGTATTGTAAAATGATTAGTATGAATAATCATATGTACTTATTATATATAATAGTGATATTAATGTTAAGAGATCATGAACTCTAGATGTTCCTTTCACATGACTTCTAACAAATATTAGTTTGAATAGTTTATGGATTATCGAGATGGATTTGTTCTTATAGGAAATAACAAACAATGGTTGAAGAGAATATAGGTTATAAAGATGGATTTGTTCTTATTGGAAGTAACAAACCATGTAAGATTATTAGTGTTGTACTATTTAAGCTACAAGATGGTATAAGGAAATTCTTGCATTAAGTTAGGTATGTACATGACTTAAAAATAAATCATATATCTTTTATAGAACTTAAGAGAAGGGATATATGTTTATAGGTTAAAAAGGAATGTTGAATGTGTTGAAAGGATGTACTATTCTCATAAACGGAGAGGAAGAATGACGTGATGAAGGGTGTTGGTGTAACTGATTATGTTTCTATTAATGTTGAGAATGAACTTTCAACATAGTAGGTCAGGTCAAGTGATTAAGATAAACTTGATTGAATTATAAAATCAAGAAAAATTTGCAAATGAAAAACTTGGTAGATTGAAGTTTTGTGAATATTGTGTTTATGGTAAAGCCTATAATGTAAATTTTAGTACATCAAAGAATAAAATGAAATTTTGATTATGTTCATACTAATATTTGGAGACCTACAAGAAATTTATGACATTTTGGGTCAAGGTATTTCTTGTTGATTTTAGATTTTCAACCTTGGGAAGTTTCTATTAAAGAATGAAAAGAGGAGAGCAGTTAAGAGATTCATAACAAAAAATGGTCTTGAATTTTGTTGAGAGTTATTCACTTTGTAAACAAAATGGTATAACAAGCCATAGATTCTGGCTAAAAGTCCACAACAAAAATGGCATAATACAAAGATAATGGAGAAGTTTCAAAAGTATTTTGGTTGAATCCAATACCACTTCTACCTAGTTGATGAACATATATATTTAAACTTATCTAAATATGAAGATGCTTGAGCAATTTTTGTCAGGTTGTCCTTCCTCTACAAGAAAGAATGGATTTACTGATGGCCAAAATCCATCGGTAAATCAAAATTATCGACAACTGACTGATAGTAAAATTGTTTTCCATAATTATTGACGAATAAGAAAATTTGTCAGTAATTATTGATGACCAAAATTTGTTGCTAAATATTCCTTGGTAATTATTGATAGATTTTGGCTATCAGTAATTATCCATCAATAAATATTGTGATTTGGTTTTTCTCTTTTTCCTTCTCTTTTCTTCTTTTTTACGTTTTTCTTTTGCTTCCCTCTCCTTGTCTCCTTTTCCTCCTCCTCCTCCTCTTGCTCTTGCTCCTCCTTCTCCTCCTCCTCTATCATTGTTACCACAATCACCTCATCTTCCTTTACCTTTTTTTCCTCTTCATCTTTGTTCTTATCTTTTTCTTCTCACCTATATTTAACTAATTTATAACAAATGTTTGTTAAATTTGGCAAGAAAATTGGCACCCATGTTACTGATAAATTTACAAATGGAGTTAACAACAAATTTTTAAAACATTTTATGATTGCCAATGAATTTATCGACAAATTTAAAAAAAAATCTATTATCAACAAACATATTTACTAGTATAGTTTAAAAAAATTCAATTACCAACAGATTTACCTAAGAATTTTATCATGACATGGTCAAACCCCAAAGCAAGGACTTTGACACCGATGTTATTGATGAAGTTTACTAATGAAAATATTCATCAGTAATAAAAATTATATATTACTGATGTATTTTACAAACAATTATTATGGATTGTTATTTCCATAGTAAATATTTTAATTTATCAATGGACTTTACCTGGGATCTCTTCCCATAGAAAAAATCATTGATAATTAAAATTGTAAAATTTGTTAGCAAATTTTCTTTTACCGATACATGTTTTAAGTCAGTATTTTAGCATTTTTCTTATGGTGTTCTATCCTAAAAATCTAAGATTTTTCATGGTGTTGATTATACTTATATTAAGCGAGCTAAACTATAAATAATAGATATGAAATGCATGATTGTAGGATATCTTGGAGTGATAAAGGTATATATATACATATTGGGGTCTATTGATTCAACATTGAAGAAATGTATGGCTAAACGTGGTGTTTTTTCAGTGAGACTATAATAACTTATAAATAAAAAGAATTTTAAGGTTTTTGATAGTAAAGACGTTGAGATTCAAAAGTCTAACTTTGAGGAGGACCTAGGGGTTTCTCTTGATTTTCCTTAAACAAGTCATGAAGTGTCTAAGGAAGACGAACCTAAAACTCTATATTTAATAATTTTCTCTTGTAGCACCTACTAAAGTTTAAGAAGACGAACCTAAGAGTACTAAATATGCTTTTGCAAGCAAATAAAAAATGGAATTATTAATTATAAAGTGTAAGGACTTAGAATGTAATAACATTATTAGTGACCTTAAAATATGACACTCAATTATTTTATTAATAGAGGTCATATTATAAATATAAATATAAATTAATTGAGTTTCATTTTATGAAAATTATTATCTCTCTAAAAGTTTTTTCTAAACCTTGTCTCTAAATCTTTGACCACGTCCTTCATCTGTTTGAAGATAGGAGTACAACATAGGACTATTAGTGACAAGATCTATCTTTCTACCCAATCAGTTTGTCAAACAGAGTAAGTTCATCTTTTATTGTTTATAGAGTCTTTATGGTTTTTGTAATGCATGTGTGAGGTTAGGGGCTTGCATGTGTGAGGTTAGGTGCTTGCATGTGTCATCTCAAAGCTATAAATGAATCCCTGTTCAATTAGGATTGTTAGGGTATGATCAGATCATTGATGTGAGCCTTTTGTGTGCAAATACTTCCTTCCTTTGTAATAGGGATAATGATTTTGACCCATTTTTTTGACCTACTCATATCTAACTCACATAGAGGAAGATACTTAAGTAGTCTGTGTCAATGGAGATTTCTATGATGGGAAGTCGTTTGAAAGACAATCTTTTTGCCGTGTCAAAGAGAACTAACCTTGTTATATGGAATGCGTTGAATTAAAATGTTCAAGGTCAAAAAAAAAGGGGGGTTGAATTGTACTTAAGAAACCAATTGTTTATTGAAAAACCTTCTCAAACTTTCATTCAGTCTAATTGACCAATGAAATTTTAGAAAAGTTGTTACAAGGTATGAATATTTTAGTCGATTAGAAACTAGAATCAGTTAATTAAAATGTTCGACAAGTAAGACAATTTTCACATTACTCAAGTTACAAACAACTGAAGCGCTTGCACACAATGCAAATCAATAAAAAACACATTCAATGAAGTATTTGTTTAATGGTACATATAAATAAAAAATCTTAATTTAAAATAAAAGAGATAAAGAACTTAAACAATTAACAAAAAAAGATATCAAGCCATGTGAGTTTTTATACTAGTTCACTCTTACGAGCTACATCTAATTACCTATGCAAACTGAGTATTACATTTTCACTACAAAAGAAACACAATTTTGCAATTACCCAATTTGTTGTAATATCAACCTTACTTCTTGAAACCTTCAAGAAGCACCGTACCCATGAAACACCCTATTGCAACCTGGACACCCTCTAGAAACACAAAACACAAAACAATACAAGACAAGAAATGATCAAACTTGAAAAGCTCTAGCTTTCTCAAGATACATGATCTTGCCTAAACAACCAAGGGGTAAGAGCAGGCATTGCTTCATAGAGTCAGTAATTGCTCTAGATCATAATACAAAGGTTTTTCAATAAGGAAGCGCTTCACAGAATGGCTTAAATTGTTTTTCAAAACTTTGCACTTTTCATTGGGCCAAAGTTCTAATTTAAAGACATGAAAGTTTACATTTTCAATAAATTGATTTCACTTAACTAGTGAAATCAATTCATTGTTAGTTATATCAATTGATTAATGTGTTCATCACATATTTTGTTTGGAGAATACAATTAATTTGTTAACACATTTTAATATATTAATAGACCTAGTGTATATATGACCCTAAATACAATTGAACCATTAACAAGTCTTCTATCGTTGATCTTCAAGATGTCTTCAAGTGATTTTCTGGGATCCATCAAATCAAATCTTTATAAATGCTTCATGATAAAATTCTCCCCCTAATTTGATGAAGGTAACATTTCTTGCACATTGAAGAAAAGTAAGACAAATACAACCCTTTTATATAATCAAGCAAGCTCCTCTCGTCAATCAAATTCTCAGATTTTTCTCCTCCTTTTGATTCATCAAACAAAAAATGCAATTAACAAAATCAAACACATAAAGGAGAAAATAAATTTTTTATGATGCAATGAATTTCCTAACAACTGGGCTAATCACTAGGAATGTCTTTGTAATAGAACTTTGCCAACAACATATTTATGTTTGTAATCTGTTTATCAACATCCTACAAATGTGCATTATAGAAACGATTATGTTCTTTTTGAGCTAGGTTCAAATAATGAAGTTGGCCACCCCACAGTACATTCAAATGTAGAGTAGGTAGGACCTGTATCTTTTGGTATATTATAAGGAATCATATGAATGATCATTGAGGAAGTAGTGTCCTTATCAACAGTGTTGCTTAGACTGACTTCATCATCATTTGCCTTAGGTGTTGCACCTTTACCTATCTAACTATTGTTTTCCTTGGTGAACAATTTTATGCAAGGTCAAACACGAAATATAGTTGATTGTTGAAGTTGTTTCCTAAAGTTCACCATCAAGATCAACACCAAGATATTCTAATATTTTAGAAAACAGTATCACATATGGAAATTTGATGTCAGCGATCCTTTTTTGCTTTCATCATATGATATCTAATGACGTACATCCAATCCACTTGGAGCTTCGACTCCCCATCCTAATACCAGCACAACAGTGTTCTTCATCTCTTACCATCCAACGCCTCATATGGTGCCATTCCGATCTTAGTCAAGGTGAAGTTCTCGTACCTACTTCAGAATATGTCTATGAACTCTTCCACCACTGAGATCCTTTGCGTCTATTCTTCAGTTGCCTTTGTCCGATAACTTTGGTTCACCTAACACTATGCCCTCACCTTTCCCCTTGATTTATACTTGGTATGCAACCGCCGATTTATCTCTTTGAATCATAGAGCACCACTTTGTTGGGTATCCATCAGTCAGGAATGAGATTGGAAAGTAACCAGTTCACCCTTGAGTTTATGTCCTAACCTTGCAAAGGAATCAATTCCAATTAACATTGAATTTGAATCCTTTGATCACCACAAAACACAACACATACTTGACCAATCTTTACTTAGCCACAACTGTAGCAAAATCACCATCTCATTACCAACTCCCTCTTGCAAGTAACCATGGCCCATTTACCATACTGACGATACCAAGGGGTATACGATCCCAAACAAAACCAAAACTCCTATCCCAAGCACCACTTTTATACCTTGTGTCCTTGAATTTTATCATTTGCACTAACTACTCCAGCAACAACTATCTCAAACATCCCTTTCAGCTACCTAAAACTTTCCTTTTCTTTTCCTCGTTCTCTATGCTCTAACGTTACCAACTACCCTTTCCGACCATAATAACATAACGATGTGCTTCTTCTTCTTATACTTGAAACTGTCCATCTCATGTCTTCCTCTCTTGTGAGTCACCTTACTTAGGACATGTTGTCTACTCTTGACTTGGATAATTGCTATTGTCGAGAAAATCTCACTACTTCTTCCTAATGTTGATCTGGTTTAAAAATCCCTAATATACTTCATTCTTATAAATCATCATCACAGCTGAATGATCTTCAAGATTCTACTTCATCTTAACCTCCCACTAAAGATATATCGTCCTTATACACATTCATTATCTCCACCTTTCTTAGCTTCCTCAATGCCCAATAACCCCACCGTTTTCTTCCACCTAGTATCTACCAACAACTTCTCTTTTACCAATTCAAGGAAATCACTGGATATGGCCATATCACTACATGTAATGACACTTTCCCCTTAAAACCACTCGTGTTTGTATACCTCTAAACCCCAACACTGTCAAGATGTAGAACCATGTGGATTTCCTCAAACATCACTATATTGATATGCCTTGTTATTTCCATTTGTTCTAACCTCTGGATTCATATTCTTTTAGAAAACTTGTGGTATCTGATCCCAAAATTATCCTTGAAGCTTTCTCAATCCAAACATTGTTTCACAACTTCAGCATCTTCTCCATGCCTACTAACCTAAAGCTTAACTTTCATCACTCATCGATATAAATCATACAACAACTCCCTATCTTTGAGGCAAGAAGTTATCTTAGAGATCTCATCTAACCCTTGTAAACATAATCACGTCAAGTTTGACCTTCTATTGTATTCCTCTACCACTACAAACACCGAACACACACCATCGAAGCGCAAACATAACAAGAAAAGGTGTAGAAGATAAACTCAAACTATAACTCTCTTATCTTTTCCCAAAACCTTTAGAATCAAGAAAGGAAACTATCTCTAATATAGTCATGAGTGTGCACCCTCATCACTCTACCAAGATATTTTTTGTTCTTAATGCTTCCAATTTCACAAAGAAGTCCGTAAATTTTGAAGTCTTAAATAAGAGACATGACAGTCCCACAACCTGTCTATTTTTGGAAATAACACTTTGCGTTGTCCACAATCAATAACAACATGATTGATAGAAAGCAAGTCCATTCCTAGTATCAGATCTAGTCCCTCCAAAGTCAAACATATAATTTCACTTGGGATTTGCGGCCTACCTCTTCGATAGAGCATCCAACACAAACTGAATTGGTTGAAATCTGCCCAGATGTTGGTATCGAGACCACAAACTCGCACCCCAAAACACATACCAACAATTTTGAGAGACTCATTTAAAGAGACTCTACAATCCAATCCATTCATACAAAGTTTCGCAACCGAAACGCGAGAAGCTTACTCCCTATAGCCCAAAAATCATTTAAAACCAAATGCTTTGATACCAAATGTAACATCCTAAATGGATATTACTTAATTAAAAGAACATTATATTTGGAATTCAATTCAACATCATATAATGTTCCCAAAATGTGGGAAATTTAAAATGTATTAACCGCTTAACTCCAAAATAATTCAATATTATTACAAGTTCCAAAATCCATAGCCAACTTGCTCCAGGGACCCTTGATTTGTAGCTATTATATGGCAGTCCAATCCAGTTTTGTGTCGCCTAGCTGGCCTCCATTGCCACCAAGCGGTTTTTTGACAGACACTAGAAACATAGTTCAAACAGCATGCGTCGCCTGGCGGACCTTCGTTGTCGCCAAGCAGTTTTTGGGCAGAAGCTTAGAAACACAAAAAAACAGCGTAATTGGAAGATGGAAAAAGGCACCCAAGCTTCAACACATCACAAAATACATTAACCACGAATTTAAACAAATAGATACAACTCCTCTTACCTAGATTTCCTGCTCGAATCACACTCCTACACTTCTTCTTGAACAAAAATTGATCCAACCCTTGCACTCTTTAAGTCACAATTTCAGTGCTCTCACAAGCCTATTTTTCCTACCTAAGTCCACTCTCTACCCCACTTTGCAGCCCAAAAAAATCATAAAATAATAAAACGAAAATAAATGTAAATGGCCATCAATTGCCATTACTTGGAGGTTTTTACTCCATAATTACCATGCCTTTAACCATCTAGTTTCTCTGGAACTGCTAGGGTTTCTAGGCTCTCCACCACTTAGGAAAAAATAGAAAGTAAAACATGAAAGGAACTATTTTGTGCTAGGCAAGGTTTGAACTCTCTTCCATCCAATTATCAATCATATGCACAACCAACAAGCCAATCCATGTTTCATGGCATTTCATGCACACATACAATAATAAGATCTCATCAGGTTTATGCATACATGCAAAAAAAAATAAACAATTAATTAAAATATTACACAAATTGAATAAATATGATTCAAACCCAAGACTTCTTCACACCACCCGTTGAACCACTTGAGCTACCTTTGCTTCTTTTCAATGACTTGATAATTAATTCTCTTAGAGGTACTTTCAATCCACAATTATTGCTAACTAAATATGTATTATTTATTTAAATTTCCCGACTCTTACATCGTTTGCCAATCTTGGAAAGAACTGAGATATCGATGTCAGCTTACCAATCAGTCATTGTACCTTTTTCACATTTATGATTTATCACTCCTTCATTCTTGAGACCAAAAAGCATGACCTCAAAGTCGTAGTTCGTGTGTTTTGTGATAAAGGCGGTTTTCAGCTTGTGGCCTTTCGTCGTAGAGATCTGATCATAGGTTGAATACATTACAAAAAAATTTGAAACTATCGACGAAATATTACAATGAGTATAATTTCATAGGGTAATACGAATTACCGACAAATTTTATTGACAAATTTTGGTATTTTAATTACTGACAGAAAAACCTATCGGTAATACATATTTTAGTTATCGATGGAACAATTTGTCGATAAAATGTGTCAGTAATGCTGGTTTCAATTACCGACACAAAAATCTGTCGGTAATTTAGAATTTTTACTATCGACACATTTACCAATGGGTCAATCCGTTAGTAGAAAGTGTGAGAAATTTCTCGTCCAAAACTTACCTTAAGAAGTTGTGCATCAAATTGGAAGAGAATAGAAAAAAAAAGAAGATAAAGAAAAATAAGAAGAAAGGAGAAGAATAGGAAAAAGAAGGAAGACGCGTGATGGTAGCAAGACGACAGCGGTGACGAGACGGTGGCACGATGGCAATGGAGACGCAGTGATGGCTCGAAGAGGTTGGTGACGAGAAAGAGAAAATGAGGAAGAAACAAGAAAGATTGGGAGAAAAAGGTGGGTAAGGAGAAGGAGGAGGAGGAACCGGTGACAACGGTGGCGGCGACAATGGTGGTGGCAACGGCGATGGTGGTGGCCACGACGGATCTACTGAGATGGAATTAAGGAGGTTATGAAAGAAAAGAAAAAAAAGACCATAAAAAGAAGAAAGAGGAGGGAGGAGGAGAAAGAAGATGAACTCGTTTGTAGTATTTATCGACAAATTTTTCAGTTGGTAATTATCGCTGGATTTGACAAACAAATTTTTAGGTCGGTAATTACCGACAAATTTTATCGTTGATAATTACCAACTGATTTTACCAACATTTTTCCATCGGTAATTACCAATACAAAAAGATTTCCTTGGTAAAAATTTACCGACAAGAGTTTTAGCAATAAATTTTTTATCATCGATAATTTTGATTTATTGACGAATTTTAAACATTACCGATAGATTTTGATCGTCAGTAATATCAGTTTTTCTTGTACTGATAAGCGTATGAGAAACTTAGAACATTGTGCTCGACAATGCTATTTAATAATCGATCAATGTTTGGTAGGGGGTACGCGTCCTATGAATATGCATTGTTGAGATTTGTATAGATTACGTACATGTGCCACTTTTCATTGCTTTTTTGACTAATACCATCTTGGCCAACCGTCAATACCCAATTTCGTCCGGATGATTAAAAAAATTGTTTTCAAAAAATCCAAAAAAATAAGTGTTAATTAAAAAGGGGTAAAAATAAATTGTCCTAAAAAATAATAAAATTAATTAAAAAAAGTTTCTTTAAATTTTGTTTTAAAAAAATTAATCAAATGAGGTGTTTAAGTAATTTTTTAGAAACAGGAGTCAAAAATAAAAACTCAAAAAAAAATATAAAAATAGAAAATTTTAATTAAAAAAAAATCAAATTTAATTTAATTTAATTTAATTAAGTTAAAAATTAAAAAATCAATTTTAATGTAAAAGTGGAGAAACAGTTTTTTATCATAGATATATATTAAAAAATAAAATAGAAAAGAAGGAGATATTTTCGTTTTGGTAGTGAGTTTGAAAAATAATTCTCTTTTTAACCTCTTTTATTATCGTTGCACATCATGGTCAATTGCCTTCAATTGTTGCTCCCCATCACAACTGGTAAACAGTTTTTTGACTACTATTGATAAAAAGAATTTTGGGGACAAATTCATTTTTCATGATGGTATTACACTCGGGCAAGCAACACTTAATAGATTTTCTCTACATTGATTTTGATCCATCGCCATTACCCAACACCATTACCATAGTAGAAATCATTTCCATTCACCTTCCCCAACGACCTTCTTCAACATCCAACACATTCATCCATTCCAATCACAAAATATCCATCACATATTCATTAAGATCCAATTCGGTACAATCATAAACAGATTCATTCAATATTCACACAAAATTCATCACTTCGCGAAATCATAAGGTATTGGTGATGTTTTCAATGGATAACAACGTTGTTGTTGGTGGTGATGGAGGAAGAGGAATCGTGATTGGATGCTAAAGTTGGCATTTCACGCGAGTGATTGTCTTTAGTGTGTTGGCTTTATGGCAGACAGCATCGCCATTAATGGTGAAGAAGTTTGGAGAAAAAATACTTTGGTTTCAGTTATGGAGGAAGAGTGATGGAACCTCCACGCAACAGGGGCAGTGCAGCAGCGTTTCACACGATTATGACTGGCGAGCAGCGTCTGTGCCGGCATTAGCAACCTGTTGAGAGTGGGCACCGTCGCTGCTGGCGGCCTTTCGCAATAATAGGTTGCATTTTGTTTGGGGACCACGCATGGTAGTGGTTGTGTCGTGAGGTTGAAGATGACAATGGGGAAAAGGTTGGCGTTTTGATTAGATTTTAGGGTTTGGCAGATTCTATTCTTTTTCAAGCATCCCATAATTATTATCACACCTCCATCTCATTTTAGGGCTTGATAGATTTTCATTTTCTTCGTGCGCCCCCATAACTTAATTTTCATAGCTCTCTAGATTGCATAATAATTGGGCCATTTGTTTATTTATTTACTCCATGCACTCCCTAATGTAATAACCACACATCCCTTTCATTTAGTTTTTATGTTACCTCATGTACCTACCTTTTCACTAAGCACACACCCACTTCTTTATTTTCCTTTTTTAGGCTAGGAAGCCTTTACTTTATGCACCACACGTTTCTCTTTATACATCCTGTTCCCATGTGTATAGTTTTTCTCATTGCACCCACATACTCACTTATGCACTCTTATTTTCTATTTCCAATTTTACCATTTTTTAATTAAATATGACATTTCAATCATGCCATTTTCTAAAATAATAAAAGTATTTTAAATTGAAATAAAAATTAAAATAGTTTTAAAATGATAAAACTAAGAATAAATAAAATTTAAATTATTTTCTTTATTTTTATTTTTTTAATGTCTAATAGACCGCTCGCGTCGCACAATACTTCTTTTTTAAAATATAAAAAGTTATAAAAATAGTTTGTAGTGTCTAATCGACCGTTCCCGTCGCATGACACTCATTTTTAAAATACAAAAATTATAAAAATAATTTTGGTGTCTAATCGACTGCTCGCGTCGCACGACACGCCTTTTCAAAAATATAAAGAATCATAGAAATATTTTAGTGTCTAATCAACTGCTTGCGTCGCTAGACACTCCTTTCCAAAAATATAAAAAAAATCATAGAAATATTTTGTGTAGAATTGACCGCTCGCGTCACATGACTTTCATAAAATACAAAATATAAAAATTGTTTTTTTGTCAACGGCTGTACACGTTGCATGACACTTAATTTCAAAAATGTCAAAAGACAACTTTAAAAATTAAATATTTTAATCAAATTTTATCAAGAACTACGTGATCCTTGATTCTCCATTGTTAGCAGGGTAAGTCCTTATTAGGTTCACTTCCCAAAAATCAAAAGGTTTTCCAAATCATTTTCAAATCGTTTTATAAAGAACTACGTAGCCTTGATTTCTCAATTTTCATGAGAATACATAGGACCAAGGTTAACCCTTGTTGGGTCTCTTTCACTCTAAAAAAATATATTTGTTCAATTTATTTTCTTATTTTTGGGAAAAATGAATATTTTAAAATGAACACATCTCTTTGCAAATTTAATTAAAGGTACCGCCTTTGGGCGGACGTTGTAGGATGCTTATACCTTCCCTACGCCTAACCGACTCCCAGACCCTAAATTTGGCTTCCGCAAACTTTATTTTATTTTTATGGTTTTCTATAGTTTTCCAGAATAAACTATGGTGGCGACTTCAAATCTCTTTTTTCGAACAAATCTCTTTTTAATTCACCGTCCCGTCGTGATTTAGGTTGCGACGCTAGCTCGAGGTCTACTCTTAGGATATCCTCTGTCATCCACGAGAACAAGTCGACATTGGCCGTCGAAGCTTGGCCAAAGGCTTTCTCTCCCTCTTCGTCAATTGTAGACCCTATCTTTAAACTTCGTCTTTTCTCTAGTAGCGGAAAAGCTCTTGTTTCCCTTACAAGATCCATTTGTCCATCATTGTTTATTCGTGGGTCAAGATCTTCTCCTTCTATTGTTGTGTTGTTTACCTAGGTCCTTCCAATGTTGTTCGTAGTCAATGGGGAGTGGTAGCTTTATACTAGCTGTGTAACACTCTTTGGCCATTTTTTGTTCCCCGTGCATAGTGATTATGTCTCCTATGGCCAAGTGGAACTTCATGGCAAGATGCGGGGTGGAGACCACAATTCCAAGCATGGTGTGCAAGTTGATATAGCCTATTGTCATCCTTTCTCTCGAGAAACCATAAATTGGTTCGTCGTAGGAAATCATTGTGTCCTCTGTAAGACCCGAGAAAATTAGATAATTAAATAAATGGTTATTTAATAAATGCAGATAATGAGAGCCTTTATGGTATTTAATGTTAATTTTTATGGTGTGGAATAGTACTAGCTCAAGTGGTTGAGAGTACTTGGTTATGTTGAGAGGATTTGGGTTCGAGTCCTATGAATGTCAATGGTGTGTTAATTTAATTGCTTATTATTTTACTAGTAGGTTTGAACGTGTTGGGCGATAAGATAATTCTGAATTCATAAGAATTATCATGAAATATGAATTGGTTGAATAGGTTGTGCAGTTGCTTGGTAATATGGAGGTTATGTGTTCAAATCTTGTTTAGAGTAAAATCATAATCTTTTATTTTTTTGGTTGTGGGGGAAAAATTGAGTAGATGACGAGATGGAATTGGGTTCTACGAATCTGGACGTAGACAAGGAGAGTAATTAGAATTGATTAGCTATTATGAACCAATTAAGGGGGTGATTTGAATTAATTTCTTTTTAATTCAATTAAATTAGTTTTAGGGTTGGAAAAGGAGACAGAGTATAAAAAAAATTGATGTCGCTGCCAACCAAGGAAGTTTAGAACCCTAAAGAGTGAGTGAAGAGAGTGTTAGGCGACTGGAAAAAGGTCTCAAGATGGGGCATCAACATTGGAGAAATTTTAGCGGGATTTCTAGGTTAGGGGAAGCTGAGTATTACTTTCTTTGTTTGTGTTTGTGGTTTGATGCATGGTTTTTGTTGTTCTTATCTAATATATGCAAACATCATGATGTTAGAATATTTTTGTTTTCCTTTTACGTTTGCTATGGGTTCCTTGTCTATTGGTTACGTAAACTCATAAGTGAGGGGTGGTGGGTTCTCCTTGAATCCTGTGGGCGTGTTGCCTGAACCATGTTGTTCAACGCTATGATGGCGTTTGTTTTCATTTTCGTTGTTCCTTCAGTTCACACACTTCCTTGCTTGTGGAAGAACCCTAGGTTCTACGTGGATTTCGTGTCCCTTTCATTCACCTGGGTGGTTGCATTTCATTCACAGACGTTCATCTTTAGGCTTGAGGCGTAGTTTTTAGGGCAACCATGATGGCCCACCGTGAGGGTTTCCATGAATGAGTCTGGCAAAAAGGGACATCGTTGATAAGCGATGCAACAACTAGATGATGATGCCAAGGGTTTATGAGATTGCGTTATTTTTTTGTGGCTTCACTTTGTATTGCAACATTTTGGAGTCTCGTAGAGTGCTTCACGTCAACACGCATGGTGTGCAAGGTAGTTGTTGTTGCAAGGTTCTCAAATTTATTTGTTAGATGCTTTAGGAAAGAACTTAATCTGAACCAAGGTCTGTTATGATCGTTCACGTTTTTCTTTCAAATTTGTTATTGTAGTGTTCAGCCAGGGGTTCATTTGAGTAGCCATGCATTTTTATTGATTTAGGTATTCTTTAATTGGTCTTTTGAAATCCCTAGCATGGACATAAAGGTCCTTTCTATTGCAGTTCAGGGTTTGTTTTCTTGTGGTGGTTTGGTGAAAAGGTAGCTTTGTTCTATTGACTAGATCAAATCATGTTTTGATGCTGCATAAGTAATCGTGGGGTGTATTCTAATTTTCCTTTCCTTGTTCATGTCGTACTTTATTCCAGCGACTTTGTAAACCTTTTATTTAACGTTGGAAATTGCCTGGAGGAGTTGCATTACATGATCAAAGTGAACTATAGTTTTTTAGTGGCAACCCTAGGATGTCTTTTCCTTATTTTATTCACATTGCTAACTTTTCTTCATTTTCATACTCCATGTTTTAATAGGTTTGGTTGCTGGAAGAAATAATGGGGTCCACCTACACATAAATGAACTTTCTCTTTTTCTTTTACCATTTCCTTAACGTTCACGTATCAATCTTTTCTTTCTTTTTTTTATTCCATTATGGTAAGGTGTACCTTTAATCACGTAATGATGATGATAGGGGAAATGATTTAATGGTTTATTTTTCTCATGGGTTTATTCTCACGTGATGAATAACTTTCTTTGGTTTTATATATCACACTTTGATGTGATTTGTGAATTAGTGTTTGATAAGTGAAAATGCATTATTTTAGTAACGAAAATGATATTCGAACATAAATTTCGAACTCATTTTTTACATGGGTGACGTGGCAGCCTTTTTTTCTTTTTTCTTTTTATTTTTTTAAATGAAACTGAACCCATTGTCACGTGCGCGGAAGTTAGGCTGTAAATTCTTTTTGGCAAAACGAAATCAAACGTGGAGAGAGAAAGTAAGATCTAATGGAAAACTTGGTAGAGTGTTGGTGAGACAGGGAGAGAGAAAGGCGAGAGGAAGGCGTTGCAGAGTGGAGACAGCGTGAGATAGAAAGTCAGAGTAGAGGCGGAGAAAGTGTTGTTTGTGTGACAAAGGCAGAGGAAGGCATTGCAGACAGAGAGATAGGAACGCCTGGGTAAAGTCCAGTTGTTGGAGAAACAGGGAAAGAGAGAGATCAAAAGCCATAGAAGAAGACTTTTGTGGTTGTCGGAGAACAGGTGTCTGACCAGAACTCATCGACGGCGTAGTTTCCAGAGTTAGGGCTTTTTTAAGAAGACGGCCACTAGGGCTTCCAAAAATCCAACACCTTCGGCACACAACAACGACCACGGTGGGTAGAAACCTTTTTCTGTCCTTATTGTATTTGTTAATCGTTGATTTTTTTTATAACCTCTTTTATGGCAGAAAATGTCCGATTTCAATTCGGTTTTACTTATCTGTAGGGTTTCCCAATCATGGAATTATGTATTCAATGTTTGGTTCAGTAAAGTTAAATTTCCATTTGGGGGTATTGCTGATTTTGTTTTTATCAGTGTACAAAACAGGGCAGTTTGGGTGTTGAAATAATTGATTGAGGTGTTGAAATAATTGTTCATTTAATGTATATAATTTTTGTGAAATTCGTAAAATTATGATTTTTTACAAAGATGTATTTTCGTCATTGCTGTAAAGCGAAGTGCATTGGTGCTTTGAACGAAAAGTTAACTGTGCCACAAAAGGAGTATATTGCAAGCACCCCGTTTTGGTGGTTTCCCATGTTAAAGCAATCATTGAAGATAAGTAGAAATGTTTTATCTCAATTATCTATTAAATGGGTTGAAAGAAGGGGTGGTTTTGATGTCGGTGGTGAAGTGGTGGACTTTAGTTTATTAGACGTTTGTTTAGGGTTAGGATTGAGGGTGGTCGGAGAAAAAATTGATTTAAATGAGGAAGTTGTGGAGAGTGAGACGTGGAATACTTTTGGGCGTCAAAGAGTTGATGTTAAGTTGATATATGATTTTTTGATGAAATTTGATGATGATGTTGGTGATGTTGAATTATTTTGCAAGCTATATGTTGTGTTAGGAATATCAGAGTTCTTGCTTGCAAGTAAAAAAGGTTGTGTTTTCCTCGTTATTTTTAAAATTGTTGATGACATGGAAAATATTGGAAAATATAATTGGGGTACATTAGTGTACGAGTATTTGGTGTTTAGCTTGTGTAGTGCTTCGTTGGCATTGCAGAATGAACCAAGTCGATTTGAGTTCTATATGGTTGGATGTGCGTATTTGCTTGAGGTAAAGTGATTTATGTTTTTTAATGTTGTTTACATATGGTTTTCATTTTTCATAAATTGATTTTAGTTTTTATTTATGTTTTCAGTTATGGTCATTTGATCATTTGGTTGTTTGCTAGTCAACGTTCAAGTGTAAGATGAACTTGTTCCCACGATTGTTGTATTGGATGAATGTGAGCATGGGTGACAAGGTCATGAAGACTGCGTTTGATTACGACATGGTGTGGACGTGTTTAACTATATTAGTTATGTTTGAAATCTGTAAGTTTTTATTGAAGTCACACATGTGTTTTTTTCTATAGGCTATTGTTGATGCGGCGGTGTCAAAGGAAGAACTTGATCATGCTATTGTAAGAGAGACATTTGAACAATTTGGCACTGAATACAAAACCCAAGATTTGAAGGACAAGGAAGAGGTTGAGCATTTACTAGAAGATCATGAAGCAGAGATAGTTGATTTGGAACAATCTATGTCTGCATTGGATGACTTGGTTGCAAAATGGAAGGGTCAACAACCAAAGGATGAGGTTCGAGATGAAGTTGGTGATGATGTTTTCAATGATCCACGTGATGATGTAATGAGTGATGAAAAAGATGATGATGCACAACAGAGCAATATGTATGATCGTGTGAAGGCCCGACCTCGGATGCGGTTCAAGAGTGTTGCCACAAAAACACCATATTCTGTTTATGGAAAGAAGAAGTTGAAATCACTACAAATTGGTTGATGTTGTTAAGTTGAAAACACCATTGCTATTTTATTTTGAGTTATTTATGAATGTTTGTTATGGGTGGTATGTATGGATGGAAATGATGGACGAAATTGATGGTATGGTGGGTGTTATTTTGGAAAACCATTTGTGTATGTACCAATGTATTTATTAATTTGATGATCGAAATATGGTAATGAAGTGCCGTGATATGTCCCCTTTTGTCCCCATTAAATTATTTGAGGAGCCACATATGGATTGATTTTACAGGATAAAGTCTGTGCATGATTCTGTTATCTGTTTTTGTTGTGAAAAATGTATGTTGCAGGTTTTTAGATGTTTCCCTTTTTTTTTGCTCAACAGTAATATTTTTTTGTTTGTTGTGGGTGGTAGAACCAAATTATTTAACAGAAGACCCCACTTAATTTCCCTTCACTCCCCATTTTGCTGTGAGATAAAAAATATGTAATAGAAGTCCTCACTTAACCTACTGGGGAATTATATTTTGGAGGCAAGGAATTATGAACCATATGAAGTTGAGTTTGAGCAGTTTGTGGTAGGCATGTATTTGTCATTGCTTAAGCAGGTTGGGGCTGTGAACCACAATGTCGAACGTAAGTCCCCAGTAAATTGTTTTGTAGTCCCCGGTTTTGACCCATTTATAAAATTTTGTAATTTCAATTGGATGAAGTTGAGTTTGAGCAGTTTGGGGTTGGCATGTATTTGTTATTGCTTAAGCAGGTTGGGGCTGTGTACCAAAATGTTGAGCCTAATTCCCCACAAAATTGTTTTTTAGTCCCCAGTTTTGACCCATTTATGAAAGTGTGTAATTTGAATCGGTTATAAAAAGTGTTTGTGTGAACCAAAAAATGTAACAGCACTACCCACTTATGTTAGGTCCAGTCCCCACTTGTTAACGTTATTGTGAGTTTAAAATGGATGCTTTTGCAGACCAAATGTAATTGTAATTTCGAAATTCAATTCGTTATACCAAATTATTTAACATCAAAAGGTTATCAAAACTTCGAAATTTCAATTAGTTATAAGAAGTGGAAGTGTGAACCAAAATATGTAACATGACTCCCCACTCGTTTTAGTTGCAGTCCCCACTTTATAAGGTAATTGATAGTTTAAAGAACATTTTTTTTTTCGTAGAAAATAAAATTGTTATTGGAAATTTCAATTGGTCATAATAAATAGGAAATTTTAATTGCTTAACAAAACTTAGAAATTTCATATGGTTATAAAAACTAGTTCTGTGAACCAGAATATATAACAGCACTCCCCAATTGGGGTAGTTCTACTCCTCACTTTGTAACGTAATTGATAGTTTAAAGAACATGTTGTTTCCTACGAAAAAAAAATTCTTATTAAAATTGTTATTTGAATTTTCAATTGGTCATAAAAAAATTGTAATTGCTTAACAAAATTTAAAAATTTCAGATGGTTATAAATACTGATTATATGAACCAGAATATATAACAGCACTCCCCAATTGGGGTAGTTATACTCCCCACTATGTAACGTAATTGATAGTTTAAAGAACATGTTTCCTAGGAAAAATAATTTGTTATTAAAATTGTTATTCGAAATTTCAATTGGTCATAATAAAAAAAAATTTAATACGTTAACAAAACTTAAAAATTTCAGGTGGTTATAAAAACTGGTTCTGCGAACCAGAATATATAACAACACTCCCCAATTGCAGTACTTCTACTCCCCAATTTGTAACGTAATTGATAGTTTAAAGAACATTTTATTTCCTAGCAAAAAAAATTGTTATTAAAACTGTTATTCGAAATTATTCGAAATTTCAATTGGTCATAATAAAAAAAAATTAATAAGTTAACAAAACTTAGAAATTTCAGGTGGTTATAAAAACTGGTTTTGTGAACCAGAATATATAACAGCACTCCCCAATTGGGGTGCTTCTACTCCCCACTTTGTAACGTAATTGATAGTTTAAAGAACATTTTATTTCCTTGCAAAAAAAAATTGTTATTAAAATTGTTATTCGAAATTTCAATTGGTCATAATAAAAATAAAAATTTTAATTGCTTAACAAAACTTTCAAATTTAAGATGGTTATAAAAACTGGTACTGTGAACCAGAATATATAACAGCACTCCCCAATTGGGGTAGTTGTACTCCCCACTTGATAACGTAATTGATGGTTCTACTACCCCCTTTAAAGTTCATCTTTCTGACCAGCAAATAAATTTTTATTAGTTTGACAGTGTTCATTGCTTGAGAACACAAACAGTGTTCGAAATTTCAATTGGTCATAATAAAAATAAAAATTTTAATTGCTTAACAAAACTTTCAAATTTAAGATGGTTATAAAAACTGGTACTGTGAACCAGAATATATAACAACACTCCCCAATTGGGGTAGTTGTACTCCCCACTTGATAACGTAATTGATGGTTCTACTACCCCCTTTAAAGTTCATCTTTCTGACCAGCAAATAAATTTTTATTAGTTTGACAGTGTTCATTGCTTGAGAACACAAACAGTGGGAAACGAAAACCAAAATATTCATGACCACTCCACATGAACTTATTCTTGACGCCTCAGTTGGAACATAAATTGTGGTACTGATGTTATTTATCTTTTCCTCCTAATTCATGATTGCCCACATCCTAATGATGTTGCACCTAATGTATTGCTCATATAAGTATCTAATAATTCATTAGTTTCCGCACATTCAAACATGAAACACATCTTAATTAAATAAATGAGGCCGAAGTCCGAAGTTACCAAAAAGTAACAAAATGACACAATTTATTTAAATTTTTTTAACGAGAACATAAACACACAAAAGACTTGTAAAAACATCTTTCTGGATGTAATAACATAATACTAAATCTATGGACTTTGCAACATCACAGTAGCACCCATTAATGTAAACCTCAACTATAGGTTATTTTTGAACATGGTCTACCTCAAACACCAATCTGTCTCCCTCCTTCAACCTATTTTCAGCACAAAACTGCCTCCATCCTTGTCCAAACTTTGTTGATTTGTTCTTTTGCGACACAAGCAGTTTGCATTCAACTCCACTTCTCCGTGCAACTAGATATATCACATTCATTTCAAGGCTCTTGATGACGTCAGCAAAATCAACATTCAAGTCCTGTTGAGATAACCAACAATAACGTGACCAAAACTATTTTCAATTCATGGCTATTAATAGTTTTTAATAGGATTGACAAGAGAAAAAGAATAATTACCAGGTTACTTGCTTTTGCTTGAGATTTAGTCAACGTCACCGCAAAAAATGTTGTTCCAGGGTCCACCGTTGCTCTGTCTAAGAATGCCTCCATATTCTCTGGTGTGCATTCGCCAATAAAAACTGTTATTTGGAAATTACAGTTGCCCACTTAACGAAATTGGACATATGAGTCCCATATCTGTGTGGTGTATGTCTTTTCCAGGTCTTTCCACCCATCAGTTAATTTTGGATTCATTTTATCCATGTTATAGGATACTACAAATCGATTTTCGAAGCTATCAAGCAAAGTCCATTGGTGGGTCAGTTCCTTTTCAAATGCTGCAGCAAAATGTTGATCCACATGAGCAAACAACTAGATGGAAAGTGAAAAACCTAATATGTCAAATAGTGTAAATTTTTGTAAACACAGTGTCAAATTAAAGGGTAGCACACACCTGGTCATGTATGTTAATCGTGGTGAAGGTCCACAACACTTTGGTTCCAATAGGAGGTGCATCACGAACATTAATTTGGCCTTCATTACAGGAACTAGTTGATTCCATAATATTGGGTTGGTCGTGATGTTTGCATTCTTTGTTAGGCTATTTCAGAGATGAGGGAGGGTGTATGGCACAAAATATGACATTAAAGGCAATAAATAACGATGGTTGAGGACAGGTGGACAAAGGAGACGGATTGGTGGGTGTCGCAGTAGTAGGTTTGAAGGGTCAATAAAAATTTAATATTAGACAGTGGTAGTTGAACATTGGGTTCCCCCACAACAATGTCTTAAACGTGCCCATTTAGTGCGTGGCAGCAATGTTAATATTGCCACTCAATTAGTAGCCGTTAAGGTAATGACAATGGTAACTGACAATAATTCATTTAATGCATACTCAAATTGAATTAAGAAAATTAATTAGTCATGTAATTGGAATATTTATACACGAAACGTTGAACGAAATAATATTTCATTAAATGCATTAACCATTACAATATGAAACCACCATCCATTTACACACATGTCATTCACAAACAAGAAGACTTCAGTCATATTATGTTTGTGTATTTCATTTGGGGCAAAAGCTATCTGGTAATAAAGATAACCTATGGCAGGTGCATTTCCAAAATGAACTATCTATGTATAACAAAATAGTGATATTAGTTTGGCGACAAAAACATTATTTTACCACCACATTGTATTTGTACGTCACCTTGGTGTTCCTACCTCAACTTGTTTTCAAATGTGGGTTGTTGTAGACATTTGAGTGTTTCCAAAATCAAACTCCACAGATGTCAACAAAGACATAAATCCACTATTAGGAATGTGTGGGTTCAGTAACGGTTGGCATTCAAAGGACACATGTTGATGGTCTGATGCTGCACCAAAGTAGGATGTGTCCTATAAAAAATACAACAAACAGTTACTTGCAATGCTTAATGAAATCATAATTTATTGACTTTTTATAACATAAAAGGTGTTGACCATTAAAGTTCTTGAAGCTTTGTTTTTATACGCGTTTGTTCTCTTTCTCTTACATATTTTCTCAACAGTTGACTGTATCCTGTTTGAACATGGTCTTCCCTTCCTCTTAACATGAATTAGGCTTAGAACTGTTCTACTGTTGGTTGTAGATGGAGTAACATGATTACTGGTTAGGCACCCACCCCCGTTTGGTACTACACATTCGATTGGTTTGGTTGGGACCCCTAATGACTTTGCTATGAGGTGCAGTTCATCACACAACTGTTTTGTTTCATTCTCAGAGTCACAAGCAACCTCAGCTATATCATAAAAAGTCTTGCACAATACTTGGTACCTTTGCATTCGTGGGTCGTCAATACTTCTATTGTAACCCGCATTTATAAGACTGTGTCTCCTTCGCACATTTTTAGACCAATGCCGGAGAACATACTTCTCTGCAACACATTCAATGTCTTCTTGTCCCAGGATCAAGAAGCTGTGACGACACAATATGCCTCGAAACTCAAACAACAAACAACTGCATTCAATATTTGTTGTAATCGAGTCGAGTTTCAAATTGTGCATTCTGTGGTTTTTCTACCCATTCCACATCCACTCTTCCTTGGCCATATACTTCAAAGCAGTTTCATCTTTTGATACACTCTTCATGAAGCAATTCATCTTACCCCTGAATTCGTTTTGAATCTCACTAAATTTGGCGTGTGTGTGTATTCTAATTGAAATTGTCTTTCAATTGGTGATTGAGATCCACATGCAACAGTTGTATTCACAGATGTGAAGTCCGCTTCAAACTCCTTTTCTGCCTTTTGCCTTAATGCATTGTCGTACTGTACCACAAATTGTTGCAAGGTTGTGCTAGAATTGATGAATCCATCAAAAAATGCATTCATGTCTTCACTCCTTTGTGTAGTTGACATTCCAACCCAGAAATGACATTTTAAATAGCAAGGAACCCAACGATGTCTCTCATCATACAACGTAGACAACCATTCATTTGCATTCAAGTCATTAACACAGATGGAATCGTACACAAGTTTCTTCAATTCCGTCTTTATAGGTTTGTAGTTCGTATACCCTTGCAATTTCTCAAGCACCTTTTTCATGATGTGCCACAAGCACCACCTATGTTTTGTGTTAGAAAATACCACTTTAATTGCATTCATCATTGCCTTACACTGGTCAGTTACGATACCATCAGGTTCGACGTTGAACATGCATTGACGCCAACACTCAAAAAGCCAGACAAACGTACTTGTGTCCTCACAAGAAACAAGACCGCAACCTAACAAGATTGATTGCCCATGATGATTGACTCCCACAAAAGGCGCAAATGACATGTTGTATTTGTTTGTTAAGTAGGTAGTGTCAAATGACACCACATCGCCAAAATCTTGACATGTCGCTCGACTCTTTGCATTGGCCCAAAAAACATTGTATATTCTGTTATTTTCGTCCATGTCTATATCGAAAAAGAAGTCGTTGTTCAATTCTCTCATTTGTGAGAAATGTCGAAGCAACGCTTGTCCATCCCCATCCTTGCACAATGACCTTCTTTGTTTACCAATGTAGTTGCGAACATCCCGCTCAATGAAGGTTATGTTATCATATCCACCGGCCTCACAAACCAGTGATCGAAAACTTTTGTTGATCCTAACACCAGCTTCGTCGTTGATGTCAACTGTTTGCCTAACATGCATGTTTACTTTACAGTTGCCACGTATTAGCCTTGACTTTTGTGGACTAATGTCATGACTATGATCAGTGACAACACTCCTTATGTACCATTTCCCTTCCTTTTTCCCAACAGTTATACCTGCTTTGCACTGTTTTTTTTACTTGGCATGGTCTTCAATTCTGGGGAATGGCAGAAACGTAATTTCCTTCATGCGAACATACTAACTTGATGTAGTTGATTTCATTATCTACACCACGTAGTGAACTTCTGATCCTAACACCAAAGCCACTGTGTATAGCAAAATTTCTGTAAAAAACTTTCACAGCATCCAATGTCTCAAAACACATGGACTTTTGGAACAATGTCATCTTCATCAACGTTATGTGCATTGTCACTATTAATTTGTTCATTGAATTCATGCGACGCTTCGACAGGAATGTCTTCACCCAAGCAAATATCATCAAGTGACAGAAAGGAATCCATTACTCTCGTTATTTGGTTAATAGGATAGTTGCGAATGACATTAGATCATATATTCAATATTTCATACAAAGACAAATACTTGGTGGCCATGTATCAAATTCAACATTGATTCAAACCCTAGGTAACATACAACGTAAACGTCACTCTAATGTTTTAACACAACAACCCAATGCAAGCAACCTTGTTCATTAATTCGGACATGAAAAATTTTTTTGGTCGGAATAATTTTTTTTTTAACTTATATTACCCACTTACTTGGAAATGAAGTTGACGATCTTTAATGAGGAGGAGTGTTCAGCTCCAAACAGCATTCAACGAGGGCTACCAACCTGTGTGCCTTTAATGTCCAAGCTGCTGCCATAACTCTGCATTAACTTGTGTTAGGTAAAGGGGTTGGAGAAAAGTTAAAGGGTTGGCGATGAAACAGGAAACAAAACATGAATGACCATTAAACTTACTGAAGAAGCAAAACAAGGGTATTATGGACATATCACCTTTAAATACTTTTTCTATATAATGGACCCCGCGACACACTTCGTATGAGACCAAAAAAAGTTTGTTACTTTGTTGGGTTGAGCTGGTACATAACAGGTAAGTGATGAACTCTTTCATTTCTGCATTTTAGTGGTACATCATTAATTTTAGGCAAATGGTTTTCAATTGTCTAGTGCAGTTCTTAATTAAATCATGTCAAAATTTAATGTTTCTCAGTGGCAATGGAACCGTGGAAGGGGCTTGATGTAGAAGAAGAAGATTTGGCATCTTTCCTTAAAAAATGTAATACATCAACTACACTTATTCCAGAGCCTGCAGGAAATGTCCAGGCAGCCATCATTAACCGTGGTTCAGAAGACGCACAAAGCACCCAAGAATTTGCACAGTCTATTGTTGTTGCAACTTATGAACGGGATTTCAAATAAAATGCATGGTTATGGGCAGAGAAATTCATAAAGTTCCATGGTACATATGCTTTAATCAACATTAATTTGTTGTCATTATGAATATGGCCGAAACACTGATTACAGTTTACATTGACAGGGCTGGTTAAGGACAGAGACATTAACAATACTGCACACTTAGGAAGTTGTAACAGAACTGGTATACTTCCTTTCGTAGCATGCATTGTGAAACAGTGCAACCCAAATGGCCTATGCGATATGTAGATATGTGTGAAGGTATCACTCTTGAACACAAATAATATGTATTCGAACCAAATTGTTCAACTGATTTATGCATTGACAAGAACAGGTTCCTACTGGCACCGTTTGGAGAAGTGTGCACCAAAAAGTACTTGTTCATCCAGAATATGGGAGAGATCTTACTATTGGAGCAGTTTTACTTTTGAACACCGTAAGTCAAGTTTGCATCACACACATTTTATAATGCCATTTTTAACATCAAATTATTATGCGTTAAATTCTTGTGATAGTAATGTTCTTTAGTTGTTCATAGCAGGTTGCGACTTTCGGTCATAGACATAAAATTTGCTACCTAAACATCATTGTCCGCAACATTGTCAAGGTACTCTCCCCAATTTGAAAGAACTTCATCTTACTTCTATTAAATGCTTACGTTTCCTCACAACTTTAGTCATTAATGTGGAAAAACCCCTTTTTGAAAGCTAGATCTTCAAAGCGGACATTTGTGAACTGACGGATGAACTAGTCCAAGCCACAATCAAGCCTATCATTGAGCCCCATCCATCACTTGATCCCAAAGTTCAGGACATACTAAAAAAATTTGTCAATCCGTCCACTCAGTCTGTTGCTCACATTGGGGAGACCTCCTCCAACACTGAACCTCCCCAAAATGTGGAAGATTAAATGTCAAAAATGGGGTTATATTATTTAAGATGTCTTTAGGTTGTTGTTTAGATGTTCTTAAGTGCATTTTGTTTTGACGTTTGTATGGTAAACCAGAAGCACCAGCACCACTGTTCAATATGTGATGTTATTGAAGGACATTTTAACAAAATAGAAAATCTTTTTGCTTCTAAGTTCGGTCAACATGATAAGGTCATACGTAATTTAACACACACCGTAATGTGGTCAACATAATGACCTCAAAGGCATGTAAATAAAATTATACGTTATTAACTGCTCCAATTTGTTTCATATTCGTAACTAAAAACCATTTCGAAATGGTACAAAACACCACCGCTCCCAGAGGTGGGGACTTGTCACAGAGTATATGGGGAGCGGTGGCAAACATTTTGGTCTTCATAATTTCGCAATTCAAATTGGATAAAACCCACCACAAGGTCAACCAAACATCATGACCTCACATACAAGGAAATAAAATTAAATGAAAGTGACTAAGGGCTGGAATGGGCTTTCCCTTCCTTCTTTGGAGGCATATCCAATTAAATAAAACAAAGGACCCCTTCCAGAGGTGGGGAGTGCTCTAAAATTAAATGGGGACTGGTACAAAAGATTTTGGTCTTCACCATTTTGTAATAAAAATTGGAACACCCACCACAAGGTCAACAACATCATGACCTCACATACATGGAAATAAAATTAAATGAAAGTGACTAAGGGCTGGAATGGGTTTTCCCTTCCTTCCAAACTCTTAATCACATCAATAACATTTTCAACTGTTAGTAATTTATCTTTCATAACTGAACCGACAACACCACATATATTTTTATCAAATTCCACATCCACCCCAACACCACCCAATCCTAAGCACATGGAGATATCACCACAAGTTAATAGAATACACCGTTGCATGACACGGAAAGATTCCTAAGCCGGTAACCATCGCTTCAGCATCTCCAGCAGAAGGGGATTACATATTTGTAACGGTTTTACTATGTGCAAACACCATTGGAATGGTGTATCTTGTATCCTTGCACGATGGTTATCCAAAAGCAAGCCGTTAATTTCAACAATGTACTTCGTGTAACAAAAGGTCCACAACCGACACTAACAATCAATCAAAATACATAAATTATAACTTATTTAAAATTCATACACAAATAATGATAACAACCAATTCATAAAACTGTAATGTCAATACCTTCTCATCAGATTGTCCTTTACCCGCCATCATTTCCTATGTTACAACTGAAAAGATTTACCTTTCAATGGCATAGTATCAAATAATTACACAAACCAAATAACATTCCTAAAACAACAAACACTAACAACAATAAATTATGGCCAAATCAAACACCAATGCCCATCCCCTGAAACATAAAAAATTCCTATTTTCCATCTCCCACCATAACTCAGTAACATTCGACCACCAAAATTAAAAAAACCCCAAATGTGCTACTTTGAAAATTTTGGTGTTGTCCAAAGCCACACCATTGTCAAACACCACAACACGCCACTACAAAATCAAGACTACAAAACCACACCACAATGCAAACAACACCAAGGACTCTGTCAAACAATGTTGCACCAAACACGAAAATAAATAAAAAGTTTTTCCCCCAAAGCTTAAACCTTTTCGAATGGTGAACAAAAGAACATTAACCTTACACTAAAACGGTGTTGCAGAACGGCTTCCGGTGGAATGGTTGTCGTTGCCGTCGACTCGCTTCCACTGGATTCGATCCCCTCCACTATCGTCGCTATCGCAGGTGTGTCCTCTCACGGTGATCGCCTCCCACAACGCTTCTGTAACACCACAACTTCTCTGTCTCGACTTCCTCCAACTATCTCACTCTCTCTCCACCGTTCCGTCGACTTTCTCACGCTGTCTTCGCCTTTCCAAAGACTTGCTCACGCTGTCTCCGCCTTTCCTTCGACTTTCTCACGCTGTCTCCGCCTTTCCTCCGACTTTTTCATGCTGTTTCTGCCTCTCCTCCGACTTCCTCACGCTGTCTCCACTTCCTCCAACTTTCTCTCTCCCTGTCTCACCAACACTATACCAAGTTTTCCATTTTGTCTTACTTTCTCTCTCCACGTCTGATTTCGTTTTGCCAAAAAGAATATACAGGCTAACTTCCGCGCACGTGACAATGGGTTCAGTTTCATTTAAAAAAAAAAAAGAAAAAAGGCTGCCACGTCACCCATGTAAAAAATGAGTTCAAAATTTATGTTCGAATATCATTTTCGTTTTAGTAATTGGTGCATTAGTGGTTGTTTGATTATAACCACGGAAATTGTTTTCCTGTTCTTTTCTTTGCTACCACTTTTCACATAAAGGAATTATTTAATAATTGTATGTGAAATTGTATATAAAGGAATATAGGTTTTTCGTATTAGAAATAATTAAAGTATAATTATATATATATATATATATATATATATATATATATATATATATATATATATATATATATATATATATATATATATATATATATATATGTATATATATAATATAAAACGTCAAGAAATCAAACCCATCTTGAGGGGACTGCAATGGGGTATTCATGAATTTTGAATGATGAGGTTACTATGATTAAACACATATATTTGTATTCTGAAATTGTGTGCCTTGAATGTTGGTTCATTAGAACCTGTGTTTTGGAATACATAAACCAGTAAGTTTGCATTACTGGTGTAGTGTTTGGCGGGGGTGGATTGGACCACCAAGCGATAGCTACCAACAGGCGGTTTGGAACCAAGTTCCGCCTAGAGACGAGAGAGGTGCGCCAAACGGTTTTGGATGTAGAGTTGGATCGTGAGGAGGATTTCTACACCGCTTTGGATGGAGGTCATGATGCGATGCTTTGTTGGGGGCCCAGTTACGAGTGTGCAAGATCGTGGCTCGTACGGTTGAGTTTCAGAAGATTGCCCTCTTTAGTGAAACTGATTGAGTTTGGTAGTCTGGGGACAACTACGGACTGCGGTTCGTATTGGAGAACTCCACTTGGTGTCACGGATTATGGTCATGGCAAATTATTCCTACGTATGGACTATTAGGTGGTGGCCTGTAGTCAGAGGGGCGAGTAGACACTTGTGCAGCAAAGATCGATTAGTGTACTCATCAAAGGGCGTAAAATCAAGATATGTCCAATAGAATGTTTAGAAGTGAAGGATCGAGGATTGGGGTACTAACACGGGTCATGGTTATGAAATGCTTTAATTATGTCATGTTGTATGTATCTTTCTTGTATTTGACCTCACCCTATCTGTGTGTGTTTGGCGATGATCATGTAACTTGTTACATTGAAGCAGATGTTTATGCAGGTGAGCATGTTGATGCCTAAAGTCGAAGTGGGGGCCAACTATGGGTGTTTTTACTAGTTTTCTTCATGGAAGTTTTATGGACTATTTTTTTTTGTATTCCTTGAATCTTATGTTGTTCGTGTGTACCAATCTTTTCATTCTCATTTCTGGTTAGTATGTTTTTTCTTTCTATTTGTTTTATTGTTGTTTTTTTATAAAATTTGTTGGATTTGTATTAAAAATAGAAATTTCTTTTACCCAATTTTATTTTTCGATACTTTTAGATTTACGGATTTTGTGAGTTTTATTTTTTTGCATTTATCTTGATGAGGAACTGGAAATTTTCTACATAAATATTAATATTTAGATTAATGTTTAGTTTCTTTTTGTGGATAATAAATTAATTGGAGCATAATTCAAAGTTGAGTTTTCTGTGAAAAGATAATTCAGCTTTACGGAAAAAAAAAGATTTACTATCGAATTGAAAAAAAAAATTTTTATCAACCAAGAATATAATTAAATTAAAAGAGCACTTGAGGAGTGCTCTAACCTTTATTCAGAAAAGAACTTGTACAAATTGATACATTAGCTTAGCATCATGACTTCAACAACCAAGCCCAACCAAAACAAATGGTCACAATCTATATCAGCATTATGGTCCACAGACAAAAAGGACCATAATTATACATCTTTATCATATCACCTAACATTGTACATGCTAATAACAACAAAATTAATCCTCTTTCTGCAATCAATAACAACAAAAACCAATGCTCCTGCTATAATTCGGTATGCCTCTTACTAACTTATAATACTCCACAATCTGAACCGTAGATGTAAGGATTAACATAGGCATAGTCCCTAATATTATATTGACCTTACTCTCCCCAACCCCATCAATGCAGTACTTGATATATATTAGAGATTAACATAGTATGGCAAACAACGTGTAGGAAATGCAGAACAACAAGAATGTGGTTAACATTGGAAGCCTGGACATGAATTCCTAGGCCAACAAAATATGCCCCCAAATTGAATGTCTTTGAGGACCATGCTGCTCTCTTATTATGCCTACAACCAACCACTCGTGCAACCCCCGCTTGCACACCTTCAAGCTATTTTTTGCCTTCCCCTCCTTGAATGTTGATATATTTTCCTTTAATTTTTATGGTTTTCATCTTCCCCTGACTTGAGGATCTTGGCTCCTTGCACACTTAAACACACAACAATTATAATATCAAAGAGTTTTTAAGCACATATAAGGGGAGAGGCACCATTCACTATATGAGAATTTTACAGATGGAATTTCGTGTTTCATCCATAAGATCTACTTTATTTTGTTTAAAAATAACCTCATTCCTTTGTTTCCAAATTTCTCCTATAATTGCTAATCACATTCCTTTCAAAACAATATTTTGTTGCCTATTAAGGTTAACAAGGCAGAAGTGTTGAAAGTTGTTCCTTGCTTTATGTGAGATATAATGCTTAAGCCTAGCCACTTATGACACATATTCCATACTTTTTAGGATTCTCTACATGAAATGAATAAGTATTCTACGGTTTCTTCACTTTCAAGGCAAAAGTCACAAAGGCTGTTGTAAGAAAATCCCCCTCACTATTAGTTTAGTCTTTATTGGAAGCTTATCCAAAAACAGTCTCCAACCTAATACCGGTACCTTAGGAGTAACCCTCATTTCCCACAATATTTCAAACACTTTATTCTCTCCTTTATCAAAGGTTCTTTGCAATGTATTGTAAGCTAACCTGACTAAAAGTTGTGAAAAAAGTTTGTATTAATGATTAATCTTAAAATAAACTTTGCTGGTTGAGAAAAAGTTGAGACTTAAGAAGGAGAAAGAAACTTAACACTTAAGACATTAGAAGTCTACTATTAAGTTTACTTTTTTGATAACCATAACACAAATTTTATTGTTTTAACTAATTCATTTAATATACTTATCTTTAGTAGTCACTAGTGCAGTAAAGGCTTTCTGCCCTAGTTATATTTCACATTTTGCCTCGGGTCTAGAACCGAGGCATATTGGGGCGATGCCAAAATGTATCCCTTTTGGCCTCGGTTATCACCCGAAGCCATATATCCAGTTTTATGCCTCGGTTGTTTCAAAATCGGTGCCATATACCTAGTTTCACGATCGCAAAGGACCACCTTCCAGATGCCCTGCAAGGGTCTCTCCGTCGTGGGCGAGCAATTGACGATCTTGAAAAAATGTTGAGACTCCCACTTCCGCCTAGCGAGCCTCTCCTTCTCCCTGTGGCGTTGTCTCCAGGACCGGTCCCCGCCAGGACTCCGAGGATTCGCGGAATGCTGGTAAATCTTCGCCATCAGTTTCTCCGGCGATCCAAAGTCCTAAACCGTTTTCTACCTGCGAACCCCATCCGATGACACCAATTTGCTTAATCCCCTTGAAAGCAGCCGATAGTAGAGGGAACAAGTCCCTCCCTCCTTTCACAATATACTGCATGCAACAAACCAACACCGAGGTCATTTCAGTGTCTCCACTAAACTAACTAAATAAAATATTCACAATAATTAATAATTAATTATTTAATTAGCGAGAAATTTTGAGCACAGTGATGCAGAACCTCGTCGTGTCCGGCGAGGTTAATCTTCTCCTTCTAAAAAATGAAGGTTTCGAAGTCCAGCGAGGGAGGCGGTGCCACGGCGGGCGCAACCACATTGCGAGCACCGAGCGCGGCCATGGAGAGGGGCCTGAATTGGAAGGTGAGCTTGGAGGGTGTGGTGGCAGTGGGTGCGGCGTGAGAGAGAGCGAGGGGAAAGAGTTGCAGAGGCGCAGGCGCAGGGAAGAAGAAGGGTTCGCGAAATTCGAACCCTAAATAAACCCTATGGTTGCGGTTGTTCGGGGAACCGAAGCCATAGACCCCCTTTTGGCACCGAGTCTCCTTGGACTGAGGCCAAACAGCTAACGTCCAACCACTTTTTGGCTTTGGGTCTTACTGGACCGAGGCCCATACCACTATTTGGCACCGGTTTTGGGCGAACCGGGGCCTATACCCCTCTTTGGCTTCGAGTATTTGGAGAACCGAGGCCTAAAATTTGGCTCTAATTGCAAAAATGTCATCGCGCCATTATATGCTTCGGTTCCTGGCCAATCGAGGCATATAAGGCGAGGTAAAATGAAAATTTTGCACTAGTGAGTGTTTTACATGTTATAGTTTTTTTTTATATAAAAATATAGACATGTGAATTAGAAAATTTGAATGAGGTTATTAAGAAATCTAGAAGAGAACAATTGAGGTTTTAATTGTATAACAAAAAGGAGTTATGAATAAATTTATAAAATTAGATAAAAAAAATAAATTATAAAATACAAGTGAACACTCTTTGAATGAACAAGATAATATATATATATATATATATATATATATATATATATATATATATATATGTATGTATGTATGTATGTATGTCAAAGTAACAATAGAGGAAGAGAAGTAGTTAATGATGAAGATAATTCTAATCATCAAATCCATGATAACGAAGAGAAGATTGAGAGATTAAATGATGATTCTACTCTTGATAAAAATAAATATGATCCGATCCAATGGAAGAATATTATTACATTTGAGAAATTTATTGATTTAAAAGAGTAATATTAAAATCAATGATATAGATTTTACTAAAGATATATATTCTAAACACTCTTCTTCGTCATATTATATTCAAAAATTTATTTTTTACATAAAAAAAGTTAAAAAATAAATTTTAAATAAAAAATCTTTATGTTTTAAATTTGCTTTATACCTTCAATAACCGAGTCTGAAAGAAAAAATACTATCTCAAAATAAAGAGAACTATGCAGAGTGGTTAAAATTTCAATGAACAGGACTGGAACACTTTCGTCAACACATGGGGCCACCACCGAATTATTGGTTATCAACGATACTTAAATTTTAAAAAAAAAATAATACTATAACTTTCATTTTTTACCTTTAATTCTTTATTTTTAGTATAATTTAGTATAAATTAATCATTTAAAAAAATAATGATACATTAATTAATAATTTACATTAAACCACATAAAAAAAAAAAAATAGGAATTACAATATTATTATGCTAATTTTTAATACAATATTCTTTAAAACTACTATCTTTCAAAAAGCATTTCACCTTACACCTATTTTTTGATATAAAATATTATATTATAATAAATAGTTTATATAAATGTCAAGTAGCATAGAAAAAGAAAAGCATATCAATCAATCACATGACCGTAATAATTATAACTGATATTTATTGAAAATAATGTTGATCTAATTACATTTTTATTTTAAAGTTGCAACTTTCTTCATTATATTAAAAATATAATAGATTAATCCTTCTTGTATATGTTAGTGAAAGACATGCATAACCACTGACATATCCATGTCGGAGACGAAACTGCACATTGTTGTATTTCCATGGCTAGCCTTTGGACACCTTATCCCATTTTTGGAGCTTGCAAAGCGCATAGCTCAACAGGGTAACAAAATTTCCTTCATTTCCACACCTAGAAACATCCATCGCCTCCCTAAACTACCAGAAAGTTTGAAACCTTGTTTGCATCTGATAGAATTTCCACTTCCCCACATTGATGAACTCCCTGAAAATGCAGAGAACACCGATGACACTCCTCAGCACTTGGTTCCATACCTCTTCAAGGCTTACGATGCTCTTGAACAACCTTTGACTAAATTTCTGGAGAAGAGCACCCCGGATTGGGTCATATGCGACTTTGCGCCACTCTGGTTGCCCCCATTGTCTTCCATGCTAGGTATCCCATGTATATTTTTTTGTAGTTTTGCTGCATGTGGTTCGTCTTTTGGTTTGGAGTTGATTATGGGAAAGAAGAGTATGGAATCTTCGGAAGCCAAACTTTTGCGTGCTGTGCATAAGAGGAAGGAAGTGGATCAGAGTTCCAAGCCTAAGGAACTGAATCGGTTCTTTGAAACCCTGAAAGGTGCTCAAGTTATCGCTACAAGAAGCTGCATGGAGATTGATGGTGAGTTTGTCAAATCGCTTGAGAGGTCATCAGGGAAGTTGGTAATTCCAATTGGGTTGCTGCCACCATCGCCAGAAGACAGCAATGACCACAACTGGTACACCATTCTTAATTGGTTAAATAAATGGGAAAAGGGGTCAGTGATCTATGTAGCATTTGGAACTGAAGTCACTCTGAGTGATGAAGAATTCACTGAAATTGGTATGGGTTTAGATATGTCCGGTTTTCCTTTTTTTTGGACTATGAAGAATCGAAACACCTCCGGTGGTAGTGATGAGTCACAGGATTGGATTGAGAATGAGTCAAAAAGGGGAATGATGTGGAGAAGATGGGCACCTCAGTCCAGGATTTTAGCACACAAATCTGTTGGAGCATTCTTCACTCACTGTGGTTGGAGTTCAGTGATAGAGGGTCTCCAAGTTGGGTGCCCACTTGTTATGTTGCCCTTCCAGTATGATCAATGGCCGATTGCAAAGTTTATGGAGGAGAAGAAGGTAGGGCTTAAAGTACACAGAAATGAGCATGATTTCAAGTTCACTAGGGATTCAATGGCCAAGGCACTGACATCAGTGATGTTGGAAGAGGAAAGGAAATGTTATAGAAGTGGAGCACAAGAGATGAGTAAAATAGTTGGGGACAAACAACTGCAAGAAAAATATGTGAATCAGTTTGTTGATTACATGAAAATGAATAGGCCTGGTTATAATTAGTATAATGACAAGTTGTATTGTTAAAGGAAGACTTTGATTGAACTAAAGAGTTAGCCAATCTGAGAGCAACTCAGTCCAACCTAGAACGAACCAAGAAGCCTATCTATCTTTACAATGCTTTTCCTATATTTGTTCTGTCTTCGTTTTTCTTAAATTAGTCAGATTTTACTACAAGATTCATGGATTAGCTGCCAACAAAAAGGGTAGGCGAAATGTTAGAATCGCTTTAACCGATTCAAAGACGAGACTAGACGTTAGCTTTGGCCAGAAAGATGCTAAGATGATGCTAAAAAGGGGTAAAAGGAGAATAAAAATTAAGTTGAGTTTTGTTTTTGGAATGATAATTAATTGTAGAATCAAACCCAAACTCTTTGTGAATGACATAATTTGTTTTGATTGTGTTATTTGTAGTTCTGTGCATTTTCACACATTTTGTGTGGCATCTGATGTGCTTATATATAGGCAATGAATTTAGACGAAGCTTATCAATAGTCTTTGATGTTTTTTGTAACTTAATCTAGAATAAGTAATTAAAAAAAAACTATGTAGAACAAAGTAAAAAAAGTCTTAATCACCTATAATATACCGATTAAATTCTTTATTTTGGCTTTATCTTTTGTTTGGCCTTGTGAACAAATAACTAGAGCCCATTATTAAAGTGGATGTCCCCTTCTTTGTGTCTTTAACTCAACAACCTGTTTGATTCAACCCTGTGGCCAAAATCCAAACACCTCCAAAATTGAATGTCAAATCTTGTACCCTAAAAAATCATAATAAATCATGTATTTTCTCTCTCTCTCTCTCACGGTGGTAATTATTAGAAAAAGAAAAGTGCATTACTAAATCATATTTTTAAGTTGGTCCCTTTTGAGATTTTGTTGTCGAAGATTTTGTTAATCATCACGAGCACCAATATCTCTATCAAGGTGTAAATAAAAAAAATAATTAAAAAAGAAATAAAAGTATCTGCATATAAATAGAAAATACTAAAAGTAATATGCTATTAAGAGTTTGGTGTAATGACCTTAATTAACAGAATCATCGCATAATTAATATTTGACATTATAAGATCACAGAGATTTTCCAACATCTAAAATTTTCGTAGTCATAAGATGTCAACAGAACGAGTAGGATACGAGTAGTAGTTTCCTTGTACCTTACCCGTTGGATAAATATCAGTCTCGTACCTGTATCCATATCTGTTGGGTATCCATTATGCGGGTACCCGTATAATGTTTTAACATCCACGGATAACCACGGATACCCACGGGTATTGACAAAAAAATAAAAATAAATATTTGACAACATATTTTAATCGTAAATTCAAATAAAATACAATAAATAAAATTCATAAATTTTAAACAAAGTCCAAATAACTGATTCAAATAGTGTTGAATGACATGTTATAAAAAAATAAAATTTTCTTAAAACTAATTGATAAAAAAATAACTCATTCAAAATCAATATGTTAATATTTTAATCATGTTTTTTTTTTATGTTTTTAATTTAAATTAAAGTATAGCGGGTACGGATATCCATAGGTACAAATTCTATGATACTCGTACCCGTTCCGTTAACATGCGAGTATTAAAAATACCCGTACCAGTTACCCGCAGGTATCCATTTACAATATATATTTCCTACCCGTTACGGGTTTTATCCGCGGGTACTCGCGAGTACATATTTTTTTGACATCCCTACCCCTGACGCCTGTTTCTTAAGCTGGTTGAAAAACAAGAACAACACAGTTCCCTTTGGAGACAAAGTAAAGAATGCCGCCAATTATTCATGAATGAACTAAAACAATAAAACAACAAAAACTAAGAAAAGAAAGTGGTAAGTTTAAGGATTTGTCCTTGAATTGTAAATGGTACAAAGACTAGCCTTTTTTCTATTCCCTTTCCTTTTCAGCATTCTTCTAGACATGTGTTCCATACAATTACAAACAAATGTATTACATTTTTGACACTAAGGTTGCATACCAAGTGATAATTTGGTATGTAACTTTAACTTGGTATGTAACTTTTTAGCCGGTAGGTAACTTTATCTATGAAATATGCATTTGTAGAAAATCTACCTACGAACTTTAGCTACCAAATTAAGGTATAGAAACTTAACTAGGAACAATCTATGAAACCAAGGCATCAAAAATTATCTACAAAATATTGCGTAGGTAACTTATCCACGAAAATCTTTGTAGATAATTTACCTACAAATAATTTGTAAGTTTCCAATGAAATGTTTCGTAGATAACTTTGTAGGTAACATAAATAAATAAAAATAGATTTTTGTAATAAATCATACAACGTCTTTTAAGAATCAACAATTAAGGTTCACAATACAAAACATAATTTCAACCAATGCTTATATAAAAATCTCAATTTCTAGGTGCTCTATGAGTAAAGAATGAAAAGGATGTAAACGACATAGTTATAATAAGAGAACAAAAGTTAAATATCTTCAAGCCCAAAGTTATACTTCTCAAATCAATGAATGTAGAATCTCACGTATAAAATGACACCTAAAGCATCTTTGTGAAATCAATTATGGGGTTGTTAACTCATTTTTTTCATACCCGTTTTTAAGAGTTAAACAAAACCCAATTAATTCCCCTTAACGAAGTATAGGGAAATTGACTCAGATCGAATCCAAGAAAATGGTGCGTGTTAAGTCTATCTTGCGTAATTAAATCTCGTTAAAATTAAAATAAAAGAAAAAAGCAGAATTAGATAGAAAACATGCATGTGAATGTAATGTGTGTGAATTTGAGACAACAACTAACTAATGCAGAATTTATTCAATTATAAACTAGGCTGAATGCATGATGGAAATGATTAATGCTATGCATGGGATGCAAGCCTAAACTATACCATGAGATGCAATAGTGGTGCATAACCTAATGGAGAGATAGAATTAGATTTTAATGGAATGAGAACTTTTTATGTAGATTAATATGGATGTGAGATGCTATAGGAAATGAGTTACTGGCAAAGCTGAATTTGACACAAGCACAATGGACTGTATTTTATCACAATAATGGTTCACGAATGAATTCCTAACATTAATGCCAAGCATCCTCCACAATAATGCATAGGATATGGCAACAGAAAGGTAAAAACAACATGCAAGATTCACCCGTAACCCCTGCATACATGATAGTCTGGTCCCTTTGCATATATGCATACAAATTCTCAACAGGTAAATTGTGAATGCAATGATGCTACCTATTTCTAATATGATGAATGCAATGCTAGAGGTTCCTACTGTTATGACCACAAGACAAACTGACTCGGATTCATCATGAAGAAAGACTACTACAATGCCAATGAATGGTGAGTGATGAATTAAAATTATATGACAACAGTTAATTCTAGAATGAATGAATGCACTCTTCTACATGAAAGTGGTGCAAAGCTGTGAATGCAGAATGCTGATAACCATTGGAATGAGGAACTGAAATGGACTTTAATTGCCATGAATATGCACCTAGATGACTGCTTGATGATTGCAGCTTGTACTGGTCAGACTTGTTAGGGTAAAACACTAATGCAGACCAAGAACAACATCAGAAACCAGTTTTGATGTAACAACAACAAATTAAGACCTTAGTAATGGAATACTCACAAGATAGTAGCATGATCTCCAATTTAATTCATATCAAACCAAGTTAAATATAAAATGAGTTCAAGTCAAGTCATATACAATAAGAATTGAAAACCACTTTCTAATGCAGCCTTGAACCTCTACTTTGACAGCAATAAATACAAGAAATGCTCATGTGGAGTTATAAAGGTAGAGAACTACACATTTCAGCAACATCAAATCTTATGGCGGCAGCAAGAGTGACCAACAAACATCAAAATGAATTTAAGCATAATGGTTGGTCGTGGATGCATGAATCGTTAAGTATGACAACTAGAATATGCATATGCTGGTGCAGAAATCAAATATGCAATGGAGATTAAATATCCAATCACAATCCCTACCACTAATACTAACAAAAAGCAGGAATCCAATAGCTATTGTAGAAAACTTAAAAACAAAGACTAAAAAACTAACTTTGTAGAGAAACATAAAACTGAAATCCAGTACAATGAATGGACAAGGGTTACTATATACTGAAGAAGACATCTTGATAATGTGTGTCCACTTTGGGGTCCCATAGTCCCTAAAGGAACTGTAAGATCCAAGAAAATTAAATAAATAAATAAATAAGTATTTATTTAATAAATGCGACAGCGAGAATCCCTAAGTTATTTAATATAGAGAGAAAAGACAAGAAAAACTGGTAGGTCAAGTGGTAGAGCATGTTGACGATGTGGGGAAGACTTGGGTTTGAGTCTTGTGAATGCCATTTGTGGGTTATTTTTATTATTTAATTATTTTGAATACGAGCATAGTGTGGGACAAGAGATTATAAGGCATGGTGCGTATGAAATGTCAAGAAACATGAATTGGCTTGATGGTGGTGCATTGACTTGGCTTTGACATGGTTGTTGGTTCGCACCTTAGTAGACATGAATTAAATTTTCTTTTTGCTAAATTTATTTTTGGCATGGATGAGAATGGTCAGAAACCCTAGTCGTATGCAGAGAAGGTAGAAAGGTTGAGAAACTACCAAGTAATGAAAAGTTGATGTACATCAAACTCCTCCTTAATGGATTTTCCGTTTTGGGCAATTAAGGGAGAAATAATGAGGCTAATGATAGAGGAGAGGGGTGAGAGTAGGGTCCTGGTGAAGGCATTTTCGTGTGGCTACCAAAAGGGAGTAGGAGAACCCAAAAATAACATTAAGGAGAGCGTCAAAAGGTTGAAATGAGTGCTCAAGGACGGAGATCAAAGGGTAGATCATTTGTGAAACATCGAAGGACTCTAAAAGCACTTTTGGAGCGGGAAATTCAAGTTAGGGGAGCTGCATCTCGTGTTTTCATTTTTGATGAATGATTATGTGCAATATGTATGCATGTGGTTCAATTTCTGCGTATATTGTTCGTGTTTCTGGAATTTTCCAAAAATCACCTAGCGGTCATGGGAAACCCGCCAGGTGACGCATGCTTCAGACCTAGTCTTCTGGGTTTTCTGTTAAGAATCGCCTGGCGGTGAAGAGTTGCCGTCAGACGATGCGCGTGGTGTTCTGTTCACGAAAACACTATTTTTTGTATTTTTCGCGGAGTAGGTATCACCGGGCGCTGGTTTTGTACCGCCAGGTTCCAGGTTTCTGATTTCTGAGCATTAGGCGCCACCATTTTTTTGGTTTGCGCAGTTTTTGTAAAACTGCATTTCCTGGTTCGTTAAGCGTCCGATTTAGGTGAAATTTAGACAGGTGTTCCATATCATGTGGTTCTTCACTTTGAACAATGGAGATTTGATTTGGAGGTCAATAACTAGAGCTATATGTTACTCATGATTGCTAGTTTGGAAGTCTTTAAAATGCATGAATAAACTCTTCATAAGTTCAAGTAACTACTAATGTGGTATGAGTTGCAAGCATGATTGGGTTATGTTGTAAGTCTCTATGAATTTGAATGTTCCTTTGGGTTAGTCACATGTTGAGAATTGGTTATTAGGAATGCATGTGTATCAATATAAATTAAATTATTGCATAGGATGTGCGAAGTGCTATATTAATTTGCATTGGTGCATAGAATCATGTAATTAAGTTGTTAGAGGGTTGTTGTTTTATATTTGATTTGAGCATGCGTTATTCATAGGTTGAAAATGTCTACCAATAATGTCTTCACTATAATTCTATGAATCTTTTATGATTAGGAAATTAGGGTTCATTTTGGGATTGGGGGATGAATGAACATGATTTGAGATTTGATAATTTATGTGTTGTTTTCATGATATTAATGGTACTCGAACCAACATGAACTCTCCTAATGGCATGTAATTATATAAATGTGTTAATAATATGGAGGAATTGCATGGTTAGGGTTCGTGCAAGTGCAGAAATCTAGGCAAGACATATCAGGACAATGGGTGTTTTGAGCTGATTTTGTGAATTGGCGTGATTTGGGGTCATCAGGTGATGATATGCATAAACTAGGAAAAAGACAAATGCGATATGAAGAGAGTGTGTATAAGTAAGACCTCTAATTATATATGCCCAAGTGTGATGATTGATATCAATTGCATGAAAAAGTAAAGGTTTATTTGATTGGATAGTGAGGAGGTGACTGTTTTAGTTATTATGGTTATGTGTATTAGTGATGCGTGCAAAAATACAATGGCTGTAACTTGCATGTTGGAAAAGATTAAGTGTATGGTAAAAATACATATGTTAAGTATGAAATGCTGGTAAATGGAGGTGTGCCTTGTTATTCATTTATAAGGACTATGATTGGATGAGTGTTATGCTTGTTGAATAAGTGAAGATTTGTGTTAGCTGAAATTACAATCGTACAAGTATAGGTAATTTATATACAGTTAAATTTATAACTTGTATGTGTGCTTGAACTGTTGGGGGGTGCTGAAACCCCATGGTAGAGTGCTAAACTAGTAACTGGCACGTTACTGGTATAACGCCTGGCAGCACAAGTATGGCCGTCAGGCGATAGGAGTACCAGGGAAGTCTCTAGAACACATGGCGTCTGGCGGTGAGGAGTGACCCGCCAAGCGATAGCCCTTTGTCAGAGGCTCTGCTTGTGTTTGGCGTCTGGCGGCAAGAAGGCTACGCTAGGCAGTCTATGTTGGAACGTCGCCTGGTGGCGCTTAGGCAACGCCAGGCAAGAGCGCAAAGTGTAATGTGTTCGTGTGGCTTGCGTTTTGTATGTTGTATTGTGGGACTTAGACCAAGAGATGCTTTGGTCATGAGAGGGAAGGTTCATGGTTGGTGGTGAACACATGATGATTGAGCGGGGATGTTTATATCCTGATACTCTCTTGTAATCAATTGAATTATAGAAATTGGTTATATTATGAGATGATTTTTGATAATATATTGAATTTTATAATAATGGGTTCTAAGCTGGTTTTTTTTATGAGATAAAGTTTTTATATTTCCCGTGTTTTGAAAAATGGAGCTTAATAAATCAGGTTTTAATATTAATATCCTATTTTATTAATTAAATTTGTAAACAAAACCTAAATAATCCCACTAATGAAGTATAGTAAAATTGACTTAGGATCGAATCTAAGGAAATGATGGGTATCAAGTTTAACTTGCATAATTTAATCTTGCTAAAATTAAAATAAAAGAAAACAAAGGGGAAAAAAGAAAATAAAATAAAGAAAAGAAACTAAATGGAATGTGCATAATTTTATTGATTTAAAACTAAACTATGTAAATGCATTAATGAAAATATGCCATGAGATGCATGAATGCAATGCATGAGATGTAAGGATCCTAGAATGAAATCAAAAATTGAACGAAGGTGAATCTAGAAGATGAGGCATGTAGTGCAGATGTTAGATACCACTTGCTACTATATTAGACCATGAACAATGCAAAATAAGCTTGACATAAGACCAAGATGATGAACATGAATCCTTATTGGCAGCAAAACTTAAACTGCAGAAATGCATGCTAAAACCAAATTTAAATTGTTCACTTGAATGCAATGCATATTTGTTTAGATAGATGAAAGGAAAATGAATTTCTTGAAAAGAAATGGCTAGTGGTTATAATGTATAATAACTAAGATGGATGATTGAATGACAGTAAGAAAAGGATGCCGAGCTGGATGGGATTCTATGAATTATGTGAGCACTAAACCAGAATAAAACAACAACAAACTAGCGCAAAACATATTTGTGACAACATTAAAGTAGCACATAATAACAACAGAATTCTGGCTTACAACAGAAGAGTCAACGCTATACAGTGGCAGAAAAGGATCAAACAACAACAACACAATTAAACAAATGCCATCTAGGTGCAATTTTGGTGAAAATATATGTGGAACCCAATGGCAGCAAAAATCTGAACTAAGACTAAATGAATGCAAAATTTATGAAGTTGAAGTGGCAGAATGCATGAAACTTGAAATGCGATCCAAAGGCAATGATAAAATGAACTTGAAATGAAATGAGACATAACTAAATGAAGGATGAATGCATTTGTAGACCTTAGACACAATTTATGGGCTATTAGAGACCATGAATCATTCTAACACTGAATGCAAAATGAGTGTGTATTATAAACTCTGGATATGATTAATATTCAAAATGTAGCAACAATGTAAGGTACTTCAGATCCACATTCAGATGCAGAGAAAGCTCAAAACCAGAATCCCTAATTCATTGACTTGCAACACCACATAAACTACACCAATTAGGACTAAATGTGGATGCATGGGTTGTTTATATGAACCTAACATAGTGATGAAGGAATGAAAGATGCAACTATAGTAATATAAAGTGACTATCAATGCATGGGTACCAAGAGAGGTAGATTAATGTGCATGAAGTCATGTGGTAGCAGAAACTAGCCCTGACTACAACAATTTGCTCATTCAATTTCACATCAAATGGATCCAATGTAGAGGCCATGACAGTGGAATGTACAATGTTGAATTAATCACAATAAATAACATATGCAAATGCAAGGGCAGAGCTTGAATGCATTTGATTAACTAAAATATGCAGATGCAGGTGCAGAAATTAAACATGCATGAGTTAAAGGTCCCTACCACTACTACTAACGAGAACCATGATCCTATAGACTAAATGTTGCAGGAATTTAAATCTGAGACAAGAAAATAAATGGTGCAGAATCATAAATCAAATAAGCAGGATAGTAAACATGAAAGCGAAAGTTGATTTAGTGATCAAGCTAAAGTTCATTTGCACTCGAGAAGAAATCTCAGTAATTTATGCCCACTTTGAGTCATGTGGGTTCCTAGAAGGAACCAAAATTGTGTGCAAAATATGAATTAAGCCAACCACCATCATAACATCACAAGATTGAATTTAAACTTTTAAAGTAGTAAAGAAAATGAAAAATGTTGAAGAATTTAAAGGTAGAAAACTTAAATTGCAAGTGAATCATAAACAAACAAAGACTTGAAAACTGTAAAATGAGAACTGAAATTAAAATTGAAAAGTGGAAATAAATTGAACAACAAATTTTATTTCATTGGAAAAATTAGAGGAGGTTTACACTAGATAAGAAGAGTTCTAAAATCTATCGGTGAAGAATGTAATATCCTGGCCAGATATTACTAATTTTTAATGAAATAAAAGAAAATATATAATAAATACACGTTAATTTATTCTGCATTTTCCCAAAAATGAGAGAAAATGAAAATATTTATTATCTCACCAATAATTCCAAATCCACCAAAATAGAAATGTCAACTAAAAAAAAATATTCAAATCTGATAACATAATTATTTACAAAATATTAAAATCCATAAAACCATAAAATATCATCTAATTTCTTTCCCAAGCTAGCCCCGCTTTGGATCTATGCCTCACCAGCATCACTTGCAACATCATGCTCCGGTGTAAAGAATTACACGATCATCGTCAAACACAAGTAGATAAGGTGAGCTAACATATAATCATATACATATAAATTAAATGTATGCACACACATCAAAGGAACTTTATCCTTCAATTTCATACCACATGGCCACCACCATGTTATCATGTTCTATGTCTTTAGATAAATACCTTAAGATCCCCTTTGTTGCCAAACCTAAAAGCCATAACTTGTAGAACACATGCGGGAAACCTGCTATGGACTACGCTCCGTAAAGCCATATGGAGTTCCTCATACGAACCATAGTTCGTAATGTCTAAGACTACCAAATCGGCGACCAACGTCAAAGAGGGCAATCATTTTGGACCCATATGGACAAGTCACAACTCGAACACTCACACCGAACTCACTCGCCAATCCAAGTCACAACTCAAGGAATGCTCGTTTTCATTCGCCATCCCAAACCATAATTCAAGAGATGCCATTCCAAGTCACAACTCAAAGAATACCACATGTTTACCCTCTATCCCGAGCCACAACTTAAGGGATAATGTTCCGAGCCACCACTCAAGGAACACTCTAGCAAGTCGATCTTTAAGGTATCACCCATATCCTTGTGGACCACGTACATGCAATGCATACAAAAGTCTTACCTCTGCATTATCGCTTGGCGCTACTCTAGAGTCGCTAGGCGAACAACGGTTCCAGACTATCTAGTGGATGTCATAAACCGCCAGGTGTTAGGCGCCTCTGAATCCTCTAATCTTGTAACTATCGCGTGGCGGAACGAACCCTATCGCTAGGTGTTACACTAGTACTCGCGCAGTATACTGGTTTACCACTCTGTCACACGTTCAATTTAACTCACCTTCTTATGTATCCTCCATCATAACCCATATACCCATTAATTCTCTAAGTTAAGTATTCCTACACACACTAGGATCCATGTGCTTCTCCACCACCTCACCGCCTAGTCATTAATAAGACTCTAATACCACTTACATTTAGAACCTTACACACCTATGAACTTAAACCTTGAACAAACATACCTATAGAGACTCCTACTCCTAATTCATATAATTATACTCTTAATTCCCATTACATTCTTAGCATGACTAATCTGACCTACAATGCTTTTACAACCACCAACCTTCCAACTTACAATTTAACCCATCAAGTAATTAATATTATTAGTTTTCACATTTATCATAATCCTAGCCCACTGTCCAGATAGTTTTCCCAATTCCACATTCATCATTAACCTAAGTTACATGATTCCATACCCATCATTGCTCCTCATAGCCCCGTAGAGTCAATTTCTCTACACTAGCGCCTGGCGACAGATAGCTGACCACCAGGCAATGCATCCAAATTCTGGAAAACCAAGAATTTCTCCTTGCACTTGCGAGAACCCAGATTCCCCATCCCACCTTTCACCAATTCATCAAGCCAAAGTACCATAAACTATAACCACTTATCAATTTAACATAAACCGAATAACTTTCAGTCCTATTCAAACTACAATTGATCTCTGAATTCAAAAATCCCCAATTACTCAAACCCTAACACAAGTACATATCATAATCATCAAATTTTCACACATCACCTTATAATTTCACAATTAATCCCTTCCCTTTAATCAATCCATGATTAAAACACTTTTTTTACAAATTAAAAGCAACCTAGAATCCAACTAACCCAAAATCGAGCCAAAACTATTTGTGTCGCCTGGCGGGTGTTCATCGTCGCCAGGCGTATCATATAAAAATCCAGAAACTTTGTTAGAAAAAGGTTGTGTCGCTTGGAAAAATTTAGTAACCTAGTGAAATTCCCATGTGTCGCCTAGCGGGTCTTCAATGCTGCTAGGCGGTTTCTGGGAAAATCTAGAAACTAGAACAGAACCCAGAAATTCCAAAGATCAAGGCTCACATACAAATTATATAATGCACAGTTCAATGAAACATATTAAGAAAAACAATCACAGCTCCCCTAACTTGGAATTCCTTACTACAAGTGACTAGGTTGGAGTTCTTCTTGCACCATAATTGCTCTAACCTTGATCTTTTCTCCACATCAGCTCTAGATCTTCAATATTTTCTCTAACTGGTGTACATAATAGTATCTTAAAAACCCTCACCACTATGGTAGTCTCAGAACCTATTTCCATCTCTCCCAAAGGCCCTTAACTAAACCTTAATTGCGTTTAATGGCAATAAAACGAAAATGACATTAAAATTTTGTTTAATTGCCATTCAATGGCTGTTTCATGGTGTATTTCCAACCCCTTTGGCTGCCCCTTCTAACGGCTAGGGTTTCTTACCCTTCTCCTCCATGCGAAAAATAATTTTAGCAAAAAGAAAGCTTAATTTGTGTCTACTAAAGTTTGAACACACACCCATCCAATCTTAAAGCAAGTGCACAACCAATTCAACTAATACATTTTTCATGATAATTCCTATAAATCATAGGATTATATTATCACTTATCATGATCAAGCATATTACCAAAATAATAAGCAATTAAAATAAAACACAATTGGAAAACATACAACTTGAACCTAAGTCCTCTCAATGCACTCATGTACTCTCAACCATTTCACCTAGTACTTTTCCACATTATAAAAGCTAGCATTCATTACCTAAAGGCTTCCACTACATGTATTTATTATTTATTTATTTATTTAATTAATTGAATTTCCTGATCTTACGAAGGAGGCACATTTCTTGTAACACCCCAAATTTAGGATGTCACGAGAAGCTATCATTGCTCTTTTTTTAAAAAAGTAAAACGATTATATCACAAAAAGGGACTTAAAGGAAACTTAAAATTTAAATGTAAATAGGTAATCCAAAACTTCCATTGAAAATAGTAATAATAAAAAAACAATGTTTTAGCTAAATACTACAAATCAAAAGAAATTTTCATAGTCTTCACTGTTTGATTGAAATCAACTAAATAAATAATAAACCCCCGAGTTGATTCCATCCTCTTCGCTATCTACTTCTTGTCAGAAACATCTGCATTACCATCTACTCCTGTATAACGCACACGTTATATGATCATCACACATGCAACAAACACACAAACAAGAAAATAAGGGTAAGCTAACCATAAACAATGATATTCATAAAAGAATATCATAAACAAAACATGTCCAATAATACTAAACAAACATAGCATCACATTAATCTAAAATCTTCATGAAATTCCACCAATAGCTTTTAAGCAAGGCAAAACATTCTCAACATGTAACACATGAGGATTACTTATTGCGAACCAAATACACACCATCACATCATAATTGAAAAAATAAAGTCTCATAACAAAACCAAATTCATATATCACGTGTATTTAATACACACCAAATATTTTTATAAAATGCATGGGAAAGAAAAGAAAAGAAATTATGAACTCAACCTGTACCTAAACTTTTTAAAGGGTAGAAAAATAGATGTTATCTTTTGTGAAAAGGAGAAAGAATAGGCCAAGTAATTGATGGTGGGTGCAAAGATTAAAACTAGCTAACGTAAAACAAATATCCCATTCAAAATCATTGCCTTCTCCCATATATATCCAAGAAAGGCATGCATGCTGAATAGAAAAGGAAGATAATAGAAAAGGAAGAAAGAGAATAGAAAACATGCAGAAAGAGAACATATTGGAACTGCAACAAGAAAAGAATCCTTAGGTGCATTAATTGTGTATGGCAGCAACGCGAGATAGAATAGAAAGAGAGAAGAAAGAGAACAACAAAGTTGAACCAAATACAACATGAAGAGAGGTTTGCTAAAGAACCCGTACGGTCTGCACCAAAACTTGAAGAAAATTAGATAAGCTTTGTGGCCCATGATTATCTAACCATCAAATAAAAAATCTTGCACTGCACCTGTAAGACCCATTTTATTTCTATTCCTTTTCTGCCCTAAGTTTTAAGGGCCTATCCTAAGCAGATGGGCCTAATGGCTGGCCCATAGGGTGCCAAGGCCCCTAAAGCAGCCAAGACTTCCATTATGCTCTCACTTTGCCAAAAACAAGCTCTGACCCCTTTTGCTTTCCTAAACAGAAGCTTTGCTAGGGTTTTGAGCTCTGTCATTTGCAAGCTAGCTCACATCCATTTTTCTACTCCAAGTAAGTATTTTTTTTCTAGCTCATTTTAGTCCCCATTAATCACTCTTCGTAATCCAGTTAGGGTTTCATGGTAAACCACTTCTTAGTCTGTTCCGTTATTTCTTTCAGCTCTTCAGTTCATTCCTAGAGTTGTTGTGCTCTCTACGCTTGGATGCCAAAGCCCCTTTTTAACCCCTTTCCAGGTAAGGGAAGCTAGGGTTCATCCTTTTATCGTGTTTTTCTGCTTGAGCCACTGTTATATCACTATAGTATGCCTTGTGTGTTGATGTGAACTTGTGAATTGCATTATTGAATTGTTTGGAACCTATTGTGTGTTGGTGCACGAGAGAACAATGATGAGCACTGGTTTTCTCGCCCAAGAGAGCATGTCTCGCCCAGGCGAGATCAACAGAGGCTCGCCCAAGCTACTTTACGTGAGTAGTTGCTCAAGCGACCCCCGCTGTTTTTAAGCAAGCGAACGTCTCGCTCAAGAGAGAGGGGTCTCGCCTAAGTGAGATCATGCGTAAGGTCACTATTCCCCTTTTCGAGCCTTCGCCTGAGCGAGAGTCTCTCGCCTGAGGGAGACCCCTTTAGCTTGAGTGAGGAGTTGGGCGATGGTAGTGTGATGTTTGGTGGTTTTCTTTGTTCTTGGATGGTTGGCACTTGCTTGAATATAATTGTCATGTTAAAAGTACGAGATGAATGATTTTGCATGAGTGATGTGATTCATGAATTGTGAATGATGGATTGGGTGTTATTTTGGCATGTGATTTGAATGAGATGGTTGGTATGAAAGTGGCATGGTAGCGATATGAAATACAATTTTATATTCATGGTGTGGAAAGGATGAGTTGGCATGGATTCAACATTTGGATATGAATGAGGATGGGTTACAAAGGTGGGCATGAGATTTATATGCATGATGAGTATTCCTTTATTGTTTGATTATGATTGGTCGATGGTCAGTGCATAATTCCTTGAAATCTCTAGGTGAGATTTCAGGATCGTGCTTCAGTGATCGGGTGCATAATTCCATGACCCCTGTTAGTGGGAATTCATGGTGGTGCGCCATCTATATAGTCTGGTAAGAATTCAAGGTAAGGTTGCATCCTGACACTTTAAGGAGTTAGTTAGTCTCACTTAGAGCGGACTGACTCTTGTGGTGAGAGTAGTAGGAGGCTTGAAACTCATTAAGGGTTAACCTTGTGTGTGGGGGATTGAGACATTGTAACACTTGTAACACTTAGCTCGAGGGTGAGCAGCTCGGGGGTGATCAGAGATATCCACCACAAGTGCAAGCATCCGCTGAATCCGACTAGATTATATGTATCCGGATGAGTCAAGTCTGAGTCTAGTGTATTGTTTGAGAAGTCATAACATGATTGGTTGACATATATTCATTGGTCTGTAAAATAGCATATATCTGTATGATAAACTGTTTTATACTTTAGCTTACCCTGTTTGCTTGTTTGGTTGCCTTGTATGTGGTTCTTCTCCTTTTGGGATGATTATCAATTTATTGATGTGAGCAGATGCGAGAGGTTCTCGCGGTCAACAGGGGAACAGTGACTCCGCTGCTTAGCCGCTTAGGCTAGATCCCGCTTAGTGGATTTTCTTTTAGGGCTACGACCCATGTATTGGCTGTCCTTTAAATTTCAATTTTATTTCTGTTAAACTTTTTGTATCTGGTTTAGTTTGGCATCGCTGTGTGCTTTGGATAATTGTAAGGAGTTATGTAGAAACTCCAAGACTGCGCTACTATATTTTTGGTGTGACACTTCCTTTAATTACATTTATTAATTAAATGGGGTGTTACAACACCAATCCCTACTTCACGGTTTTACTAACTATCAACACGCATGATACCAAACTAAAAGGAAGAAAGAGAAGAACTAATAACCCACCTACACTCACGTACAAAAGAACCACGCAAAAAAAGAAAAGAGAGAAGAGTTAATCTTATGCAAAACAAATGTTGTAGCGGGAATGAAAAGCAAAGGAATATGTGAGAGAAAATACTATTGTAAACCAAAAGCTTTAAGATAACAACTTTGCATATGGCGTGAAAATAATGGAAACCGTACATCATGAATAAAAATGAAAATAGAAGTCCTATAGATTGGAAAGAAAGAAAGCTTCAAACACTAATTGCAAACGGAAATCAAGGTTGCCCTACCACCAACCAAATAAGTATATTTCACATTTCTAATAAATCATGTGGCCCCTCAAGAGAAGTGATTCATGGTACAATGAAACTAAAAATTGTAGCACACATAAATGTTTGAAAACCAAAGCAACAAGAATGCTCCCATCTAATAGAGTTTCATGAAAGGAACAACCACCACGCTTTAAACCCAACCTGAAACAGAGCCACAAAACCTCATGCAGAATTGCACACATGAACAAAGACCAAAACTACACCCAACCACACGAAAGTCCTGCACCTAAAACATGTCTACTAGGACCCATCTTTTCATGAAATCAAAGTAGCATACTACCCCACATGCATTCCAAAACGCTGCACCAAAATATAAAGGAAATAGAACTTGCATTTAAAGAAAGAAACATAAATATGCTCATGGAGAAGGAAAAGAAATGGTCATGTACTGTAACAAGCAATACCCATCACGTCCATGAACTGCACAATTGAGAAAGAGAAGCTAAATTCACGTTTTGTGGGCCCCACTTAAAGGAGAAAAATTGAATCTAAAACCAACACACAAAGCAAAATTTGGCCAACTAGGTTCGAACCTAAGAGCTCGCACACAACATGTTGTGCTAACCACTAGGCTTCACACTTTCACATGATATAACATGCATTATAAGTATTAAAACACTTATTCTCCACAAACCAGAATTCCTTAAATAACTTAAATAATTACTATAAATACCACAATAACCTTAATCACTCAAATAATAATTATTTCCTATTTCATAATTTAATAATCTAATTAAATTAAATAAATCAACAATATTAATCAAGCCATTAATTTTTCCCATGCATTTCTTGTAACATTTCAGTCGGATATTGCTTAATTAATTTAATTAAAGAATATAATGAATAAAAACTTCCACCTTTATTAAGTATTTTCCCAACACGCAGGAAAATTGAAAACTTTAATTGCAGCATAACTCAAATATTTGCAATTACTTTATTACAAAACCAACCAAAGTTCAACATAATTATAAATAACATCAAAATCCTTTAAATGAAAATCCTTCTAAAAGTCCCCAAGAAAATCCTGCACTTCGCCTCTAAGCATCACTTGGAACACCTGCATCATCATCTGCTCCCAGATAACAAGTTATCAGATCATCGCCACACACAAATAGATAGGGTGAGCTATGCACAACAAATAATTAAATATGAATAAACCAACCCATAATAAGTTCCATATTATTTATCTATAAATCTCTTATACCCCCATGAACTCATACCCTACATGAGTTATATGCAATTTCATATAGGTCTCGGGACTTGTTCTGCCCTACGGACTCCCTCGTCCATAGTCCAACCATCCGAACCTTCACTCGCTTGGACCATGACATGCATGCAATCACCATACTGTGGACCCCCTCGCCCAAAGTAGCCTTCAGTGGACGCATCCACCCTCGTCAATCATGCAGTCCCACAATGTCATGAACTCTCTCGCTTATGACTCACTGCCAAGGACATCCCGGACCCCATATGGACTTAGTCCTTCAAGCATAAAATTCTCAGCCACAGCCGTATCCGTCTGATGCCACTCCTCGCGTCGCCAGGCGCCACATCACTGTTTTGCCAAAATTGTCACATTGCGTGACTTCCGCCAGGTGCCACACCAGTAAAAGTTACCTTTACTGGTTCATCTAGCAAAAATTAATTTCAATTCCTACACAATACATATACTATTTAATCATCAAATTTATCGTTCATAATTAACATCCAAGAATCATAAAAGGACTCAGAATGCACAATCACACACCATATGTAACAATCATATACATTTATACTTTCACATGTATTCACACAACCCATCAACAACAAGTGTTATACCCGACAATTCTGCACTAAATAATACATAAACAACACATTTTTAAACTAGCAACAACATCATGTTAAAACAAACCACAACAACAAAACAGTAAGTTCCATGTGTGACCAGTGGAGTTTTCCACAAGCTATGGATTTAGCTCTAGAAAACAAAAATGCGAACTAGTGAGCTCTACAAATGACTTGTGGATTCTGCCACAACCTGTGGATTTAACTTCGAATATACAAGAGTCAAAATAGCGAGTTCCACAAGTGACCAGTGGATTTTCCCACAACCTGTAGTTTGGCTTCAAATGCGCAAGAGTCAAAACAGTGAGTTCCACAAGTGACTAGTGGATTTTACCACAACCTATTGATTTAGCTTCAAAATTGTAAGAGGAAAACCAAGAACTAAAATTCACCCAAGCGTTGACACAACTGATGGATTCTTAATAAACTCATAAAATCTTACTGCATCAGAACCCAAATTAACAGTACCCTTAGGAACCATACTCGCTCCACTAACTTTATCCAAGACCCCAAATTTAACTAATTTATAGTACTCCAACACAAATCATAATTTCATCATAAGGAAACATTTCCAATTGCTATTACACCATGGATTTTCCCATATGCTCAAGAACAACAACAAAACAATTTCATTTCATACAATATTTAACCTCTACTTTTCTAAATGATAAATTTAGTTCATCAATTACTTTAAACAAAATTTCTAATCAACTTACCACCAACGTCCTCCAGTTCACGAAATTCTGCAATCTTAACCAAAAGCCCATTATAAAATCATGCTTACTTCAACCATAATTAACACTCCAAAGGAAAACAAGTTATATTTACAACCATTGCCCCAACCTCAAATAAATTCACATGGTAATAAGATGAAGATAAAAAACATAACCCAAATATGCATTTCACAAGATCAATATCCCTCACACCAAAAAACCCAACATTCTTTTACCACAAGGATAAACCCTTCTTATCTCATATACAAGACATTCATCATATAAACAAATAGCCATAGATACAAGATGTAGCTCCCCTTACACCAAAACTTAATCCAAATTTTATAATTCACCATCCCATTAATCCATTGACATTAATCTCATAAACAATCAATCATAGACACAAGTTGTAGCTCCCCTAACCGATTCATACACCCAAAAGACAAAAAAAAAAAACAACAGACAGAAAACAAAAGATATTCAAGCATTTTGGATGTGTTCATACACCGGAGCAAACAACAAGAATCATGCATCAAACCACAAAAGAGAAAAGGAACAAGTTCAGCTTCCCCTAACCTGGATTTCCTGCTCCGAGTGCTTTTTTAAAGACTTTTCTTACTCCAAAAAAAAAAACACCACATTGGCTTCTACTCAACGGCCTCCTCCAGCCTTCCAAGTACTCTCTTAAACTCAATTGTAGTGCTCTCTTCTACACCCTTACGCTGCCCCATAATGCCCCTCTCTTTCTCACCTTAATTTACTCATTCAACCTCTCTTTCCCCACTCTTAAAAATTCAATAAAAAAATAAAACGAAAATTTTTCAATTACCATTAACCTAATGGTTTCTCCACCCCTCGACTTCTCACATTGATGGCTAGGATTTTCTAAGTTTCTCCCATTGATCCACATGATCATTATGCAAAAAGAAATTATTTTTACACCAACAAAGGTTTGAACCCAGATCCACATAATGACTAACAAATGTACAACCAACAAGCCAATTTGTGTTTCTTGCTATTTTGAATACCTACACACATTCATGGATAAATACAAAATAATTAATTTATTAAATTATAATACTAATAGCATACACAAGATTCGAACTCAAGTCCTCTCATCACAACCGAGTACTTTAAACCACTTGAGCTAGCACTATTATTTGTGTTCTCTCTACTCATTAACTAATTTACAGTTTTCGTCCTTCACATTTATTAAATAAATATTTATTTATTTATTTAATTTCCTCGGGTCTTACATTTCCCTTTAGTCTAATTATTCTCGGGTCTTACACTTCTCAGTTACTTTATGCTCGTGAAAGGCCAAGTAGAGCTACCCACATGCTAGAGAGAAAACCAAATCTCTAAAGTCTACTTTGCACTCATCTTTTGCACCACTAGGGCTCCCCTAATACAACCTAAATCTGCCCCATAAAACCCCCCAAAGTTGAAAATCAGAAATGATGAAGAACCTACCTCATGATCCTTGCTCCCTTCACGCATCAGATTTCTAAATCTTAAGCCTCCATCACGCAAATCAGCCTCGATCGGCTCTCGCACATAAGACTTTAGCATCAAGGTTTGGCATGTGTTGAAAATCCTCGCGCTTCCCATTCATCAAAAGCAAAGGATTGATTAACCCAATTAAATGAAACGTGTGTTTTGTTGGGAATCCTTAGTCAAAAGTTTCAGTTGATCTCCCAGGGATTAAGAGACAATTGGATTAAAGGACTCACATGCAAATCAACAAAATAAGGATTTTCATGGCAAAGCAAATTTATTCTAAAAAGGACAATTCTAAAAGAACAAAACTAAATGCATTAAAATACTACTATAAGAAACCTTTTTACCATACTTTTAAGAAAACTCTATTTCTCTACAATAACAATAAAAACTAATTAATAAAAGACAAACAAATATTTATTTAAACTAAAAAGAAAGTTTTAGAAAGGAAAAATAATACAAAATGGAGTGCTAACAAGAAATCTAGAATTTCTGAAGGTCACTTTGTGCTCATCAGAATTGGGGAAAACTATCTTACAATGCACTCCCTCTCACTCTTGCTCACACCCAGAAGATGAACCCTAGTTCTCAAAATTTCTCTCTATCTTGTTGCCCAGGGCTCTCCCACAAAACTTAAATCTGCCCATTTTAAACCCTTCACCAAAAATCAGAAAAGATGAAAAACCTAACCCATTTCTCGAACCAGTATCGATGCGCCTTTGATCTACTTTGTCTCTCTCGATTGTCCATCAAGTCATGCTTCCATTTCATCTCTACACTTCCCAAATCACCTCCATCCATCATGATTAACTTTGCTCTCCCTTGGATCAACAGACTCACGCCTCAAGTTCGCTAGTCTTGGCTTGTGCACCAGGTTCAGCAGAATTCGAGCCTCCATCATGCGAACCAGCTTCATTCTCTCTTCTCAGATCAACTTTCGCACATAAGATTCCATCATCAAGGGTTGGCATGCGTTGGAAATCCTCGTGCCTCCCATCACTAAAAGCAAAGGATTGATAAACCCAATTAAATGAAATGCGTGTTTTAATGGAAAGCATTAGTCAAAAGGTTCAATTAACCTACTTAGGAATGATTTGCAAAAAAAAATAGAAAATTGGATTAAAGGGCTCACAAGCAATTCGTCCAAAATAAAGGGTTTCCCAACTAGTCAAATACAACCTAATTGATTGTAATTCAGCAAGGAACACATTATATACTTGTGCAAAATAGTCTTGACCTCACTACAAAGTGTATACATCATTCACTCTTAAATTCTCAAGGTCTAGTTTGTACACTTTGCACTTGATATGAAATTGCACTTCCATATGCATGTAAATCCTCTTACATCCACCAATTTAACTTCAACATTCTTAGAATCATTAGGTCTTGAAATTACGCTTGTAAGTCACCTGGCTAGGGGTGGTTTCAGAGTTTTGAGTCCAAGAACAATGTGTTCATATCTGGTTTGGCCTTTTAACATCACACCATCGTCATGATCAATAGCTTTATTGGTTTCCTTTTCCTAATTTTCACTTTTTTTTAGGTTGAAAACTCACACCACATCCCCATACATTGCATCGTGCCAAACCTACACCGTATAACTAGAATTGCACCGCACCATTGGAACTGCACCGCTTTGCTCCGTCACACCTGCATTACATCCTGACACGTAGAAGTTCATTGTTAAGTTTTATCGATGTGAATACCAGAAATTGATTTGGTTTGTTTCAATAAAAAGTTTAGGTTTTCTTCTACTTCTTGATTTCATGTGGTTCACTTTCGTCTGGATTGGTTCTTGTCTTTAAATTTGTTTTATTAGGGATTGCATTGTTCAATTTTTTTTCACCCAAAATACCTAACCGAAAGTTGAAATAACTATATGTTTGTGTGACTATAACCTAATTGTTAGGGAAAAGCTATGGAGTATTTCAGTATGGACATGACGCAGGCTAAGTGATGATTGTTTGTTTTCCTTGCAAATTTAATAAGGCAACCAAAGTTCAAACCACATGACTCATGATAGAGAACTTTTCAAGGAGCTCAACAAATTAGATATTTTCAAAGTAAAAATTGGGAATAGAGAATAACTTGTTGTGAAAGGTACAAGGACCATTTCAATTAAAAATCATTCAGGTATTGAATTAATTTTTAATATCTTATATGTTTCCGAGATTACTCAAAATTTGTTAAGTGTTACTCAAATGCTAGAGAAAGGTTATAAGATTAGGGTTTGAAAATAAGCTTTGTGTGATCAAAGATGCTAATAACCTATAAGTATTCAAAGTCCATGTGAAAGAAAAAAGATTTGTTTTGGATTTGATGAAGGAGGAATTGGGTACAAATGAATAGTATAAAAGAATGATCAAATTCAAAAGAGGATGAATATCTCTTGAATATGTCACTAGTGTAAAATAGGCTTTTTATACCGGTTAAAAAAGGTTTTTTATACCGGTTCTATTATTGGCATAGATGTAGGCGGTATAGAAGATTTGATCTTTCTACATGGGTTCCATGACAGGTATAAAAAAAGTATTTTTTTATACCATTTTCTAAAACCGGTATAAAAAGTCCTCTTGGAAATGGAAAGTTATGTAAGAAAAAAATGACTTACTATACCGATTATAGTTCCAACCGGTATAAAAAAATTACACATTTTACACCAAGTATGACTTCAAACGGTATAAAAAGTGATATTATTTTTTTATGAAAAATTCGTTTATGCTTCCTACCACATACCAAACCTGTATATAATTACCCAAAACATCCAGAAAACAAATCTCATTCAATCTAATATTTACATGAAATATAATACTACTCCAAAACGAATTACTATATAAGTCATAAAACACGTAACATCATTTGACTACATCACTACATCAATATACAAAGTAGGGCAAAAAATCATGTAGTAAACAGTTCTATAGAAGAAACAAGCAGTCTCTCCCAGAAACAAAGAACTATGACATCAAATACAAGCCAGCACACTGACAATTATATCAGTAGCCGAATATTGATCCATGAAACATAAATTGCGAATATGTGCAACCAGTTGCGAATTCCTAAAAAATAGTGATTATAAACCTCATTAACATAAATAATATATAATTGTATGTATAAAAGAACTCTTCTGAAACAAGGTTTAAATTTTACAATAGATATATAGAAGAGAATGGTAGATTTTTATGAATTAGAAATTGAATATAGAGTAAAATTACCATAAACCTTTGTATACATTTGTTATGTTAATTATATATACAATAACCATATTAAAAGATATAAACGAGTAGCAGATGCAGTAGCAAACATTTTTTCAAAAATCAGATAAGCACACTCTACCATTAAGAGTGGGTGCAGAAAAGATGCTTCATTGACCAATTTAATCCGATTCTCCCAAGGATAAAGTCCAAAAAATAGGAAAATACCTGACCAGAACTAGGTAAATCACCATTCCTACCACATTCCAGCTGATAGGTGAAATTGAAATCATGTTGCTGCACTAGGGATCGGAATACGGTGCACCCATCCCGGACTACCATAAACCCACTATCTCCTAAATTGATAGCATTAAGGCCCTATGCAAGAAACACACAATAATGAAGATATGTGAAGAATGAAACAAAACAGAGATCTCTTTCAAAATTACATAATAGCAAAATTATTTACTTACAAATTAGAGTAGAATATTTGTAACCAAGAAAAATCACAAGCCCTCAATTAAAAATATAAAATGAAGAAAAGCAGAAAAAAAAGAGTCAAAGTTCAGGAACAAAGTTTAGAAATTACTATGCAATCACTAGTGCAGGGAAGGAAAACGACAGCGGTTATTTTTAACTTTTGACTTCGGGTTCGCACCCGATGCATATACTGTCGAGGTAAAAAGATACTTCTTTATGCCTCGGTTATCAACCCGAGGCATATTGCATAGTTACTGCCTCAGTTTCCACCAACCGAGGCCTAATTGTGTACCAGAAATAAAAAAAAAAAAAACTCTGGGTCTTCACTTTCCTCATTACCTGTGGGTGCTTCAATCACACTGAGAAAAAAAGAAATAGTTGCGAAGCATTGAAAGATTAAACTTAGAGAAAATACCACGGATTCTGATGGATATAAAACAATAATTTTCTTGCTGGAATGAAAAGAAAAAATGGCATCTTTGTGATTCAATCACTGCCAATAGCATAATTTTTAACACAAACATAAGCCCATAACATGGAATGGCATCAACAATGACAAAATGGCATAAACATTCATTCTTAAATCTGACCTCAAATTATCAACATCAATCAATATCACAAACCATAGCAATGGCAATTTCATTTACTTCCATCAATAAATAAAAGCAATTAAAAGACCCAACCAATAGCTGATTCTTGTAAAGCAGCCCATAAAACACCAGATCTGGTGACGATGAACTTCATGCTCGGAGAAGACGAAGATGCAGCGGCGCCAGAACAATCTCGTCGACGGTGAAGTGGCAGTGCAGCGGCGGTGCAGGCAGAACGAACGGCGCACTTGAAGAGTGGTGATGGTTGCTCGAAGAAGAAGATGCAACGGCGGCCCCGAAACAACCTCCCGTGGTGGTGTAGCGGTGGTGCAGCGGCGGTGTAGCGGCGTTGCAGCGGTGGTGAAGTCGAAACGAACGGCTGGCGTGCAGTGGAAGAGTGGAAGCTGCGTGTAGGTTGCTCAGAGAAGAAGAAAATCGCAAGTGTTGCTGCTGCAGTGAAAAGATTTGGGGTTTTGTTAACCCTACAATGCGATACTGCCTCGGTTAATTTGAAACCGAGGCATATGCTTCTTATATGCCTCGGTTGGCAGGAGGACCGAAGCATAAGGTCCCTACTGCCTCGGGTATAAAAGAACCGAGGCATAAAATGTGACTTTAATTACAAAAATGCCACCGCGTGTTTATATGCAGCGGGTGCGCAGGAACTGAGGCATATATTGCGAGGTAAAAACTCTTAAATGTACTAGTGAATGTTTGGTATGCAAATAGAATGGAGTGTAATGTGTGCTGCTTTATTCTTTCTTGTTAAACCTTTTAACCAAAATGCATCACTTTTTTTACCTTATGTCTTGTTCTATTTTCTTTCCAAAATGTAACAACTCATAATATTTTACCCTATTTGAAGTAGTTTACTAAATGCTAGTATGCTACCTTAGTAAATTACTCAACAATCCCGACCATGGAACTTCATATTATGTAATCTTATGCTTAGATATATCCAATTCTTTATATTTCACAAAATTAACTGGTGCAACTTACAAGCACATAAAAAGCTTTTAAAAGAGACTTTTAACTATTACAATCACATTGAGGACTACTTTTACCATAAATTATTTAAGACAACATTTAGCTATGTAAACTGGAACTTTTGCATCATGATTCACTACGTATGTTAAAATGCACGAGGTCACAAGATCTATAAAGATCTAAGATTACTGCTTTGAAACTTCTCTACATAATTAAGTTACCAGAATAGTGAAAATTATTTTGGAAAGCCAATATATTGTGGAATCATTTACCAGGACTCTATATGGATTTTCCACAAATAAATGTTGTGGAATGAAGAAAATAAGCTGAAAGGGTTAAACCAATCACCGGAAGAACATTGGATAGTAGAAAAGGATACTAAAAATAACAACTAAAAAGGAAGCAATAACTAAGGAAGTTAAATTCAGTACTACGGTAATATATGTCAAGGTTATGGTGCAGAAGCTGCTGTAATATTCCAAATAGAAGAGCATAAAGGAGAAGTTAACCTGATCAGTAAGTGCAATGATGCATGCGGTAGAGGAACCTTTAGCTTTCGTACTTGAGTGTGCTTTTTCCAGCACCCTAGCTGGATCAATTGAACCTTTGGGTTCCTCCTAATCAGTTGAATAATCCAATTATAGGTCACTGATTGATGTGATGAGATGAACAAGGAAACAACACGTTGAATTGAACAATATACAAACAAAAATTATTCATTACAAGAATAGTAACCACCAAACTAACCTTGGAAGGATGCACAGAAGATGGATATTACCTATCCAGAAGTCTTCCTAAGAATGAAAACCTCTGCAAAACAAAATAAAAAATGCTTCTACAAGAGCTCCCAGATCCTTGTCAAATATGCTTTTAAAGCCGACAACAACCCTGCCATATTAAAAAGTTAATGAAGTAAAGCTTCAGAATTTCTCATAACAAGATTCCTATGATTAATAATGCAATCATAAAATATATGGAATTTGCCTGCATGTTAAATTTTACAAGATTGGAAATATCAATTAAGAAATGTACCAACCAACAGAGGAAGAAACAAAACTGGTTGAGAGAGAATGACAATAAAGAACTAACCTATTTTTTAAATATATATAAAGTATTATTGATCAAACTCAAATGGAAAATGTCGTATTATTTGTTTTGAAATATAAAATTTCGTAACGTTTTTTTCTAAAAAAAATATTTTAAATTAATTTTAATCTCGATTCCTAATGTATGTAAAATTATTGGATATATTAGAACAATGTTTATTCCAATTAAATTAAGTAAAGTTATAAGAAGAATATATTTAATTTTTTTTTTTAAATAATTAAATATTTTTCTAAAGTTAATCAACATCATTAAATTCGTATATTATAACTTAAAGCAGATGTTTCCATCAATGAAACTAAAATAATTATGTATAGTTTATACTATCATTTAACACAATGAATAGAAAATTCCTATCAGGACAATTTCTAATACTATTTCATGAAATGAACTTTAAAACCGGACTTAATCTCATATACTATAGTTAAATTCAGCTTAATTTCAGAAACCATATGATAAGATATAACTTTTGTACCTATTTGTATCTTATAATTTAATCATATTCATAATCCAAAACCACCAATGAAGTGTGGAAAATCCAGATGTAAATGAAAACATTGAACAATACTTAATCAACAACGTACACTCTTGCTGCTCAACCCTTGTTTTTTCGGCTTCATTTGTATCATCATTGCTATTTTCATCTCGATCATTTTCATCATTATTAACATTCTCAAACTTTTGGATATTGGCTGAAAGTGGCCAATTCAATGGAAATTCTATGTTCCTGTTCACAATGGGAAAAGACCAAATTCCTCATCAGTTAATAAAATAAGAACTTAAACGTTTTTAAATAAATGCAAATGAAAGCACTCACACAAGATTATTTGTTCCTTTCTTTTTGCACATCCTAATATATTCATCAGTGTATCTTCTGAACACTTTGTCCAGGCGTTGGGCCCACTGTTGGATATCTTCTAAACGTAGTATGTCCCATATCTTCAAAACCTGAATATATCTTGAACCTTTGACTATTTCTCTTGAACAAATAACATAGTTATTTTCAACCTTAAACTTCTTAAAAATTTGAGTTGATGTTTCACAACACAAAATCCACATTAATCCATTTGGGCCTCCATCCACTGGAAAGCCTTTCAAGAAGGTTGATAACCCTATTCTTGGTCACTTCAGATATTAGCCATTTGAATAACCTCAGGAATCACTAAAATAAACCTGTAGATACGTACATTGGCAGCAATGTCAACTTGGACCAAATAACAGGGATTTATTTCAACAATCTTTTAATGAGTTATCAAATATCAAACATCGATTACGTCAGGAAATGCTTTTGTGCAGAAATATATAATTATGAAAATAAACATTGGATAAGTTGCTAACAACTCATTACCAGTGCAATCCAAGAAGAAAAATGTGAGAACTGTAGAAGTATCAGTGAACAATCAGAAGTTAATAAAAGAACGAGTATAAAAAATAAGTCCAGGATAATATACCTTCCATAATTTGCTCCTAAACAGGACACTATTTGTATCAAGCAAATCATCAAACTGATATGCCTTTTTCTTGGAATCCAATATAGCTTTCACCATTTCCTCGTCTTGGTCGGCGTTAAAGAAGCACTTACGGTTCTTGGCATCAAGCACTATAGCCTTCCAAACATTTTCATTGTTTGTAATCGCCCGTTCATTCCCCAAAATCCACAAGCAGTGCCTGCAAGATATTAAACCAAATGCAGTTTTTCATTTAATAAGATACCCTATAAGAAACAAGTAATTTAGACTGCAATAAATAGAAAAGTTAATAGCAGAAGATGTACCTAGCCTGTGTAAGAGCAACATTAGTCCTCTGCGGAGAGGAAATGAACTCAAGAGATGATCTACTACTTGTTCTTACAGTTGATAACATGATAATATCCTTCTCCCCTCCTTGAAAACCATCAACAGAACTCACAACGACATTAAATCTATCATCACAGTTCACAATACCGATGTTGAATTCATGTTTTGATGTCAGCCATGCTGCTTCAAAGAAAAGGTAGCCCTTTATTCAAATTCAGATAGCATGGATTGTAAAAGCACTATCTTTTTGTTTTCTGTTTCTGTCTACTTGAATCAGTGAATATACAAGTGAAAAGAATAAAGTTAATCTTTTCACACTAAGGTGAATCAAATTATTAATTTTAGTTAATACTACCAGGACAAGTAGAATTTCGTAGTTAGAAACTGGTAATCAAATATAACGATGGACTAAACCATCTAAATCCTTTATTCAGAACTTCTGTCAAATAAAGAAATGCAAACTAAAATATAGCAGATGTTTTTTTCTAAAAGGACGTGTTATTGAATTGCCATCTAAGGTCTAGCACCAAAGACAGAAAGAATAATAAAAAGGCAATAAAAAGATCTTAGAAATTACTGTCGAAAATATTAATAGAAGACAAACCCTTGTGTAGATTTTTCAGTATTGTCATGACAACTGCGACCTCTGCTAAATTTTTGTAGCTCCTTCCTTCATCATCAAATTGTTCTTTACCTCCAACTACATTTATAAAGGAATAAGGACCAAACATTGGTCCTAGGAGGTATGTCTTCCCATAGTCATGTCTTTCCACATTTGGTGCATCCTGAATTTTGTTGCAATAGAAATGAGAAATTGGGAAAGAACTTATTCAAGTTCTATAAAGAAAGAGTCAGATGCTACCATGAGGAAAAAAAACATTTACTATGAGAAAATTTTTGTTTAAATATGCTTTTAATTATAGTTTTAATTTAACTAGAACAATTGAAAGTTTCTTTGGATAAACAAACTTTATTCAAGTAGAATCTTAATCCTGAAAGCCTTAGTTACCTTTTATCCATAAGAGATATTCAGTATTTCTTAGTTAGAATATTGTATTAAATTAAACTCATAATGAAATGAATACCTTAAAAATGTGTTCACTGCTCTTGAGACAGTTTCTACCAATTACACAAACTGTTCCGCCTGAACCACCACCAGTTATCTTGGCTCCATATAAAGTTCCACCTTCATATTTAGATTCAGCACTGTGCTGCAACTCTTGCACTAAATGTACAAGCCTATCTGTTCCATCAGAGCCAAGTCCACAAGCACTGTAGTTGTAGTGGCACTGCATAAGATAGTTAAAACTCAATTACTTTCCCCGATTTGTGGTTTGGTGTTCTTATTCAATTCCAATGCCAAAGTTAATATTCAAAAAGAGGACAGGAAAATAATTTTCTATCAAACAAGTAATAAGTTTGTTAATTGCATTTTAATTCAATTAACAATAAATAATATAGACATTCAACTAACTATTCTAATCTTCCTGTTATACAAAAAATGTTAAAAGAAAGTGAATGATGTATTATGGACAGACATTATTCATAAGATGTAAAAAATTGAATTTAAAATACTAAAAATAGGAACCAAAGCCAATATTATCATGTGTTCATCCAAAATTACTATCATGGTAAGTTAATCAACTGAAGCTATAGATGTACCTGATATAGCAGTTCTCCTAAGGATGCAAGCTGATAGGTTGAAGATGCAGATGATAGAAGTGCTTTGAAGGTCTGCAAAAAATATGATGGATAATTAATTAAAATTTAAATAATTATTATAGGAAAAAAGACATATACTTGCTTCATGATACCAGGTAAAAGTTACGAATATAAAAAAATGTGTTTAAGAGTCAACATCTCTTGTAGAATGTGGATTTGGTGTGACAAAGTATTCAAATATACCATCCTATGATCTACATAATATAACAGTTATTTGCTAAATATAAATGACCGAGTTATAGAATCTTACACACTGGCATGACTACATAATTAACTTTCCAAAAAAAAAAAAGAAATACAAAGAAATTTTCTGAAGTATAAAATTACGACAGGAGAGTTTTGCTGAGACTTCTACATAATAATTGAGCAATTGTGGTGATTCATTATACTTGTACTGCAGTTAAAAATTTAGTTCATTAATCTCTTTTAGAAGAATGGACTAGTACCAAAAAAATATGTGGCTGCATTAATAGTAGGCTTTTGACGTGCATAGGCCTTGCGATCAGAAAGTTTCCTGGATGGTGAACGACTTGCCTTGATGCAAGGATTTCATCACGTCACAGACTTTAATCCATTAGCCCAAACAAATTGTCAAACAACTTAAAAAATTTTCTTAGATAAGAGGATGGAAGCAAAAACTCATACATAAAGGTACCGAGAAGTTGAAACAGTTTCAATTGGCTTGAAAAGCATCACACTATACCAATATATTCTCCCATAGCCTTATTATATTCATGAATTGAGAACACCTTTGTATTAATTCATAATATACTTAAAAAATCTCATATCAGATAGCAGAAAGAAATCAGTTGTTTAGAAACATGTTATGTCTTTAATTTAATCTCTTAAATTGTGCTTATAGGATATAATCATAATGAAACAACTAAATATGTAAAGACAATAACATGTGAGTAATTGTAACAACCATTTTATGTGTAATATGCATTATGTGTACTTCGCCCTGAAGCACTAAGGTTTCCTGAAGTTCACTACTTTGGCTTGTAGAGATAATGATTCTCGTTAATTATTTTACCCTACATTGGCTTGGGTGTTAACTTTAGTTGGTTCGTTTAAGAGATAAATATACAAAATTTTTGAAAAAGGTTACTATAATTATTATTTTTTGATATTTAGAAAAACATACACTTCCAGTTTCTTGAACAATAAGTTAAAAAGATTTTCTTTTAAAGATTCTGATTCTTTTTTAAATATTTTGTAAGTAATTCCATAAATGGAGAAGCGTTACTACATTTCCTAAAATAATGGTTTTTGAGTAATATAATCCGAAACAAATTGGGTCTTAATTAAAAAAATAAGAATTTGAATTGTTAACCCATGGCACTGAAACAAACATATTTCTTGCACAAATGATAACAAAGTCAAAGTACTAACCTGTGTGTTCGATAGCCCGTTCCGATTCATAGATTTCATGATCATTTCCACCCTGCACAACAAAAATAAAATAATTATAGGACATTAACCAATCCTTCTGCCTAAGTACCCTAACAATGCTTTTAGAGCCAGAAATCTAGTAGTGAAAACAAGTGAACGTTCACCCTGAACAAGATGTTATAATAAGAGAAGTCTATCAATAAATATAAAAACTAAGCATTAATTTTGCTGAATAGTTTGAAATATTCAAAATGTAGAAAAGGACTCATGTAACTATGTTAGTAATTATATTGCCAATAACTTGCTTACTACAAAAACTTTTGAATCCAACTCATCTAACTATATATTGATTTTAACTATGTATTTTAACATCAACTATTAAAAAGAGAAACATACATGTACTTAGTACATCCATTTAAACAAAAATATTTATTTGAGACCATAAAAAGAACTAAATTTTGCACAATAATTACCATAAATTGTATTTGGATTCATCAGTTAATCAGCATACCCAATAAATTAAGCTAAAATGAACAACTCAAACATTTTTTTATCACCTTTGGAGATTGAGCTTTAACAAGAGCTTGAAAATGCTCCAATTCTTTATTGTATAGAAGAAATTTAGATTATAAGATATTATACCAACAAGAGACAAATTTTCTTGAACATAATGTATAATTTGACACTTACATGTATTTCTAGTTCTTGAAACTCATAAACCTCTGTTTCATTAAACCAAACAAATTCTGATAGTCATCAATTTTAGACATATTCCCTTTATCAAGACCTTTGTTTTCTCCATCAAGTCTGACACAATAACTAGGACATAACCCCACATCCATCCATATCTTTGTGCTTCCCAAACAACTGGAACACGAAGTCATCTCCCATATACACTACGATCTGAAAAGAACCAAGACAACCACAAATTTGTCAAACAACCTAAAATAAAAAGTGAAGAACAAAATTTACATTGACTAAGAACAGTAAAGAACTATGTAGAAGAGTTTCATACCCTCCTCTAGTTTTTCTTCTTCATACGAAGCATTTCCCCTGCGAAAATAAAGTGTTATAAGCATCTTACTAAGTCCACAACTCAGTCATGTATTTCTTCTCTATTTAAGAGAAATATATCAAAATTAAAGGATAGTAAAAGGTCTATAAGACATAACCTACTAGTCTAATGATTAACGAAAATAAATCCAGTACTTTGCCAGAGGACTGAATAAGGCACCCAAATCACCTTAAAATTACTAGATAAAACATATAAAAGTTAGTACAAATGTCATGCCAATTCTAGAACTAGCATAAATTACAAAATAAAGTAGTAATATGAATATAAAAGGAAGACATGTGCACAAGGATTCCACCATTAAGCATCATTCATGTTAGCCATTACGATGGAAGCCAAAACATGTGAAAAGAAAGATATGAATTGAGTTAGAACTATGAAAAGGGAAATATGAAGTGGTCTTCTCCAATGAAAAGAACATGACTAGAACGAAAACGAATTTGAATTGAGTGTAGGAATGAAAACAAATTTGAATTGAATGTAGGAACCAAAACGAAAGCACCCGAAGCAGTAAAACATTGAATTCAAAATTCTCACGAAGAACAATGAACGAAATTAACTAAGATGAGCTTTCACCATGGCAGCCTTCGTCGAGCTCCAACGCCTCTTGCGCCACCACCTGTGTTTGACCGGCAATGCCTCTGGAATCTACTCCTTATCTCCTCTGTATCTCACTTCGTCTTCCTCCTCACCTTCTTCGTTTGACTCGAACGACATGTTCTGTTGACTACTCGTTGCAGTAGCTCCCAATGAACCCTAGGTCATTTCAACGAGTTGGCGAACCCTTGCAATTGAATCGATGAGGAGGTGTATGAAACGTGGATTGGGAAGGGTTTTTGCGTAGTAGAAGGGGAGGACTATCTTTGAGTGGTGTGTTAGGTGGATAAGAGTTTAAAAGCGGAAGTCGTGACGAAAATGATAGACCATTAAAAGATTCTATACTTTGTATGGATCCAATAGGTGTACAAATTCTTCTCTCATAATACAAAAATACAATGGATCCCTTTCTATACCTACTTTTAGGCCCAACACACGTAAAAGAACTCTTATTATTTACAAAAATGTGATTTCTTCCTCTTTTATACCTAATGAATTTGAACAGATATAATATATAGATATAAAAAGTAAATTTTGCACTAGTGTGTTTTATGTCCAAGTGAAGAAAGTTGATGAAGGCCCATATTCTAATATTCATCAAACGTTTAATGTTACTACCATTAAATCCACACTTGCAAAAAAGATCAAGCTCATAGAACAAGAAACACAATGAAAAATGTCAAATTGAAATATGCGATCCCATGAAAGAAAGAAAATAAAAAATTACAAGCACAAAATTAGGAGAAAATCAAGCTTTAAAATATGGAGAATTAAATTTGAAGATCTAAAATTCAAATAAACACATATTAAGCAAAGAGGCATGTTGAGAATATTTACTTAATATTTTTTTACTTAAATTAGTTTTTAGGAAATATTTCAATTTTAGAAATATGTTTCCGTTTTAGAAATATATTTCAGATTTATAAATTAGTTATTATTTTAAATTAAGATTGAGATATTGTAAGCATTTTATATTTTATATTATGTTACATTTTTGCTTTATATATATGTTATTTCAATAAAATATAACAATAAGTTCCTACATTCAATATATCTCATATATCTCATATATCTTATATTTCCAAAAGTCCTAAAAATTCGCAACAGTGATATGACAGTCATTGTTCTTACAACCTGTAGAGTGGAAGGAAATATCTCACAAATCGCTATTCCACTCTTTGATGGTGAAAGATATGATCTATAAGCGATAAAAATTCAAAGATATCTAGAGGGACTAGATGAATGGGAGATCTAGAGGAAGATGATGTTCTTTTGGAGTGTGAAGAATAAAAACACCTCAGGTGGTAGTGGTGAGTCACATGGTTGTATTGAGAATGAATCAAAAAGTGGAATAGGTTGGAGAAAATGTTTTAGAAGTAAAGCACAGGAGATGAGTAAGATAGTTGGAGAAAACAACTGCACCAAAAATATGTGAATCAGTTTGTTGATTACATAAAAATTAATAGGCCTGGTTATAATTAGTATAATGACAAGTTGTGTTGTTAAAGGAAGACTTTGATTGATCTAAAGAGTTAGCAATTTGAGAGCAACTCAGTCCAACCTAGAACGAACCAAGAAGCTTATCTATCTTTACAATGCCTTTCCTATATTAGTTCTGTTTTCGTTTTCCTTATATTAGTCAGATTTCACTACAAGATTCATGGATTAGCTGCCAACAAGACGAGACTAGACATTATAGCTTTGGCCAGAAAGATGCTAAGATGATGTAAAAAGAGATAAAAGGACAATAAAAATTAAGTTGAGTATTAGTTGTAGAATCAAACCCAAACTCGTTGTTAATGACAATATATGGTAAAGATGAACAGTTCTCATCAGTTAAATCCCCATCACTGAGTATGTCCTAATGTCTAACGAGAGATAGAGAGTCTATTATAGAAGCATTGGAACAGAGCATATAATTCCCCATCCTTTCGAGTGTGTTGCACTATTTTTTTTTTTTTTTTGCAGTCGAAGATTTTGTTAATCATCACGAGCACCAATATCTCTATAAAGGTGTAAATAAAAAACAATAAAATGAATAAAAAAGAGATAAAAGTATCTTCATATAAATAGAAAATACTAAGTTTTGTGTAATGACCTTAATTAACAGAATCATCACATAATTAATATTTGACATTATAAGATAACAGAGACTCTCCGGCATCTAAAATTTTCGTAGCGCCTGACACCTGCTTCTTAGGCTGGTTGAGAAACAAGAACAACACAGTTCCCTTTGGAGACAAAGTAAAGAATGCCATCAATTATTCATGAAAGAACTAAAACAATAAAACAACAAAAACTGAGAAAAGAAAGTGGTAAGTTCAAGCATTTGTCCTTGAATAGTAAATGGTACAGAGACCAGCCTTTTTTCTATTCCATTTCCTTTTCAGCATTCTGCTAGACATGTGTTCGATACAATTACAGACAGATGTATTACGTTTTTAACACCAAAGTTGCATACCAGGTGAGAAGAGCATTGAAACTTCGTTACATAGAAAGTTTGCATAATGAGAAATCATAATTGCCAACAATTTGCCAATATGAGAAACGGATGTCATGTTTACATAACAATAAGAGTCACAATCTTCGATCAGAAAGTAAAGGAACAGGGACCTTATTAGGGTTTGAGATGAAATTGGGAAATACTCCATTATATCCAATTTATTAGATTTCAAGGTTGTCTCCAATTTATATGGGATTACAATGAATCATTCAAATAAGTAAAAAAAAGGATGGAAACTGGCTCGAAGAAGTACGACGAACGACCTCGTGAACGGGCGGGAAGAAGACAAACCATGAACTAGAGCACGAAACAAAGCACTGAAAGCCGCGGCTCAAAGGGTTGGAGCTGAAAATAAATTTAAAAATATAAGACATTTTATTTATAATTTACTTTTGAACTTTTCTTTGTACAAAATTATTTATTAAATTTATTGTAATTAATTTATTTATATTTTTTAAATAAATAAAGAGGTTAATTTATTAATATTTCTTGAAACATTCACTAAAAAAAATTGTATTAAAGAGGGGTTTCAGAAGTTAATACAGTTCCAATAATAAATCTAAGTAACAAAAGTTTATTTTTAAACCTTCGGAAAATAGAATAGGTTTATTTCAAACCCCAACAAATTGATACAATCAAATAACTTCTTAATATTTTTATAATTAAATAATTAAAATAAACTGTAACTTTAATGAATTTTATTCTAATTTTTCTCTCTCTTTTTCTCTCATTCTTTCCCTCCCTCATTTTCTTTTTCGTTCTTTTCCTTCCTCTTTTCTTTCCGTCACTCCCTTCTTTCTAAACTCTTATTTTTTTTAATACTTATTACAAGAAATATGATTATTATTTATGTCTAGAATTTGTAGATAACACAGACAATCCTCGTAGGTAATTTAATGTTATCTACGAATTATCCGAGTAAATTTCGTAGGTAATCAATCAGTTGGTAAATAATTTTATCTACGTAAAGTGTATTCGTAAATAACTTACCTACAAACTTTATCTACCAAATTAAGGTGTAGAAAATTATTTACGAAAAACCTATGAAATCAAGATATCAAAAATTATCTACAAAGTATTGCGTAGGTAACTTATCTATAAAAAACTTCATAGATAATTTACCTACGGTAACTAAGTTTCCTATAAAATATTTCGTAGATAACTTATGAAATATTTCGTAGATAACTTCGTAAGTAACTTAAATATTTATAAAAAAAAAACATATTCTTGTAACAATTCATACAATGTCTTTTTGTGAATCAACAATTAAGGTTCACAATACAAAACATAATTTCAACCAATGCTTATATCATAATCTCAATTTCTAGGTGCTCCATAATTAAAGAATGAAAAGGATATATGTAAGCTGCATAGTTAAAATAAGAGAACCAAAGCTAAATGTCGCCCAAAATTATATTTCTCAAATCAATGAATATAGAATCTCACGTATAAAATGATGCCTAAAGCATCTTTGTGAAATCAATTATGGGGTTAATAAATAAACATACATCATTGTTACTAATGTCCTATACTCCCATGTCTTTAGAGTCCATACATCAACTCTTTTAGCCCCATACTATTCCTCAACTTGAATATCTGTCAGATATTTTATATTATTGAATGGCTGCAAGATGGACACAAACACTAAATAAGTTTAACATGAGAATCAATAAATCAAATACTTAGCTACAAAGGAAGAGTGCATCATCTCAATATTGGACCATTATATATTAATAAGTCCTTGTTATAATTAGGAGCTGATTTATAATCTTCTAACCAAAATGTTAGGTAGTTTAAATTCATTATTGAATAATATAAATTTTAAACTCTCATACTCAAAGATCTATATGTTCTAAGATAGACCACAATAAAACCATGTTAGTTGATGTTATGATGAGAACTTTAACCTTTATAAAACGACATTTGTGTAAGGTAAGCAAATGTAGAAAAAGAGTTAGGGTATAACATGTCTGATTAACTAGGTGAACTAAAAGAGCCAAGAAAACAATCAACTTGTCCACTCCCAAAAACATTGACTGTTTAACCAAGGCCTTATCAGAACCTATATCCAACACAACTATTGGAAATATAATATTTATAATCTAACTAAAATAGAAAGATATATAAGATAAGAAAAACACAATCTTCATGATCATTCTTCCTAAACCATTTTGCCTAAAACACGAAAAGGCATAGTGGGGGCATGCATTCTACAAAATGCATATACATTTTTAAAACTTGTTAGTATTTTGAGGTTGTGAAGGGGATAGTTGAAGGGATAGAGAAAATGTGTAGATAGTAGAGTGTGAAAGTAGTAGTTGGAGAAGTGTATCTTGTAGTTGAGAATAGTTGTATTGGATGTTGTGTTATTTTGTTCTTCATGTTGCTAATGGTAGGATACATGGGGTATTTATAGACCCATAGATTATTCTAGAAACTTCTAGCTAGAACTTGAGCAAATAGTTCTAGATTTTTCTACATAGTAGAATGTTCTTGATTTTTTTCCTATCCTAAGCTTTTCTTCAATACTCTAGAAGTTTCATTACATTTCAATAACTCTATCTTAGATTTTTCTAGATTGTTCTAGAATTTGCTTTATACTTTAATACTCCTCCTTGATGCAAATTTGGTAACTCAAGGCATAGCGCGTAGTAGTTCAAACCTTGGTCTTGGTAAAGCCTTTGTGAAAATATCTGCAATTTGATCTTCTGTCGGGCAGTACTCAAGTCGTATCTTCATATTTGTTTCCGCTTCTCTGATGAAGTGGTATTTAATTGCTATATGTTTTGTTCGACTGTGATGCACTGGGTTCTTTGTCATTGCAATAGTTGACTTATTGTCGCAATTAATTGTAGTAGGGCCACTTTGTTTTTCTCCCATATCTTTGAGTATTCTTCGAAGCCATATAGCTTGACTTGTTGCTTCAGCTGCTGCTATATATTCTGCTTCAACGGTTGATTGTGCAACTGTGGCTTGCTTCTTTGACGCCCAAGAGAATATTCCCGATCCAAGCGAGAAAGCATAGCCTGAGGTGCTCTTCATGTCATCTATTGATCCTGCCTAATCACTATCGGTGTAGCCAATGATCCTTGAGTTAGTCATGGTTTTGTACCATATTCTAAACTCGTTTGTGCCTTGTAGATATCTTAAAATTCTTTTCCCTACTCCATAATGAATCTGACTTGGCTTTTGCATGAATCTTGATAGAAGACTTGTGGCATACATAATGTCCGGTCTTGTGGCTGTGAGATATAAGAGACTTCCAATCAAACTTTTGTAGCGTGATGCATCTTTTTCTTGTGCTCCATCATCATTTTGTAGTTTCTCATTTACCACTAATGGGTAGCGATAGGTTTACAATCATACATCTTGAACTTCTTCAATAGGGCTTCAATATATTTCTTTTTAAAGATAAATATGTCGTCTTCTTCTTGTTTCACCTCTATACCGAGGAAATAGTTCATCAACCGAAGGTCGGTCATCTCAAATGTCTTCATCATGTGTTCTTTAAATTCTTTCATCATCTCTAAATTGTTTCTTGTATAGATAAGATCATCGACATATAAGGAGACAATGAGGTGATACTGACCTTGTGCTTTAATATATAGTGTTGGCTCACTTTTGCTCCTCCTGAATCCTTGATCGATGAAGTATTGATCAATCTTGCTATACCATGCTCGAGGAGCTTGCTTCAAGTCGTATAAGGCTTTTTTTAGTCTTAGTACTTTGCCTTCATTGCCTTTATTGATGAAGCCTTGAGGTTGTTCAACATAAATCTCTTCTTCGAGCACTCCATTTAGGAAGGCTGATTTGAAATCTAGTTGATAGATGTTCCATCCTTTTTGTGCTACTAGGGCTATTAGAGCTCTTATTGTTTCTAGTCGTACGACTGGAGCAAATGTCTCATTGTAGTCGATTCCTGGTTGTTGTGAGTATCCTTTTGCGACCACTCTGGCCTTGTGCTTTTGTATAGTTCCATCAGGATTGAGCTTTGTTTTATATACCCATTTCACTCCAATGATGTCTTTTCCTTGAGAACAGTTTACGAGCTCCCAAGTGTTATTCTTCTCAATCATTTTAACCTCTTCTTCCATAGCCTTGACCCATACTTCTTGCTTTGATGCTTCCTCATAGCAGTTAGGCTCAATCATGGCCATATTGCAGGTTTCGTATATGTCTACTAAAGATCTTACTCGTCTTGGAGTGGACTCTAGTGAAGAATCTTCTAATGGAGGTGGAGAAGGTGTACCTGAAGCTTCTGCCTCTTCTTGAATTTCTTCTTGATATTGTTGCACTGGGACTAAAGTGCTGCTTTTAACAACTTTTTCTTCTTCCCAATTCCAAGAAGCATTTTCATCAATTTCAACATCTCGACTAATGACGAGCTTTTCTGTTTGTAGGTTGTAAACTCGATAGCCTTTTAATTGTGTGTTATATCCCAAGAATATTCCTCGTATAGTCTTGTCTTCAAGCTTGTGCCTCCTTTGATCAGGAACATGTATGTAGCAGATAGATCCAAATACTCGTAAGTGTTTGGCTGATGGCTTTCTTCCACTTCAAGCTTCAATATGAGTCTTGTCTTTGACTGCCTTAGTTGGACATCTGTTTAAAATGTAAACTGCAGTGTAGACTGCTTCAGCCCAAAAAGTGTTAGGCATACCTTTCTCTTTTAACATTGATCTTGCCATCTCCATGACTGTGCGATTTTTTCTTTTTGATACACCGTTTTTTTGTGGAGTATATGCGACTGTGAGTTGTCTCTCTATGCCTTCATCTTTGCAGAATTTGTCAAAATCGCGAGATGTATACTCCTTTCCACGATCACTTCTAAGTACTTTTATCTGTTTTCCACTTTGCTTCTCAACAAGGGCCTTGAATTTCTTGAATATTCCAAAGACTTCTGACTTTGCCTTTAAGAAATAGACCCATGTCATTCTAGAGAAGTCATCAATGAAGAGGATGAAATACCTATTGTTGTGATGTGAAGGTGTCCTCATTGGTCCGCAAACATCAGTATGGATCAACTCTAGTAAGTCTTTTGCTCTTCATGCTTTGTCGGTCGAGAATGATAATCGATGTTGTTTACCAAGGAGACATCCTTCGTATGATTCATTATTCTCCTTTAAGCATGGAAGATCTCTCATCATGTTTTTCTTATATAGAAGCTTTAAGGCATATGTGTTGAAGTGGCCAAATCTCCTATGCCAAAGCCACGAGTCATCAACTTCTGCCTTCATGGCAATATTAGTTCCAGGTTTGAAGCTTATGGGAAAGCTTCTATTTCTCTTCTCCATTTTTACTTGACCAATTTCTATCTTTCTACTGTCATAAATTTTGCATGTATCTTTCTCAAAGTGGAGAGAATATCCATTCTCCATCATTTGGCCAATACTTAAAAGATTCTCTTTAAGATTGGGAACCAGTAAAATATCCTTGATGAATTTCGTACCTTTCTTTGTCTCCACCATGGTAGTTCCTTTGCCTTGAGACTCCACAGTGGCACTGTTTCCTAGTCGAACTTTGACGTTGATAGATTTATCAATGTCTTTGAAGATGCTTTGATCTTTGGCCATGTGATTGCTACATCCACTATCCAAGTACCAACTTTCTCCTCCGTTAGGAGATTCTTGATTGGCATAAAATAAGCGTTGCTCCTGATTATGTTCTTCAGCAAAGTTTGCTTGGTGCTTATTTTTATTATGACAATACTTCTCTTGCAGTACTAACATTGAGGTTTTCCATGATGCCAGCAATCTTTTTCCATGTGACTTGTCTTTTTACATATGCCACATGTGGGATATTTTCCTTGACGAGTCATAGGGAAGCTTCTAGAATTTTCTTTATTTCTAGAAATTTCTCCTCTACTTTTATTTCCTTCATATTCCTTATTCTGAGACCATAATTTTAGTTTTGATTGAAAGGCATTTTCGACTGAGTCTTCTTCATGCCTTTTCAATCTTTGTTCATAAGCTTCAAGAGAGCCCATTAGTTGTGTTACTGACAATGTGGTCAAATCTTTTGTTTGTTCAATCGCGGATTGCATCATATTTTTGGGGAATAGAAATTAAAATTTTTTCAATGATTTTTTTGTCAAGAATAGTTTCCCCATAGGATCTCATTTGACTAACTATTTCCTTTATTCTAGAATAGTAGTCTTTAATGGTCTCAGATTCTTTCATTCATATTAATTCAAACTCTCGTCTTAGAGAATGAAGTTTAACATTGCGTACCTCATCACTTCCTTGAAACTCTTCTTGTATTGTGTTCCAAGCTTGCTTTGCACTTGTGGCACCTGTTATTCTCGGAAAGATTGTGTCATCAACTGCTTGTTGAAGAGCAAATAAAGCCCTTGAATCCTTTTGTTTGTTTTCCTTCAACTCCTTCTTCTGAGCTGTAGTAAGAGTGGAAGTGTCTTTTGGAATAGTGAATCCCTCTTCTATAATGTCCCATAAGTCTTGGGAGCGAAAGAATGTCTTCATTTTGACACTCCAAAAATCATAATTTTCTCCTGTGAAAATAGGTACTGGAATTGATGATGTTTGATTGGTAGTGGCCATAGGTTGAGAAAATATTTTGGAAGTAATATAGAATGGAGTTCTAATTTTTTTGAAGTAGTTGAAAATTTTATCTACGCCCAGTAGATGACCGAACGTAGCTCTGGTACCACTGTTAGTATTTTGAGGTTGTGAAGGGGATAGTTGAAGGGATAGAGAAAATGTGTAGATAGTAGAGTGTGAAAGTAGTAGTTGGAAAAGTGTATCTTGTAGTTGAGAATAGTTGTATTGGATGTTGTGTTATTTTGTTCTTCATGTTGCTAATGGTAGGATACATGGGGTATTTATAGACCCATAGATTATTCTAGAAACTTCTAGCTAGAACTTGAGCAAATAGTTCTAGATTTTTCTACATAGTAGAATGTTCTTGATTTTTTTCCTATCCTAAGCTTTTCTCCAATACTCTAGAAGTTTCATTACATTTCAATAACTCTGTCTTAGATTTTTCTAGATTGTTCTAGAATTTGCATTATACTTTAATAAAACTAAAGAAGAAGATCGATCATGTTGCTCTCCAATTTTTCACATCAAAACTCATTCAACATAGCAATCCCTAATATGCACATACGCACATATGTACAACAAACTGAAATGACTATCAAGGCATCCCAACCAGTCAAATATAACCAAATGATTTTAATTCAGCAAGGAACACATTATTCACTTGCATAAAATAGTCTTGACCTCAATAGAATGTGTATACACTTTGCAGTTGATATGAAATTGCACTTCCATAGGCATGTAAATCCTCTTACATCCACCAATTCACCTTGAACATTCTTAGAATCAATAGGTCTTGAAATTAAGCTTGTAATATGTCCTGATTAGGGGTGGGACAAAAATGATTTTAGAGTTTGGAGTCCAAGAACAATGAAACAGTCGTGATATAGGTGTGTGCTCATGTCTAGTTTGGCCTTTTAACATCACACCATTGTCAGTCTTTATTGGTTTCCTTTTCCAGATTTTCCCTTTTTATTAGGTCGAAAAATCCAACCGCATCGCCATACATTTCATCGCACCAGACCTGCACCATATCGTTGGAACTGCACAACATCGTTGGAACTACACCGCTTCGCTCCATCACACCTACACTACATCGTGGCGCGTAGAATTTCATTGTTAAGTCTGATCAATGCGAATACCAAAAATTGATTTGGTTTGCTTAAATAAAAAGTTTAGGTTTTCTTCTCCTTCTCAATTTCATGTGGTTCACTTGTGTCTAGATTGGTTCTTGTCTTTAAATTTGTTGCATTAGGGATTTCATTGTTCAATTTTGTTTTCACCCAAAATACCTAACCAGAAGTTGAAATAACTATATGTTGGTGTGACTATAACCTAATTGTTAGGAGAAAAAGCTATGGAGCATTTTAGTATGGACATGATGCAAGCTAAGTGATGATTGTTTGTTTTCCTTGCAAATGTAATTAGGCAACCAAAGTTCAAACCACATGACTCAAGGATCTCAACAAATCAAATATTTCCAAAGTAAGAATTGGGAATGGAGAATAACTTGTTGTGAAAGGTACAAGACCATTTCAATTAAAACTCATTCATGTATCAAATTATTTTTTGATGTCTTATATGTTCCTGAGATTACTTAAAATTTGTTAAGTGTTGCTCAAAAGTTATTGAAAGGTTATAAGGTCTCCTTTGAAAATAAAGTTTGCGTGATCAAAGATACTAAAAACCTAGAAGTATTAAAAGTCCATATGAAAGACAAAAGATTTGCTTTGGATTTGATGGAGGAGGAATTGGGTACAAATGAAGAGTATAAAAGAATGATCAAATTCAAAAGAAAATGAATATCTCTTGAAGAAGTTTGATGTCCATGTGAAGAAAGTTGATGAAGGCCCACATTCTAATATTCATCAAAGGTATAATGTTACTACCATAAAATCCATACTTGACAAAAAAGATGATGCTCATAGAAGAAGAAATACAATGAAAAATGTCAAATTGAAAGATGTGATCCCATGAAAGAAAGAAAATAAAAAAATACAAGCACAAAAAGAGGAGAAAATCAAGCTCTAAAAGATGGAGAATCAAATTTGAAGATCTAAAATTGAAATAAACACATATTAAGCAAGGAGGAATATTAAGAATATTTACTTAATATATTTTTTTATTTAATTAGTTTTTAGGAAATATTTCAATTTTAGAAATTACTTATTATTTTAAATTAAGATTGAGATGTTGCAAGTATTTTATATTTGATATTATATTACATTTTTGCTCTATATATTGGCTATATAAATAAAATATAACAATAAGTTCCTTCATTCAATATATTTCGTATATTTCTTATATAATACCTTTCATATCTCCAAAAACTCTAAAAATTCTCAATAGTGGTATTAAAGTCATTGCTTTTATGGCCTATAGAGTGGAAGAAATATCACACAAGTCGTTCTTACACTCTTTGACAGTGAAAGTTATCATCTATGGACAATAAGAATGTAAACATATATAGAAAGGCTAGATCTATGGAAAGATGTGGAGAAAGATGAAGTTTTCTTGACTAAAAATCCCACGGTGTCTCAGATCAAAATGCACTAAGAAAAAAGATGAGAAAAGAAAAGGCAAAGTGAATCGATGTTATGATTTAAATGGATTCACTAGATAAAAGTAGAATGTGGGATTTTGACTTGATTAGTTACTACATGATTTTTAAACTTATGCAGACTTGTTACTGTCAATGAAACAATGCCGAAGAGTTATTGTTTTTTGGTGCATCTTGCCACGGTTTTATACTAATATGAAATCGTAATAGGAAGCACTTACTAGTATATTTTTATAAACACATTTTCTAATATATATTTTTATATAGACGAGTTACTTATTAAATATTTTATAACTTTTGATAAATTTTAACTAATAATAGATATCTTAAAAAGAATGTGTTGGCGAGTGAAACACTAGGAATACATCAGTACTACTAACTCATTCTGCTATTTTAGAATTGGTTATCATCAGTGTACATGATATAATCATTATTATTTTAGTGCAATACTAATTCAATGCAAAAGTTGGTTCACATTTCTAAATGTTTCTCTTCCCTTGGAAAAACTTTTAGTGTATTCAATTACGGGATGTTTATGGGTTGCATGCAGTAACTCTTCTACTAGAGGGATTTCATGTGTTTTTATCCTTAAAACATTTCTATGCTGTTTCTTTTGGCAATTTAGCCTAAAAATGAAGCCAGAATTAAAAAATGTAAATTATGAATGGTTTGGAAGTTGTAATAGGAACAAGTTGATCCGATATCCTTTAGAAATAATAAAATCTAATTCTCTTTCTTTGTGTGTTCCTATGTAAAGAATGAATGACTAAAATAAATGTTTTTCTTATTATGGTCTTGGGAGTTGTTCCGTATTCATCCTTAAATCTGAGTTTCTCTTTGTTTATGTAAAGACATTTCTATGAAGTTAATCGACAAATAATGGAGTATTTACCTTGTAACACCCCATTTAATTAATAACGCTAATTAAAGAAATGTCACGTGGAATAGTATTAGAAACAAAGTTTTGGAGTGTAGACACTATTCCTCACGATTATTCAAGAGAAAATCCAAATAAGAAAAGGGCACACTACGATGTCATAACAAAATATAAAATATAAATCATCAACATTTAGAATTTTAAGCCTAAAGACCAGCGGTAAACGGGCTATAGCCCTAAAGGAAAGTCCAAATAAACCTAGATCCAGTCCAAGCAGACTATGCAGCGGAACCTCCATCACCTTGATGATTACGGGGAGTTCTCACCTCTACTCACATCAACAAGTTGATGATCATTGCAAAAGAAAAGACCACATCACAGAACATACAACAAACAACAGAAGGGTAAGCTAGAGCCAAAATTAGTTTTATCATGCAATCAGATATACTTTCACAGTCCAATATACATACATCATCCAAGCATATTATGACCTTCCAATCAATACACTAAGACTTGACTCGACTCATCCGGATACATATAATCTGGTCAGATTCAGCGGATGCTTGCACTTGTGGTGGATACCTCTGCTCACCCCCGAGTTGTTCACCCCCGAGCTATGTGTTACAAGTGTTACAATGAATTAATCCCTCACACACAAGGTTAGCCCTTAGTGAGTTTCAGGCATCCTGCTACTCTCACCACAAGAGTCAGTCCGCTCTAAGTGAGACTAACTGACTCCTTAGAGTGTCAGGATGCAACCTTACCTTGAATCCTTACCAAATTATACAGATGGGGCACCACCATGGACACCCACTAACAAGGGCCATGGAATTACGTCCCGACTACTGAAGCACGACCCTGAAATCCCACCTAGAGATCTCAAGGAATTATGCACTAACCCTCGACCAATCATGCTCAAACAATCGAATAATATTTATCATGCAAATAATCTCAGACCAACCTTTATAAACCATACTCATTCATATTCGAATGTAGAATCAATACCAACTCATCCTTCCCAAACCATGAATATAAAATTTCATCTCATACCAATATCACGCCACTTTAATTACCAACCATCTCATACATGCCACATGCCAAGGTCATGTTAAACTTATCAATCACATACCACAAACCATTCTACTCATACCCATTCGCCCAATTCATGCTTTTAAAAGTAATTGAATCAATCCACAAGTTCAAGTTAAAGTAAGAAATTAAAATTCTGCAGCAATTCTCACTTAAGCTAGACTGGTCTCGCTTAAGCTAGAAATTCTCGCTTAAGCTAGATTGGTCTCGCTTAAGCTAGAAATTCTCGCTTAAGCTAAACTGATCTCGCTTAAGCTAAAATCTCTCGTTTAAGCTAAACTGACAAAAAATCTCAAATAACAAAAACTAAAGAAAACACAAACCCGTTGCATAAAACTTGGCATCATATTTTCATGCTTTAAAAGGGTAAACAAATCAATCATGGGAGCATACAAGTATTTAAACAACTCTGCCGTCAATCTCGCTCAAGCTAAGGAGCTCTCGCTCATGCGACAAGGGTCTCTCACTCAAGCGACAAGGGTCTCTCGCTCAAGCGAAAAGCTTTCACTTAAGCGAGATTGAAAATAGAGAGCACTTCAAGTTCTCGCTCAAGCTAGCCTATCTCGCTCAAGCAAGAGGCCTTCGCTCAGGCGAGCACTCGAAACCAAAGGGGGCGAGTTACTGCCATTCTCGCTTAGGCGAGAGCTCCTCTCTTAGGCGAGAGCTTCTCGTTTGGGCGAAAAACAGCTCGCTTAGGCGAGCATAGCAGATCTCACCTGCTCTCACGCATGGCAAGCCAAAAATCCATCCATAAACAATACACAAATTATTTTCACACCATCAAAAGCACATCAAATCATCAAGAGCACCCAACAAAACCAAAACAGGCACATTATATATAAAAGCATAAAAAAAATCCTAACTTCCCTTACCTGGAAAGGAGCTAATATCGAGCTTTGACTCTTAAACTAACGACACCGGCAGCTCCAAGATCATATCTAAGAAGTGAAGACGAGTTGAGTTTCGAGCTAGCTTGACCAAGATTGGGGCTAAACCCTAGTAGAGTCTCTATGGGGTAAAGGAGAGTGTGAGAATACTGTTTCTGCAAGAATGATAGAAGTGAGAGGGGTTTGGCTGCCTTAGGGGTCTTGGACACCCTATGGGCCAGTCCTTAGGCCTATAAGATTGTTATAAAATATTCTGTTTATTGCAAAGATTCTAAATGTTGCATGCCATTATTATCTCTGTTACAGTTTCAAATTTTTAATAGAGGTGCATTTGTTTTGATTCTTGAAATTGAAAGTTGGGCTATCATTTGTGTACGTTGCAGGAAAATTTTTACCGTTGCCATGCATTGAATTTTTCTCCATAAATGCTATGGATTTTAGCCCTTCACCATTCACCTCTCACACCTATAAAAAGGTGGTTTTGGTGATCTCCAAAACACACCATCTCTCAATTTTTTCCTTCTTTCTTCTAGCTCTCTTCTCTCTCATATTTCTTTCTTTCTTCTTTTGTCTGGGTTAAATACTCTTTCAAGAGTACTTGCTAGTTCTGAGATCCTCGGAAGATCCGAGAAGTTCCTATTGTATCCTGGGGGGCTTGCGCAACACACTACGGATAAGTCCTTAAGGGCAGTGAATTTACACGCCTCAGGAAGTACCTTTTTGTTCGTGATTTGTCAGTTATTTACAACAATCTTAAGGACTTATGGCTGACAACAAAAACAACTCTACTATGCTGGAGAATCAAAATAGTTCTGGGACTCTAACCATCTTTGCGAAACCATTTCCGGATGTATCTAAAATTGAGGTATTCTTTGGGAAGAACTTTCGACGTTGGCAAGAACGTGTGTCTACTCTTCTAGACATGTATGGAGTAGTTATGGCTCTCTCAACTTCAAAACCTGACGAATCTAGTGCCAAACAAGTTGAAGATTGGACTTATGCTAACAAGGTATGCCGACACACCTTACTTAGCGCCTTGTCTAATGATTTGTTCGATGTGTATTGCTCATATAAGGAAGCGAAAGAAATTTGGGATTTGTTGATTCTCAAATATACTGTTGAGGACGTCGTCCGACAAAGGTTCGTCATAGGGAATTACTACCATTGGGAGATGATCGAAGACAAAGACATAAAGACTCAAATCAACGAATATCACAAGTTACTTGAAGATATCAAAGCAGAGAACATACTCCTGCCTGATGAGTTTGTTTCAGAACTTTTAATCGAGAAATTACTGTCATCCTGGACTGACTATAAACAACAGCTGAAACATAGACACAAACAAATGACGCTTCAAGAGCTCATTACACACATCATAGTAGAAGACACCAACAGGAAGGAGAGTGTTACTGCAAGGGCCAAAGCTTTATCCGTAAAGGCAAATGTGGTAGAAGACAAACCTGCTTTAAAAAGGTACGAGAACAAACCTGATCACAAAAGAAAAAGGGTAATTGCTTCGTATGTGGGAAGCCAAGCCATCATGCACCTCAGTGTAGGCGTAGAGCAAGAAACGACAATCCTCCTAGGGCAAATATAGCCCAAGGGGAAGATCATACTATAGTTGCGGTCATTTCTCAAGTAAATCTGATTACCAATGTGAGCAAGTAGGTGGTAGACTCTTATGCTACCAGGCACATCTGTGCAAACAAGAGTGCTTTTACCTCCTACACTAGTGTAGGGGATGGAGAAGAACATGTTTATCTTGGTGATTCCAAGACAACTCCAGTCATTGGAAAAGAAAAGGTTCTTCTAAGACTCACATCTGGGAAGACTCTGGCCTTGAGTGATGTGCTACATGTGCCCTCTATCAGAGTTAATCTAATCTATGTAGCACTATTGGGAAAAGTGGGGGTTAAAGTGTCATTCGAATCTGACAAGATTGTAATGACAAAAATAATGTTTTTGTGGGGAAGGGATATTGTGATCAAGGTCTCTTTGTACTCAATATTTCAGAAATTATAAATGAATCATGTTCTTCTGCTTATATCGTTGACTCATATGATATGTGGCATGCTAGATTAGGACATGTGAATTCCTCGTATGTTATGAAATTGCAACAACTAGGATTAATTAATATGCATGATAAACAAAGTGGTAAATGTGATGTATGTGTAGAATCCAAAATAACTAAGAAAACATGTTATTATGTAGAACATCAAACAGAATTGTTAGGGTTAATTCATACTGATCTAGCTGATTTAAAACAAACCATGTCTAGAGGTGGTAAAAATTATTTTGTAACCTTTATTGATGATTTTTCTAGATACACCAAAGTGTACTTAATCAAACGTAAGGATGAAGCCTTTGATGTATTTTTAACTTATAAAGCAGAAGTAAAAAATCAATTGAATAAGAGAATTAAGAGGATTAGATCAGATAGAGGTGGTGAATATGTTTTGTTTAATGACTTTTGCGTAAAAGAAGGTATTATCCATGAAGTAACCCCACCATATTCACCCGAGTCTAATGGAGTAGCTGAAAGAAAAAATAGAACTCTTAAGGAAATGATGAATGCCATGCTTATTAGTTCTAATGCACCTAATAACCTTTGGGGAGAAGCCCTTCTTACTGCATGTTTTTTACAAAATAGGATACCTCATAAGAAAACGGGTAAAACTCCCTATGAGTTATGGAGAGGGTATCAACCTAATCTTAAATATCTGAGAGTGTGGGGATGTCTAGCTAAAGTAGTGTTACCTGATCCTAAGAAAAGGAAAATAGGCTCTCAAATCTCTGATTGTATGTTCTTGGATTATGCTGAACATAATGTTGCCTATAGGTTTCTTGTTCTTAAAAGTGATGTGATTGAACATAATACTATTGTGGAGACAAAAAATGTTGAGTTTTTTGAACATATATTTCCATTAAAGGTTAGTGATACATCTAAACAACCTATACATACTTATAGTGACGCCATGAGTGAGGGTTTAAGAAGAAGTAAAAGGCAAAGGAAAGAAACTTCTTTTGGAGATGACTTTTATACTTATCTAGTTGAAAATGATCCAACAAGTTTTTTAGAAGCTACTAGTGCTCTTGATGCAAAACAATGGAATAAGGCTATTAAGACTGAAATTGAATCAATTGAGAAAAATAATACTTGGACCTTAGTAGATTTGCCTAAAGGTGCAAAACCCATTGGTTGTAAGTGGATCTTTAAGAAAAAGTATCACCCTGATGGATCCATAGATAAATATGAAGCAAGATTAGTAGCGAAAGGTTTTACTCAGAAACCCAACATAGATTACTTTGATACCTTTGCCCCTGTGACTAGGATTTCCTCTATTCGAGTTTTGTTAACTCTAGCGGCTACCCATAAGCTAGTGATACATCAAATGGATGTTAAGACTGCTTTTTTGAATGGTGAATTAGAGGAGGAAATTTATATGACTCAACCTGAAGGGTGTGTTGTCCCTGGTCAAGAAAATAAGGTGTGCGAACTTTTAAAATCGTTGTATGGGTTAAAACAAACAGCAAAATAGTGGCATGAAAAACTAGATAATGTGTTACTTTGTGATGGGTTTTCACCTAATGATGCTGATAAATGTGTGTACTCTAAATCTGAAAATGGTGAATGTGTCATTATATGTTTGTATGTGGATGACATGTTAATTTTTGGTACATGCATTGATATAGTCTCTAGAACTAAATTGTTTCTAGGATCTAAGTTTGAAATGAAAGACATGGGTGAAGCCAATGTGATTTTAGGTGTTAGAATCATAAGGAAGGGAGATAGTATATTACTATCCCAGGAACAATACATTGAGAAACTTCTTAGGAAGTTTGGATATTATGACTTTAAACCTGTGAGTACCCCTTATGATGCTAACTCTAAATTAATGAAAAACTTCTTAGCAAACATTCCTTTAGGAATGAAACCAACCCCATCTGTATCTATACATTGTGATTGCCAATCGACAATAGCTATAGCTAAAAACAAAAACTATAATGGAAAGAATAGACATATACAATTGAGACATAATCTGGTTAAGCAGCTGCTAAAGAGTGGAACTATTTCCATTGATTATGTGAAGTCAGAACGGAATCTAGCAGATCCTTGACAAAACCCCTGGGAAGAAATATGATTTTAGAAACATCGAGGGGAATGGGACTTAAGCCACTTGCAAACAAACAAGTGATGGTAACCCAACCTTTGTGATTGGAGATCCCATGAATAAGATTCATATGGGTAAAAGCAAGTCACTTGTTAGTTCTGATAACACTAAATTGATTTTTAAATCAAGGTATAATTACTAATTTGGTACCCCAACTTTTTCGTTAAATTCAATTTGGTACCCAAACTTTTGGTTTGTTCAATTTAGTACCCTAATTTTCTAAAGAGATTCAATTTGGTCCTCTCCGTTAAGTTGGAGTTAACATCGTGTTCGTACAGAACACGTGTCAAGCCATGAAATTTTTAATTTTTTTAAAAAAAATATTTTTTTTTCACAAAATTTTTTTTTCAAAAAATTCAAAAACTACCACGTGTCACTTTATCATCGTGCCACGTGGTAACTTACAATCATGACATGTGGCAGTGTAATAGTTGTTTTCAATTTAGTACCCCAATTTAAATTTTTGGTTCAATTTAGTACCCAATTTTTTAATTGGAAATTGGGTACTAAATAGAATCATTTTAAAAAGTTGGGGTACTAAATTGAACCAAAAATTTAAATTCGGGTACTAAATTGAAAACAACTATTACCACTGCCATGTGTCATGATTGTAAGCTACCACGTGGCACGATGATAAAGTGACACGTGGCAGTTTTAAATTTTTTTGAAAAAAAAAATTGAAAAAAAAATTGAAAAAATTTTTTTTTTAAAAATTAAAAATTCCATGGCTTGACACGTGTCCCGTACGGACACGGTGTTAACTCCAACTTAACAGAGAGGACCAAATTGAATCTCTTTAGAAAATTGGGGTACTAAATTGAACAAACCAAAAGTTTGGGTACCAAATTGAACTTAACGAGAAAGTTTGGGTACCAAATAAGTAATTATACCTTAAATCAATTATGTCCATTCCTATGGTGTGCATGAAAGTGCTAAAGGCTGCATTTTTGAGAGGTTAAACTTTGTAAATTAAAATTCTATGTGGTGTAAGAATTTTAGTTTAAACAAAGTTTTAATGATTTTCATATCCTTTATAGGTAGTGTATGATTTGCAGCATACACTTGATGAAATCACCTATATGAGTGTCAAGTGGGGCCGCTTGTATGAGATCTTGGCATGATCTCTAGAGCACTCATGAATACCGGGCATGCACATGACCTAGTAAGCGCAGCACAACGTTAACAGCAAGGATTGTGGGGGTGTATTGTGATCGATAAATCACTAACACTCATCAAGTGTCTTTGGTTCATATAGCTTGCTATACCAACTACACTGTGTGTTAAGTTTATCTGTCTAGGACTGGTTCATATAGCTTGCTATACCAGCTCCGATGCATTTACATCTTATGAGACCCATAATTTCTTCTTTCTTTCTTTTCTTATCTTTTGCAATATGTGGGGGATTATTATAAAATATTCTGTTTATTGCAAAGATTCTAAATGTTGCATGCCATTATTATCTCTACTACAGTTTCAAGTTTTTAATAGAGGTGCATCTGTTTTGATTCTTGAAATTGAAAGTTGGGCTGCCATTTGTGTACGTTGCAGGAAAATTTTTACCGTTGCCATGCATTGAATTTTTCTCCATAAATGCTATGGATTTCAACCCTTCACCATTCACCTCTCACACCTATAAATAGGTGGTTTTGGTGCTCTCCAAAACATACCATCTCTCAATTTTTTCCTTCTTTCTTCTTTTGTCTGGGTTAAATACTCTTTCAAGAGTACTTGCTAGTTCTGATATCCTCGGAAGATCTGAGAAATTCCTGTTGTATCCTAGGGGGCTTGCGCAACACACTGCCGATAAGTCCTTAAGGACAGTGAATTTACACGCCTCAGGAAGTACCTTTTTGTTCGTGATTTGTCAGTTATTTACAACAAAGATTAGGGACAGCCCTTTAAAAATTAAGGCAGAATAAAAGATGGTTTTACATACCTTATATGATTTTCACTTGTCAAGAGGAATATATGTAAAAAATTATGAAAGCAATTATTTTTAGGAAGTTATTTTGCTGTCAAGTTGGACTTTAATGGGTAACTACTTCACAGTATTTGTACATGTTGAGGTTGATGTTCTTTGATGTCATAAATAAAAATGCTGAGGAGGTGATTTTAATGGGGCATGTGAATATTCTTTCTTCTACTTTACTAAGTGGATTTGTTTTTCTAAGGCAATAAGCAGTTTTCAGCAACACAAGTAAGGCATATTTCCACTCTATTTTATAACATCATCCTAGATATCAACATATTGTGTAGTGTAATAGCCTTGAAAAACCACATGGATAACACAAATTATTGATTACATATCTGAACTGTGTTGTCTGATTTTATTTAGTAGTATATTCTGATTAGGCATAAATGTTATCAAAGAATAGTGTTTATGTGATGTGTCATAAATTACTTATGGTTGGACTTTACTTTAAACAACTGAAAGCACAGTGCAATTGAATGAAGTACGTTTTGATTTGATTTTTGACAGGTGAAAATTTTGGTGTTAACTAGAAGTTTGTTCTTTGGACCTTTATTTTCCACATTATGCTTTCCTAATAACCAATTTAGTGAAATCTATTTAATACTCGTTGATATGGAGAGAAATATAAAATTTTAGTATGTCTTGTATATGTAAAATCTCAATCTAATGTAAATGCACATTATAAACCTTCCATGTGCTTCTTCTACTTCTTGGTTTCACTTAGTTTTTTCCTCACGGATCAAGATAGTGTTCATTGTTGCCACTTCAATCTATCTGAGGTTAGTCAAGTCATTCTTATCTCCAATTTTTGTGGTGGTGGAATTTAGAATTTTGTGTGGTGCATTGTGGTTTAGTCGCGAAAATGGCAGATTCTCTTGTTGGATTCGATGCCCTTTTACTTAACTGACCTAGATAGTGTTTCTGGATAAAAATAAGCATATAGTTACTTGTTTTATGCAGATGGTGGAATGCAAATGGGGTATTGATTCATAGTATGTTAATGGGGTATGCTTTTTTTTTTTTTTTTTTTTTTTTGCTGAGTTGTATGTATGATGACTATTACGCTCCTTTGACGAGGAAGACAGAAAATTCATGGGCTACAATAGCTCTAGAAAGCACGAACATATATTTTCAGGAATAAGATTTAGAGGATTTGCAATGATCATGAAAGAGGCAACGTTTGTATTGGGATGGTTTGGAAAGGAACATGTAAATTACATTATAGAATAGATTTATAGTACGTTGTGAGCATTTACCTCCCTCTTTATTTACCTCCATCTTTAATATATAGATGGAGAAATCTTTTACCTATATACCGTAAACCGTAAATGTACATTATAAACCTATTTTAAAAATATATATAATTTGTTAATTTGATGAGTTATCTATTTTTGAATAACTCAAACAAATGTAATAAATGTATATAATTGTATATATATATACCTTTTTACATGTGGGTACTACCTGGGTGGGTTTTGAAGGCCCGAATACCTCTTTAGTTGTTTCTAGATCCATTAGCAAGGGATGAAAATACCAAGAAGTCCCTCAAGAGTTATCGGTAAGCAGTTGTTGGCCATGAACGCTGAGCACCACATACCTCGAAGAGCATCCATAGTATGCGGTACTCGGTAACTGGCCATATAGATTTGAATGGTTGAATATCTCCTAGCCGCCTAATCGTTTAAATGGTTGCTGGTCATAGGCTGTCTGTTCTATACTTGGGTGAGGGGCTTTAGTACGGAGTTAGCGGTCAGGGAGTTGATAGTGGCTGCATACTGCCGTGAATTCTATATAGAATATGCGGTTCAGGAGGGTTATGTATTGGCCGTATTCTGCTTGCGTACCTTATAGCTTAGAGTAGGCGACTTAGTCCGGCCACATATCGTATACTATGTATATTTGTCTTGGGTTATGATATGATTGGGACAATGTAACTATGATGAACTGTAAGCATCACTAGGCCACTACGCAACTGAGATCTGCGACCTTGGCAGAAATATTTATCTTTGGTTCAGCACTCGATGTTTCCTACCTCATGGCTGTAAAATTATTATTCCAAAGGTAGAGATTACGCAAACAAGTTTTCTATTTTAAAATTCATGTATTTCCTAACGTTGTGTTTGGATGGAGCATTTCAACAATGCTTAGAAATTGAAATGCTTTGTATTTGAATTGCTTGTAATTAAATTCCATTTATTTTTTAAATAACTTGTTTGGATAAGGACATTAAAATACCTAACATTTCAATTTCTTCTTTGGAAAAAACAAATTGAATTTATTGTGAGATAAAATTTAAGTTTAACAATATTTATTTTACGCTTAATTATGTTGTGAGTTCATGATAAATTTGGAAACATGCTTGACAACCCAAATGAGTCGGGCAAACCCAACTACACAACCAGATTGGTTAGACCCGATGACCCACCCGAGCTGGACCGACTGGGAAGCCCAGACAAGCTGGTTGGCCCGATGATCTAGAGGCCTTATGGCCCATACTGCACGATTGTGCCGTCAAGTTCGTCAATTTGGCCCGGTCCAACCCGAATGGGCCTGACATCAAGACGAGTCTGACGACCTGGACGGGCCCGACGACTTGGACGAGCCCGACAATCCAGACGGGGCCGAATACCCGGACAGGTTCGAGGACCTAGACGGGCCCGAAGACCTGAACGGGTCTGACGACTAGGATGGGCCCGAGGACCCAGACAAGCCCGACAACACGAATGGGCCCAACAACTTGGACACGTTCGACGACCCGGACAGGCCCGACGACCTAGACGGGCCCGACAACTCGTACGGGCCCATTCAAACCGTCAGGTTCGTCCGGGTCGTCGCGACCGTCCGGATAGTCTGGCCCGTACGACTCGTCGGGCCTGTTTGGATCGTCGGAGCCATCTGGGTCATCGTTCCTGTCCGGGTCGTTGGTCCCGTCCAGGTCGTCGGGCTCGTTCGGATCATCAAGCCTGTCTGCGTTGTCTCGCACTTCCGGGTCGTCGGGCATGTCTGAGTCGTCAGACTCGTTCGGGTTGTCGGGCCTAATGATTTGGAAGGGCTAGTTTGGGTCGTCATGCTTGTTTGGGTCGTTGGGTCTGTCCAAGTCGTCGGGCTCATCCGGGTTGTCGGGCTCGTTTGGGTCGTTAGACCTATCTGGGTGATCGAGCCCGTTTGGGTTGTCGGGCCCGTCCGGTTCGTCGGGCATGTCCGGGTCGTCGGACTCGTCCGGGTTGTCGGGTACGTCCGGGTCGTCGAGCCCGTCCGGGTCGTCGGGCCTGTCCGGGTCGTCGGGTACGTCCGAGTCGTCGTGCCCGTCCAGATCGTCTAGAATGTGAGGTTGAGTGAGAAGAATTTCAAATTCCACGTATTTTGAGGGTATTTGAATTTCTACTAATTTAGCTAATTGAAATCCTTCAAAAAAATGCTTGCATTTGAAATGCTTTTTAATTTCTCTATCCAAACAAAGCATTTTATTACAAAGAAATCTAAATTCTTCAAAAAAATGAATTGCTTCATTAAAATACTCTATCCAAACACACATTGAACACAAACTCACTTACAGGAACTCAACTACCTCAAATACACCAAGATATTTTTTTGTAAAGTGTGTTATTAACAAATAATTATGTTTACCCATCAAATTAAATGAGTTTACTTTTGATAATTAATCACTTAAATACGAATGGGAGATAAAGGAAAGAAATATAATAAATTTACATATATATTGGTGAAACCATTTCCTTCCCATCATTAATACCGGTGACAATCACAGAAACAAGGTTAATTTAATAGTGGGTCAGTTTTTTTCAGAAGTTGGCTGACAAAAAATTATAAAACTAGGCGAAATCGGTTGAACCAAAACGATATCTAAACAGAGTCATGAGGATTGATACCATTTTTTATGACTCATGGCAACTTTACCTTAAAGTTACTAGAGGACTTATGACGACTTTTTTTGCTTAGAAAAGAGAAACTTCTGAAACTCCTAACGACTTTGCTACTTTAATTATTTAGGCAGAAATCGTCTTCATTCATAGGATTTCACAAGTAAAGTCGTTAAGAACCAGTACGACGTGAACCTAATTTATAATAAGTTGGTATAGTATGTTGTTCAAAACCGATCCAGCGAAAAAAAAAAACCCAGAAACAACATTGGAATCATTCCGGAATCTGTTCAGTCTTTTGCATTTGGGATGCTCATATTTAACCTGATTCTTGTAGATAGAGGTGTTGGCTGACATTGCATAAGGGTTGAAAGGTTACGAGAGTCATGAACAGGAGGGAGAAGAAAACGAAACTGAATTTTGTATTATGAGTGGGTAAACGTTTTGTCGTTACAGCGAAAAAAAGTGAGTAAGAAAGGGAAAAGTATAAAATATATATATATATATATATATATATATATATATATATATATATATATATATATATATATATATATATACATACTGGTACAGAAGAGCAGAAAAGAAATTATTCTGCAGTAACCGCTTTGACTTGGTCTTGACCGTTAAGCATCGCAATTTGATTGACTTTGACAGCCCCTCTCAAGCTGGGCGTATATATTGAGGAGCCCAAGCTTGGTCATAAGATTGTGGAAAATAGCAGGGGAGAGAGCTTTAGTCAAAATGTCCGCTTGTTGGTGTTGAGTATTGATATGGAGTAGCTTGATGACCCCTTTCTTGATCTTTTCTCTTATCAAATGACAATCTATCTCCATATGTTTTGTCCTTTCATGGAAGACTTGGTTGGAAGCAATTTGTATTGCTGATAAGTTGTCACAGTAAAGAATGGATGGTTGTTGGTGATCAATTTTTAAGTCTTGCATAAGGTGATGGAGCCATTGAATCTCACATGTGGTGGAAGCGATAGCTCGACATTCTGCCTCGGAAGAACTTCTAGAGACAGTTTGTTGCTTTTTGGATTTCTAGCAAATGAGAGAGTTGCCAATGTAGATGATGTAGCTAGTTACTGATCGTCTTGTTGTAGGGCAGCCAACCCAATCGGAGTCGCAGAAGGCTTTTAATTGAAGATTACTGGTGGAATCAAAAAAGATCCCTTGTCTTGGATGACGCTTTAAGTAACGCAGAATTCGCATGGAAGCTTGATGATGTAAGGTGGTAGGGGCTGCGATGAACTGACTTAAGTGGTGAACAACAAAGGTGATATCTGGTCTGGTGTTCGTGAGGTATATAAGACGACCAAGAAGTCTACGAAAGGGAGTAGGATCTGCGAGAGGTTCTCCTATGTTTGTGCTCTTGTGTCTTGAAAAGTTCATAGGCGTTGGCATGGGAGCAGATCCCAGCATTCCAGCTTCTTTTAGAATGTCTATGGTGTATTTCCGCTGACATAAATGAATGCCTTTATTGTTCCTTGCAATCTCAAAACCAAGAAAATATGTCAAGTTTCCTACATTTTTAATTCTAAAAGTGCAGTTGAGCAAATCAGTAATGGCATTGATTTCATCTATATCATTTCCCGCTAAGATAACATCATCAACGTAAATAAGCAAGGCAGTGATGCAGGATTTGTTAAATTTGAGATATAGAGAATGATCAGCAAAGGATTGGTTATATCCATGGGAACATAAGAATTCAGAAAGCTTAGAGTACCATTGCCTACTAGCTTGTTTAAGGCCATATAAAGACTTATGAAGGTGACAAACAAGGTTTTTATCGTGTTCATTAAAACCTGGAGGCAAATGCATGTAAACTTCTTCATCTAAGTCACCATGTAAAAAAGCATTATTAACATCTAGTTGTTTAAATGCCAATTATGTATGGAAGCTAGGGAAAGAATTAACCTGATGGTTGTGATCTTGGCCACAGGTGAGAATGTGTGTAAGTAATCTAGACCTTCTTTTTGTGTGTACCCCTTTGCCACCAAGCGCGCTTTATAGCGTTCTATGTTGCCATCTGCTTTGTATTTAACCTTGTATACCCATTTGCATCCAATGGCACGTTTCCCTTTGGGCAAATAAGTCACTGTCCAAGTTTTGTTTTGTTGAAGGGCTGTCAATTCTTCACTCATGGCTGTCTGCCAGTGCTTGTGTTGGGAAGCAGCTTCATATGAATCAGGCTCCTCATGAGAGTCAATGGAACAGATAACCTGTTTAAAGGAAGGAGATAGCCTTGCTAGGGAAACATAAGCATCAATGGGGTATCTAGAATTACTATCAGATTTAGTCGTAAAAGAAGTGTGGAAATCTTTTAAATAGGCAGGAACAGTTTTATGCCTATTAGATCTCCTCAAAAAATTATCTTCAGTACCAGAATTAATAGTTTGTTCAAGCTAGGTTGCGTCAGTTTCACTGGAAACAATATCATCAATATCATTTTGAGTGTGAACACCATCATTTTCAGTATTACAGTCATTATTGGGTATACTGGTTTGAGGAAGATCTAAATCATAAGTATTGATTTGTTCAGGAACAGAAACAGCAGTGTCATTTTCAGGAAAGTTTTCATGATTTTGAGCTTTATAAGGAAACTGACTTTCATAAAAAACAACATTTCTAGAAACATGAATGTTATGTGATTTTAAATCATACACAATATATCCTTTTACATTCTGTTTGAGTCCAAGAAACAGGCCTGATCTTGCTCTGGGATCAAGTTTAGTCTGATTGGCAGATATAGTAGAAACATAGCACAAGCATCCAAAAATGTGCAGCTGATTCATATTGAAAGAATGGTCATACAAAATCTCAAAAGGACTAGAATTTTTAAGAAAAGGAGTGGGCAAGCAGTTTATTAAAGTTACAGCATATTGGACAGCATAATTCCAGAAATTTTTAGGCAAATTTGATTGAAACAATAAGGCACGAGTGACGTTTAAAATATGTTGGTGTTTTCTTTCAACCAACCCATTTTGCTCAGGAGTCTCAATGCAACTTGTCTGATGAGTGATGCCCTCAGTGTTAAAGAATTGCAACATGTTAAATTCCAAACCATTATCAGTTCTGATAATTTTAACCTTTTTCTGAAATTGAGTTTTAACCATGAAAACAAAATTGGTTAGGTGGACACGAGTTTCAGCTTTATTTTTCATGATATGCACCCAAGTAAAACGAGAATGATCATCTACAATGGTAAGAAAGTATTTATCACCGTTCATGGAAGTCATAGCACATGGGCCCCAAATGTCTACATGCACAAGATCAAAAATAGAGGAAGCATATGAAGTACTAACAGGAAAAGTCAATTTACGTTGTTTAGCTAGGTGGCATACATCACAACTTGTAGTATCAGGAAGACTTATATAGGGGAACCTCTTATTGAGAATAGCCATCCTTTGACGAGAAGGATGTCCAAGCCGAATATGCCAAACATTCTGACTCACAGCACTGTTGCAAATTTGTGAAGAGAGACTGTTTCCATCTTCTTTATCACCCGCTAGTATGTATAATCCTGATTGAAGATCAGCTATACCAATCTTCTTGATTGACATCTTGTCCTGGATAACACAAGTGTTAGTGCTGAAGATAACAGAGTAGTCGGAGTGTGAAACAAGTTTGGAGATAGATATCAAGTTATATGAAAAAGTAGGGACGAAAAGAACATCTCTTATGTATAATCTTTCAGAAATCTTAGCAACACCTAAATGTGTAGCTTGAACTTTTGTTCCATCAGGCAGACTAACTTTTATAGGTGATATCTGTTTTGAAGAAATCAAATTCGAAAGGGAACAACTTATATGGTCTGTGGCACCAGAATCTATAATCCAATTATTATGATTGTTCAAACCAGTCAAAGAAAAACAATTATTTTTACCTTGGTTCATGCTGTAGGAAACAATAGGACCAACCTGATTAACAGATACATTATCAGTGTTATTACCACTGTTTTGCTTCAGTAGACTCATGAGTGTGTGATATTGCTGCTTTGACAATTTAAAATCTTGGTCTTCTGTACCAGATTCATTCTTAGTTTCTTGAATGGTGTCCACACTATTCACAGCATTGTTCTTGTTGTTTGCTTTATATCCAGGTGGAAAGCCATGCTTCTTGTAACAATTTTCTATTGTATGCCCATTGCGACCATAAAAAGAGCAAACCTTTTTAGCATACCTTGTGTTTTTGTTTTCAGTATTGTTGTTGCCAGGGAACCCATGCTTCCTATAGCAGACAGACTCAGTGTGACCAGCTTTCTTGCAATAGCTACAAGTAGCAGAGGTGCTATTAATCTTGGCTTCGACCCCATTAAAGAAGTTGTGTCCTCCGATCTGCCTTTCCTGCTAAACAACATAGGAGAAGATCTTTGAAATAGATGGGATTGGGTCCATCATTAAAACATGAGACGTGACGTTGCTGTACTGTTCGTTCAAGCCTCTCAAAAATTGCATAGCGTGGTCCTCCGTCTTCCTTTGATGAGAAATTCCAGCAAGATCACAAGAACATTTAGTTGAACAACTGCAAATCAGATCTGGGCGAAAGCTATCTAATTCATCCCAAAGAACGCGCATCTTGGTAAAATATTCAGTCACGGAGGCATTTCCTTGTTTAAGGGAAGAAGCTTCTGATTGCAATTCAGATATACGAAGGAGGTTTCCTTGAAAGAACCTGGATTTAAGATCTCTCCATATATCCTCAGATTTATCCATCCACAGTATGCTCTGTCTGATAGAGGGTGAAACGGAATGGGTTAACCAAGACACAACCATATTGTTGCATCTCTTCCAGGCTTGGTGTGAAGGATCAGTTTTGGCAGGTTCAGGAGTGATGCCATCAATGAATTCGACCTTGTTTTTCGCACTGAGCGCAGTGGCAAACGACTTGCTCTACGAATGATAGTTGTGAGATTCCAGAACAGGTGAAACCAAAGAAATTGCTGGGTTCTCGTTGGGATGAAGGTAGAGAAAACTGTGCGGAGCATTGAAATCACTAGTTCCAGCAACAATCTTGGAATCATCTTGCGACGCCATGGTGAAGAAAGGAAGAAACAGACAACGGAAAAAAAAATACAGAGTAAACTAGAAACAGGAAAGAGAGGGTAAAGGATCAGAGTGATACGCAGCAGAGCTCTTCAAGGGAAGAGCTCTAATACCATCTTATTTAACCTGATTCTTGTGGATAGAGGTGTTGGCTGACATTGCATAAGGGTTGAAAGGTTACGAGAGTCATGAACAGGAAGGAGAAGAAAATGAAACTGAATTTTGTATTATGAGTGGGTAAACGTTTTGTCGTTACAGCGAAAAAAAGTGAGTAAGAAAGGGAAAAGTATAAAATATATATATACTGGTACAGAAGAGCAGAAAAGAAATTATTCTGCAGTAACCGCTTTGACTTGGTCTTGACCGTTAAGCATCGCAATTTGATTGACTTTGACAGATGCTAACAGAGAAAATAATAACTAAAGGTAAAGTCAAGCACCACCTAACAAAAACGTTCATATAGATAAATAAATATATATGCAGAGCGGTGGAAATTTCAAGGAAGTGCAACACCACCAAGATCCTAAAAATGGGGATCTAAATCAAATTGGATCAGTTTGGTTCAACCTAGAAGGTCCAAGATATCACACAAAGCTTTTTTAAATATCGATCTAAACATAAATGCACCTGTTTTGTCCAATATTATTTCTTCTAATATTCATATAAATATATATGTTAACGAAAGGCGTGCATAACCAGTAGCATATCCATGGCGGATAAGGAACTGCACATTGTTGTGTTTCCATGGCTAGCTTTTGGACACCTTGTCCCATTTTTGGAGCTTGCAAAGCTCATAGCTCAAAAGGGTCACAAAATTTCCTTCATTTCCACACCTAGAAACATCCATCGCCTCCCTAAACTACCTGAAAGTTTGAAACCTTGGTTGAATCTGATAGAATTCCCACTTCCCCACGTTGATGAACTCCCTGAAAATGCAGAGAACACAATGGACATTCCTCAGCACTTGGGTCGATATCTCTCCCAGGCTTATGATGCGCTTGAAGAACCTTTAACTAAATTTCTGGAGAAGAGCACCCCGGATTGGGTCATATGCGACTTTGCACCACACTGGTTGCCCCCATTATCTTCCAAACTAGGTATCCCATGTATATTTCTTTCCATTTATGCTGCATGTGCAACGTCTTTTGCTTTGGAGTTGTTTAAGGGAAACAAGAGTATGCAATCTCCGGAAGCCAAACTTTTGCTCGGGGTGCATCAGAGGAACGAAGTGGATCAGAGTTCCAAGCCTAAGGAAGTGAATCGGTTCTTCGAAACCCTGAAAGGTGCTCAAGTTATCGCTACAAGAAGCTGCATGGAGATTGATGGTGAGTTTGTCAAATCGCTTGAAAGTTCATCAGGGAAGTTGGTAATTCCAATTGGGTTGTTGCCACCTTCGCCAGAAGATAACAATGACCACAACTGGCACACTATCCTTAATTGGTTAGATAAATGGGAAAAGGGGTCAGTGATCTATGTAGCATTTGGAACTGAAGTCCCAATGAGTAATGAAGACTTCACTGAAATTGCTATGGGATTAGAATTGTCTGGTTTTCCTTTTTTTGGAGTGTGAAGAATAAAAGCCAAAACACTTCAGGTGGTAGTGATGAGTCACAGGATTGGATTGAGAATGAGTCAAAAAGGGGAATGATGTGGAGAAGATGGGCACCTCAGTCCAGGATTTTAGCACACAAATCTGTTGGAGCATTCTTCACTCACTGTGGTTGGAGTTCAGTGATAGAGGGTCTCCAAGTTGGGTGCCCACTTGTTATGTTGCCCTTCCAATATGATCAATGGCCGATTGCAACGTTTATGGAGGAGAAGAAGGTAGGGCTTAAAGTACACAGAAATGAGCATGATTTCAAGTTCACTAGGGATTCAGTGGCCAAGGCACTGACATCAGTGATGTTGGAAGAGGAAGGGAAATGTTTTAGAAGTGAAGCACAAGAGATGAGTAAAATAGTTGGGGACAAACAACTACAAGAAAAATACGTGAATCAGTTCGTTGATTACATGAAAAACAATAGGCCTGGTTATAATTAGTATAATGGCAAGTTGAATAATTAAAGGAAAACTTTGATTGCTCTAAGAGTTAGCTTATCTAAGAGCAACTCAGTCCAACCTAGAAGGAACCGAGAAGCCTACCTATCTTTACAATGCTTTTTCTATATTAGTTATGTCTTCGTTTTTCTTAAATATTGTCAGTTTTCACTTCAAGAATAATTTGTTTTTATTTGGGTTGTTTGTCGTTCTGTGGATTTCATAAATTTGTCGCATTTGATGTGTTTAAATGAATGTAGTGAATGAATTTAGACATACTAGAGACTAGTTATCTTACGAAGCTTATCATTATATTGTTCTTACTTAAAACTTAGTAGTCTTTTATGTTTTTTGTAACGTAATCTGGAATAAGTAATTAAAAAACAATATGTAAAAACATTCTTAATCACCTATATTATATGGTGAAGATGAACTTCTCCCATCAGTTAAATCTATCATTGGGTATGTTCTAATATCAACATGGAAACACACATAACGTGTTGGGTTGGAATAAACTTAAATGGGTAGTTATATTGGAAGTTAATGTGTTAGCGGTTGCAGTTTTATGGGTAAATAATGTGTTATTCATTTTTGTCTGTTTTTAAAACAACGATCAGGAGTTTATTGTATGGCTGATGGTCATTATTGTGTCATAGTAAGTAGTTAGTAAGACTTGGAAAAAAAAGAAGCCAAATGTGAGTTTATAAACTGTATTGTTGATTGCATGAATAACACGACAACATATGTAGAGACTTTTAGTGTTTGAGTGTTGTTTGAGAAGTTTGTCTTTATGGCCAATCTTACAACAACAGTACAGGAAAGGGTTTTGGTTGCGGTTATTTTAGTTCTTTGGCACCAGTTCCATACCCAGGGCATATTAGAGCGAATTAAAAAAGGGTAGACTTTCTGCCTCGGTTCCAATCCGAGACAAAAAGGTCTACATTATGCTTCAATTGTGAATAGAACCAAGGCAGAATACCATTTAAAGTTCGATGAGTTTTGAATGACTTTTTTGTGTGTTTTGTGTAATTGGATTAAATCTAATCAAAGTAATACTAAAATTAACTAAAACTGATATAGAAATGCATGTATGCAAACTGTTTGATGAAAAACTTGAGAATCAAAATGCATGCATGGTGTTTCGAGAAAATGCTAAAGTAAGCTATGGATGTGAGATATGTAATGCAACTATTCTACACACAACCTAAACATGTGAGATGCTCCTAATGGACGAATTAAATTAAATTAACTACTAGAAATGAAATGAAAGAATTATATTCATAAAATCACAATATAAAAAGGGCAAATGAGTGTACATGTGTGAAATGTACAGGACATGCTTGTATATGACCATGGAATGGGTGAATCAATGATGTAATGATACAAAATGATTCAAATTGATCTTAATTGAAAATAGTAACTAAAATCATATCAAACAATTGAGTAAAAAGCAAAATCCTAAATCAAAACCCTAAAACTAATGAAATAGCTTTAAGACCCAGGAAAAATTAAATAAAGAACAAATATTTCATTATCCATAACTGTGGAATATAGATAAATATAAGAGAATTAGTTTGTCAAATCATAGCAAAGGAGTAATGGTAGCTCAAGTGGTTGAGCGTGATGAGAAGTGTAGAGAGGTCTTAGGTTTGAATCCTGTGTATGCCATTAGTGTGATGTTTTAATTAAATATTTTATTCTGCATGTATGTGTGGTTGTGTGAGGTGATTTTATAATTATATGTGTGCATAAAATGTCATGAAACATGTGATGACTTGTTGGTTATGCATATGCTTGATAAATGGAGGGATGAGAGGTCATGAAACTTGTGATGACTTGTTGGTTATGCAAAAGAGCAGAAAACAATTGTCTTACAACTTGGCATTGTGAGTATGAATACTTACCTGCACTGCAATTGTAATTATTTTGTCCATAACTCTGACTGTTATTGTTAAGAACTGTAGTCATTCAAAAACATTGATATAAATTTAAAATTTGTCAGTTTCATCCAATTACAATAGGTATATAAGAAATTAAGATGAATGTAAAAATATACCGAAAAGACTATTGTATGTTAAAGTAGAAGCTGCAGATTGTGAAGTGATACAATTTTTTTTTGGATGTGTTGTTGAACTAAAGTACTTGAACAACTTGATATATTGTTGTCAAGTACTGCATTGAAATGAAGCTTAGTTTAAAGTGAGACTAAATTAATATTATTCAAAAACAATGTTGAAATAAAGTACTGGAAGAACTTGAAAACTGACCAATTTCTCTGTGAAATATTGAATTCATATTATGAAGGTTGTTGTTGTCAACATCTGAAAAAGGATTATTGTAGAAGCATTGTCATTAAAACAATAAACAACAATACTTCAGTGATTCATTTAACAACAATCTGTAAAGAGATAGCTTAAAAAAAGAATACTTACTAATATCCAACTCTTGTAATGGCTTCCTGTGTATATTTTTCTAAAATGATTTTTCAGATACAATTGTTTGAACTGTGATTAAAACAACAAAGATGTTTGATTATGCATTTGTGTTGTAAAGTTACAATCCAAAACATACATTTACAAATATAATTATAAAAATAAATCCTGAAATTTTGTTACTTTGAGAAGAATGGTTTGCAAATTTAGTTTTCTCTCTTGCATTCTTTTCTTTGTCATCTGCAACATAAAAAAACATACAAAGATAGAAATGCATGATTTGTAAATAAATTTTTGATGAAGAATTTGGGAAGATAAATGCTTTAAGTAAGATGTTAGACACTTACATGAATCTTGATTACTTCTTGCATTGAACATTTGTTGTATCACCAGCTTCCTTCTTAGCCTTGCATTTTTACAATCGTTTTGCTCCATTACAGTACCAAAAAAATATGGAATACTTTCAAAGGTTATAATGGAAGAAGCAAAAACAAAGATAAATTGACTCAATGGATGCAAAAGTGTTTACTGTTTTATTACTATATTCGTGAATGTCTTTGTTAAACTTTTTGGGGTACATTGTACCTCTAATCACAATTGTGGAAACAGAAATATTTGTAATTATAATAGGAAACACTTGTAAGAGTACAAAAAGTTTTTAGCAGTAGACAAAGATTAAAAATAGAAAGAGCATGCAGTGCTGAGTGTTAATAGATCAGAATCATTCATATATATAGCACTTCTTTCAGAGTTGATTTGTTCTTGCAACTAACAAAACATTTGCTTTTTATGTAGGTACAATAAGACGTCTTTTTTATGCAGTACTATATATAGTACAACAAAGAGGACTGCTTCATAGGAAGTATCTGGAATTTTAACCTCATTATGTGTGAAAATGATAACATACAATCAGTGTATGCACATACTAAAGCAACATACATCCATACATCTGATACATAAGTATTAAAAATATAATAACAGACAACAGAAACATAAATCGGAATTGAAGTTGAATATTTACATTAAAAGAAGTTCAATTAATATTGCTTATATGTTAATATAGGAATGAAATATACAATAATTATATAGAACAGACCAAAATCCATCGTCCAACTTTTCATCTTTCAATACCATCATATATATTTCATTTTAATTATAAAAGTAAATTATTATATTTATGAATATCATACCATAACATGTCTCACTTTAAATCAATGTTTAATTAAATTTTTATTTGCATTCATAGAATTTGAGAGAAGCTTCAAAGAAATTTCATTCATAAGAAAATAGAACTATACATATGCATTGCTAAAAATATAAAAACTTGTAGGTTGACAACTACATAAGTAGCAGACATAAAAACAAAACTATTTATACTCGGCAGTTCCAAATAACACCAAAAAACTAACTGTAAATTAAAAATTACAATATGTAAGCACTTTGGCATTCTGATTGCTTTTCATGTGGTCAACTTCAAACACCAAGTCAATAGTTTGATGAAATCCATGAGCAGTACAAAATTCCTTCCAGCCACTTCCAATTTTGCTAGACTTCTTGGGATGATTTCTCAACAATTGTTTGCACTTGACTATTTTGCGCGGTCCATAAAGAAAAATGTATTTAAATCTTCCTTGACGAAGATAATTGCCAAAATCAACTGGCAAATCCTAAAACATTCAGATGGCTAGCATTGCATTGGTTTGGATTCAGAAATATGCAGAAATGTAACTTCAGTCCATTGAAAAGGGTTCATCTGCCTCAATTCTTTTAAGAAACTGTGCAATAGACAAAGGTTTGCATTTACTGGGAAAAACAGTGATGTGGAAGCAAGAATGACCGACATATCCAAAATAAATAGTGTGGAAATTGTGTAGTTGATAAAGGTGCCTTAATTCAGTCCATCCTCCAATTAGCATTGGTTTTTGTAAATTCTTGTTATAAGTGACCATATGTTTATTCCCTTCGACATCTGTTAAAGTCCATTGACGCTCAAGATCGTCATCATAAAGAATGGCGAATGCATGATCCACAAAACCAACAGCCTCCAAAGATAGAATTTTTTTAACAAAAACATAGATTAGTTAAGGTCAAAATGAGGATATTCATTTGAAATCCGTCACACAAATAAAAAGAGTAGAAGAGTTCTTGTAAAAGAAAAAATGTCTGAAAGAATTGACGAAGAACGTACCTCGTCCTGAAGGTGAATAATAGAGAACCGGTACCTACTCATTCTATTAATAACGTCTTCTTCATTGAAGTTGTATTCCATTTGCTTCGACTTTGAGAGTGATAGTACAAAAAGAGTTGGAAATGTAGAATATGATTGAACTGATCTTTAAGTGTGATCTTGATGGTAGAATGGAGATGAATATTTATAAAAGATAAATGACACATGAAAAGACGGGACGATTACAATTAGATTCTTAAACAGTAATGTAATTATTACTGCCTTGGCAAACAAGCAGACGATTAAAAAGAGAATATAACATTACAAAGATACAACGTTACTAAAGATATATTAAATGATTCTATTATGCTATAAAATATCATAATATAATAATATATAACAATTTTCCAACTATATTTCAACCTCTGAAGTTTAGATATTTAGATATTTATATATAACATAAAATCTTGATAATATAATACAATAACATAAATCGAGGTACTAAGTTAAAATATAATATTAGGATTAATCTAATATAAATCGACGTACTAAGTTAAAATATAATATTTCATTCCAATTTATATATATATATATATATATATATATATATATATATATATATATAATTTGAATGGACAATATTTAATAAGTTAGGAATGAATAGAAGATAACTAACTCAAAATTGTATATGGCATCCAATTCTGTTGTGACAACTTAAAATCTGTCAACAGATAATTGCTTTGTCAGATTTATCTTATTTATGAAAAGGAATTTATATAAAAAATCAACATTTATAAATTCTGTTTTCAGAAAAAATAGATATATGTTATTTATGAGTCACAAAAGTTTTCACAAAAATATCTTTTTCACAAAATATATGTTCCTTTTTCACTAAAGTTTTGTGTTTATGACTTTAATTACATCATGCTACAAAATAACATCAATTTTGATAAGTTTTGATGTAGCTGGCAGTCATATTTGTTGACAAAAATTGAAAAATGTCAACAATATCTTATGGACCAACGTATGAAAAAAATATAATTCTAAATATTGTAACCAATAAGCGCATAATATAGTTATCATCAAATTGATCATAGAAGTTGTAGTTCAGATGAAATTAAAGACAAAATGATGCGTAGACATATTACAGCCCCAAAATGAAAGACATAAAAAAAAATGTCTTGAAATAGAATAACTAAAATCATATCTCAATTAACTGGTTTTTCCTTCTTAATATTTCTTTTTAGAAGCTTCAATGGAACATTGTCTTCTTCGATGGAGTCAAGTGATGCAGTCTTCTTTCCAGATTCTCTCTTAAGTGAACTGTTAGCATCATCATTGGTTGGATTATCTTCGATTAGGTGAGGTGATTGGGATGCAGACTCAATTGTTTCTTTGGTAAATCGGACTAATAAATCCTACAGTACATGTTAAAAATTGATAACATTAATAAAGTTAATACAATAAGACATTCGTTAAAAATAAAATTTATATCATTTCTATACCTCTGCAATATGAACGGTGGACTCATTGACTACACGCATTTTTTCCCTGCTAAACTCACCATTCTCAGCATAAACATCCTTCAAATAGGTATAAAAAATGAGATTATAAAAAAGACAAAGATAACTGAAATCTTTAATCTACCAAATTACATCGGAAATTATATCTTACCACAGATTTCATGGAAGAATCATTGAATTGTTGAATTATATCATCATCAACACATACTTTCTTCACTCTGAAAGACTGCTCAAGTTTGAAATTTTGATCGTTCCTACTTTCGACTTTAAACAACAGACTTTTATCAACTAACTCATCAAACTCCTTTGGCAAATTTCCAGAAGCATTAATCTACAAAAACAAAATAATTTAATATCATTTGCAGAAAAATTGTGTATGTACATATATAAGTGGATATATTGAAGAGTATACCTTATCATAAGTGTCTAACATATTAGCACAAGTTTTTTTGAAAATGGTGGTTGCATCCCTATCAAACAGGACAAATATGGTTGAATCGGAAGAGACAATAACTCAGATCTTAATCCTATATCTGAAAATTGAATAAAAAAATTAATGAACAAAAGTTGTAATTACAATGTTGTTTTTAATTCACATTAATATTAATAAATCATAAGTTAACCTTGGAAAGACTTTTATAACATGTTTGTTACACTTCTCACAAAAGAACATCTTGGAATCTGGATAAACAGCTTTGTTGCACAAACAAGCAGTATACCACCAGTCATCGTCACCCAAAATATGCTTAATTGTTCCAAACAATATGTAAGTGGTGACCTTTCAATATAAAAAAGATTAATGAAGACATTATTATGAACAACAAAAATTGATAAAAAAATAAAAAAAATGATTCTAACCTCTTTACAATCTTTTAGACCTTGAATGATGGTCTTAGGTGTAAGTGTTAAAAAGTCATCTTCCACATTAATTTTGGAACTCTGAGAAAGTTGCGTTAATCCTTGAGAGGGAGATTCGTTGTTCTCAAAACATTTTGTGGAATACAAAATATAGTTGTTCTCATAAACAATAAATCTATTATTGCATGTATATAGATCTGAAAGATCAAGTTGAGGTAATGAAGGATAATCTTGCATTATAAAGATACCAAAATATAGTTACCAAAATGGATTATAAAGTTTGACAAAACTGAAGAACAATTTGAATATTACCTTGATTTAAGTTCTGATGCTTCCTTGAAGTTAACATTGTACTTAATACGGGTGCAGAACTTACAATTTTGAACTTGAACCTTATCTATATTTAAAAATATAGTGTATGTGAGAGTAACATGGAATAAGTAGTACTAACTACTTTGTAAAAGTAATAACAAAATTTTATCTTGAAAAGTTTTGACTTTCGTAAATTCTATACTTACAGCAGCATGTTGTACTTATCCACTTGAAAGAAATACATTCAGTTCATCTACATAAATACCAAACAAAGTACATACTATTCGAAACCTAAAGATTCAATAAATGTTATGTGAAATCATTATTTGAATAGAAATATAAAAGGAATGTAGTATAGTATAGATATAGAATACCCATCAGCTTCTATTGCTATGACATTTAATTTTGTTGTCTTTCCATCAACTTGCAATTCTCTTTCAGTCCCCACTCCGACCAGTAATCCAAAGATATCTAAAATACCATTCATAAATGTTATATCATATACTTTAACAATAAATGTTTTAAAAAAAATATGAATGGTAGAAGAACTAAAAATATTAACTTACCAACTAAATAATCAGTATCAAATCCAGTGGTTGTCAATAAGGACAAAGGTGTGTATTATGATTTCATATCAGGAACCAAGTTAACATTAAGCAAAGAAACTTTTGTACCAAACTGGAAATTTATCTTATAAGGGTGGTGTATAGTTCTGTATATTCCAGAATTCGGAGCCACACTGAAATTTTGTATGGCATAAACATGGCCTTCAGAAATATCATTCTGAAATTTGTAAATTAGAGTACGTCTAATTGAAGCATGTATTTTAGAACCCTGAAACAGATCAATAGAAGATATATAAATATAACTATAAATATGTTTAACATACATATATTTTATTCATTCGAATTTGTAAACTAAAGTACGTCTGATGGAAGCATGTCAAGAATTACATGAATAATAACCTCTTTGTCTTGAATAACCAACTCCATGGAAAAAGGACACCTCTGTTTACTGAAATCAGGAACAAACCATGAACAAATGACCCTAATGATGATATTCCAGTTTTCCTTCTATGGAGTTACTTCGCTTATGTTCTGGCTTTGGTTTGGAACTTCACAGAGAGACATGTTGAACTCACAACAACAATACTGAAAAATGAGAAGTAAAAAAGTCAGTATTAGATTCGTGGCATATTTATACTCACATAGAGAAAATAGGAACTAATAAGACAAAAATGTAATTCATACAACTAAAAAAAATAGAACTAAATAAAAGGTTCAAAGCACCTATAGAAGAATATATTTTTGATTGGTCAAAGGAGAGTAAAAGAAGTGTAAGGATTAATCAAAACATGGATATGACAATTTTTGAAAAAATAAAGGTTCAGATGTTAGTCGCTGATAAAATTTGAAATGGTAGAAGAAAGCAAAAAGTACAAAATATTCAAATAAGGACTCTTCAAACATGGAGTAGTAACCTTTTGAGAAATTGATAACCATACGCTGATAACCATATGCCAATATATATTGGTGAAAACTGCAAAAAACAGTTATTGATGTCAGAAGAAATTAAATAATCATATTGATTTATTCACAGGTTTCATAGAAAAGGAAAATGAATAGAAAAGCATTCTGATGAAGATGAAGCATGAAACAAATTACTTTAAAGTGTCTACATAAATTGTTGGCATGATGCATTGAGCAGTGAACCATTAATTGAATCAATAATGTGGAAAGAATGAAAATCTGCAAATACATACTAGTGTATAAAGCATTCACGAAAGAAGAAATGTAGAAAAAAGTTATAGCAAACTCTAATTACTTAGACGAAAACTCAGAACTGCAAAGCTCATTTCCTTTCTTCTGTATAGCAAAACTATTATATTTGTATATAAAAACAAATGAAGTACATACCTTTGATGACTGGAAACATTAATGGCTTGTAAGAATCCATTAATGGCTGTGAAACGTGGTCTGGATGAATAATTCTACAAAAAGTCAAAAAAAAGTGTGGTGTACAAAAGACCTAGAAACTTCGAGGAGAAGCAACTGTGTTGGATTATTTAAGTTAATAACGTTAAATATTTTAATAAAAAATAATATAAATCGTACAATTAAATATGTAATGAAATGACGGATGGTTACAGCAAAAAAAATCTCGTGGAAGGTGGAAGATACACAAAGATAATCAAGCATTGGAAAATGTCATATCAATTGACATTGAAAAACCATATTTGAAAAGTTTTTGAAATATTTAGAAATTAAAATAAGTATTATAAGGGATGTGTATGAAAAATCTTCTGGAAAGTGTTATATTTAAATTAATATAATAAATTTTAAAAATGCAGAGAGATGATATGACATTTTTGTGTCTGACAGTAATTAAATGCCAAATATTTTCGTATATGGAAGAAGATATGGAGCAGTTAACATTAAATAACTTTGCAAAAGTTGAAAATACAAATAGTTAAACATATACATATATATAATATAATAATAAACCATAATAATTGATACAAAAATTACAGATTATGAATCTGTTAAGTAATATTGTTTATCGATTCTTCATAGGCGATAATAATAATCATTTATATTAAGAAGAACATTGACATCCTTGCTTGCTTGTTCACCGTCAACCTAAAAAAGAATTAAATCTTTTGCCTCCAGTCCATGAACTTCACAAAATCGTTTCCATCCACTTCCTATCTTCACTGATCTAGCTCTAATCAACAACTTGCATTCAACTCGTGCCTTTGGACCGTAAAGCACAATGTCTGAGAGCTGACTGTTGCGAAAATATTTACGTAAGTCTGAATTTAAATCCTGCAAATAAAAAATAGAAGAAATAATATAAAAAAGAAATGATTTTTGATGTGTCAAAGTTAAAAAGAATACATGAAGTTTTGTGTACAGATTCTAAAAATTGAACAAAAGAAAGAAAAAAAATCACCAAAAAGCTTGCTTTGCAGTTGTACTTAGAAAGCTGGAACTCAAAATGAATTAACTTGGACCTTATCAGAGGAGCATTTGTTCAAACATGACTTAGGAATTTATGGACAGTTGATTCTGAACAGTGATCGTAAAAGTGTATTTCAAAAGCAAAATTTCTAGTATGCCTTAAATAACATAGTTTGGGTGGTTTTACTTGATAAAACTTTCTTATATCAACCCAGCCATAAGTAATTCGCGGACCATAAGTATTCATGTTGAAGGTAATATGGTGAACATTACCATTGTTATCAGAAATAGTCCAACGTGGCCCTAGTTCATGGCCTAATTGAATGACAAACAATCGGTTGACGAACGCAAAATCCTTGTAAATAAAAGCAATATAAAAAAGAAATATTAGTTAAAGAAAATCAAAGAACAATAATGGTAAATAATCTATAAGAAGCAAGTTCAGAAAAACCTGGTCTTCGATGAAAATTGTAAAGAATCCACCCTTCCACTTTGAGGCAAGTATGGATTGTTCACCAAGGATGCATTGCTTAGTGGTCATCTGTTAAATTGGTAAGATAGGTTTTTTTTTTTGGCAAAAAAAAACCAAACTCTAAAAATGTAGAAGAAATTGTTGAAGATGATGAACAAAACAGATTATAAAAACGTCTGGTTAAAAAAATGAAAGAAAGATGATGAACAAAACCGATTATAAAAATGTCTGGTTAGAAAAATGAAAGAAAGATGATGAACAGAACCGATTATAAAAACGTCTGGTTATAAAAACATGCATAGGTTTTGTTAATTGGAAAGAAATGGTTAAAAACACGAGTCTTTTAAAATGAAAGAAAGATGGCGAGAAGATATAGCAGATGAAGAGAAGTATAGTTCATAAAAGGGTGTTGTTCATACAAATTGAAGAGTTTAACAGTGATACCTTTCTGTAATGGATAAGAAGTTCTTGAAATCGTAGTGTATGGCTGGTAATCGCAGTGTATGGGTGTTAATGTGAAGCAGAGAAGATAAGTTCAAATTTAGAGATGTATATGACTTCTGAAATGTGAATTGGAGTAATCGTGAAAAAACTATTAAGTATAGCAGTTGAAGAGTCTGCACAATGAGAAAGGTATGGCGGTGCAACAGACAGTGCAATCATCATTCTCGTGAGAAGTGAAAAACATAATGACAAAAAACTTAAACGTCTCTTGGAATCGGAAATCGTAATTAATTTAATGATCTGAATCCGTTCAAATAATGAATAAGTGTGGGAGATGATGGAGCAGTTTAATCATCATTATCTCGAGCAGTGCAAAAATTAATGCGGGAAATACTAATAGACACGTTGATTTTAAAGTAATTAAAAGAATTATTTTTACTCCATGGAATATAGAATGTTTGGTAAAACGAAGAGGGCTGCAGTGAGTCGTGTTAATGATACATTGTGATTTCCAATGCGTTACAATGTTTCATACTTCTCTAATATATTAAAAATTAAAGATTTAAAGATTTTTATACAATGATCTTGGAATGCGAATGTTTTAAAACTTTATAATTAATATTTACGTTAAATGGTTCTCTGCAAAGAAATTAATGACTAATATCTAATGACAATTAATTTGAATGAATTTATTTATCTAATTAACAATAATTAGTACTTTCTTAAAAGTTCTGATTTTTAAATGTATTAGATTTATTTGATAAACATATAATAGTGTTTAATCTATTTGATAAAAAACTTAAAAATTATAATAATTACGTTTAAAAAACTCGTCAACATAAAACGAAAAAAAACAATTAACTTCATACACAATAAATCTTTAAAAGCAAACATAGATAGTAATATATATAATAAGTGCATACAAAATATAAGTCCACTTCAAATCTTCTTATATATTCATATATATATATATATATATATATATATATATATATATAAGATTAACAAAAATAAAATACAAAATGTTAAAATTTAAAACCAAATTAATGGATACAAAACTTTGATATGGATGCTTGTTCTGTCACCTTCAACTTCAAAAAACAGCTCACGATGATCCTCTGCAGAAAGTTGTTGAAGATTACAACTTTTTTTCCAGCCAGTTCCAATCTTAACAGAATTACGTCTTATGATCAATTTACATTCAACTTCTCCCCTTGGTCTGTGTAGAACAACAGATCTAAGTCCACTGTTTTTAAAATAACTAGCAAATTCTTTTTTCAAATATTGCAAAAAAAAGGATAAAAGATCTTACTTATTAAGAAGCCATGTAAATAAATAAAAAAAAAATTAAAACTAACCAAGTGGCTGGCTTGACAATAGTATGTGGATAGTTCAACTTCAAAATGAATTAAGTTTGACATATGTAGAGGACGACGGATGGAAAGAGTGTTGAAGAAGTTGGCTTTCAATGTTGAGTCGCAAGCACGTTTAGAGACGTGGAGTTGGAAAGAAGAATTTTCGAAATATTTGAAGACAATCAATTTGTCAGATTGATCTGCATAAAAAGATATTAAATCATTCCAGCCTTGGGTGATCATTGGAGTGTGAATATTCATGTTGTATGTAACATTATGAACATTCCTATCGTAATCAACAATGGTCCACTGTGAACCAAGGTCCTTCCAATTACGTATTATGAAGAGCCGGTCGACGTGTCCAAAATCCTTCAAAGATAAGGAAGTTTAGAATAAAGAAATACAAATAAAGAATATAAAGGAATGTGAAGGAATAAAAATAATACCTGGTCTTTCAACAACATAGTAATGAATCTGCCAAGCATTTTGCCAGAAAGTATGGATTGTGGTGTGGGCACGGATTCCATTGTTTGAGAACAGAGTGGGGATGAAGAATAATTTTAAGAGAAGAAAATGGGTCACAAAAGAGAAATAAGATTTGTCACTTTGTAGTCGCCAATATATAGAAAGAGAAAAGGAAAAGTCATTACTATTGGAAGAGTTCGTACTTACTGGACAACGTGCATCATAATTAATGCAATTACTTGTGAATATAAAAGTGAATAAAAAGTACGAATTAAAATAATATGGTTGAAATAATAAAATAAATAAATAAATAATTAAAGATTTGTGAACTGATTTTTTTACATAAAATCAAATATCTAAAAATATTTCAGATGTCGTAAAAAACGGAAAGTAGCCATGAGAAGAGAATACAAAGATTTGTGAACATGTTAAACAAAGAATCGAAAAACATTAAAAATAAGAACAAATAACGACATGAACAAAGCTGAGATGTAGTCATAATGTTATTATAAAGTTCATTTATGCAACAACAAATAATGAGTTCTTTGTTTTTAAAAAAGATGTCAGTCTTTGAACATGTAATTTCAAGCCTGTAAACAACAAAAACCAACAACGAACGAAAGAATCACTTAGAGCAAACTAAATACAGAAACAAAATTTACCTGTTTCCTTCACAAAGATGAATGTATTCATAAACTTTAAATAACACTTCATTTTTGTAGCGACAAAGACTGAGTTCTTTGTTCTTTAAAACACTTGCATGGTTGTACTCTTCATTTCAAGCATTTAAACACTTGAAACACAAGATCAAGGCAAGAATCAGTTAGATCTCAGTACAACCATAACTGTTCGCTTGAGAAAGAGAAAAAAAAATAAGATGTCGACAAAAGAAACATAAGATGAACAGAAATTCTCAGATGCATGTATTTGTAGTCTTCAGTTCAAGCCTGTAAACAAAAGAAACATAAGATGAACGGAACATCAAAGTAAATATAAAAAGAAAAATACCTGTTTGATAGAGAAAGCTAAAAAAAATATAAAGCACGACCAATACTCGGTTTTTTGTGGTTTAAAACAGATGGATGTGGTTGTACACTTCATTTAAAGCAGTTAAACACCTGAAACATAAGATCAAGGCAAGACTCACTTAGATATCAGTAAATATAAAAAGAACCATACATGTTTGCTTGAGAAAGCCAACAAAAATAAGATGTCGAGAAAAGAAACATAAGATGAACGAAAAATCTCATATGCATGTGTTTCTACTCTTCAGTTCAAGCCTGTAAACAAAAGAAACATAAGATGAACAGAACATCAAAGTAAATATAAAAAGAAAAATACCTGTTTGATAGAGAAAGCTAAAAAAAATATAAAGCTTGACCAATACTCAGTTTTTTGCGGTTTAAAATAGATGGATGTGGTTGTACTCTTCATTTAAAGCAGTTAAACACCTGAAACATAAGATCAAGGCAAGAGTCACTTAGATCTTAGTAAATATAAAAAGAACCATACATGTTCGCTTAAGAAAGCCAACAAAAATAAGATGTCGACAAAAAGAAACATAAGATGAACGAAAGATCTCAGATGCATATGTTTCTACTCTTCAGTTCAAGCCTGTAAACAAAAGAAACATAAGATGAACGAAACATCAAAGTAAATATAAAAAGAAAAATAAATGTTTGATTGAGAAAGCTAAAAAAAAATATAAAGCTCGACCAATACTTGATTTTTTGCGGTTTAAAATAGATGGATGTGGTTGTACTCTTCATTTCAAGCATTTAAACACCTGAAACATAAGATCAAGGCAAGAATCACTTAGATCTCAGTAAATATAAAAAGAACCATACTTGTTCGCTTGAGAAAGCAAAAAAAAATAAGATGTCGACAAAAGAAACATAAGATGAACGGAAAATGTCAGGTGCATGTGTTTGTACTCTTCAGTTGAAGCCTGTAAACAAAAGAAACTTAAGATGAACGGAACATCAAAGTAAATATAAAAAGAGAAGAAGATGTTAGAGAAGAAGCTAAAAAAGACAGAGAAATCCTAAAGACAGAGAAGAAGATGAACAGTTTAGGATGTCTGTGAGTGAGAAAGAAGTGAGAAGGCGGAGGTAGAGAGACAGAGAAAGAGAGAGAAAGAAGTGAGAAGGCGGAGGTAGAGAGACAGAGAAAGAGAGAGAAAGAAGTGAGAAGGCGGAGGTAGAGAGATAGAGAAAGAGAGAGAAAGAAGTGAGAAGGCAGAAGGTGAGAAGACAGAGAAAGAGAGAGAAAGAAGTTTCAATTAAAATATTAGGTATCTACGAAAGAGGGAGAGGAGCGGACGATGAGAACTACAAAAGAGAGAGATTAATTTGTTTTTCAATTTTTTTTCTAGGTTCAAAATTTTGAGAGTTTGACACATCAGCGTTTATTCCTTTTGTAGATAAAAAAAATAAAAAGAGAAGTAGGTCATATATATTATTTAATTGAAAAACTTTCATTTTGTTAGTTCAAAATTGTATATAGTATTAGATTTTATTACTCTTTTAATATTTGTAATAGTTAATTAATTAATTTATTTAAATTTTATTGGTAAAAATATCTTTAATTATAAAAAAAAATTTTGCAAATTTTATTTCTTTTATAATATAAAATATTGTTGCCCATTCATATAAATTCTATTGATGAAAATAAGTTTAATTATACGAAAGCATTTAATCACTAACTATTATATTTTTCTTTTTAATTTTTGTGTTAATTAATTGATTTGTTTAAATTTTACCCATAAAAATAATTTTAAATATTGAAAAACATTTATCTCAAAATTCCTTATTTTATAATATAACTAGTATAAGACCCGTGGCTACGCACGGGTCGTTTTTTTGTTGTTTTTTTTATTTGGATTAATTTTTTTAAAATAAATTATTTGTTTATATAATTATAATTTATTATAATATAATTATTGTTATATTAATATTAATAATAGATTATGCTAATAATATTATTAATAATAATGATAAGATTAAAAAATAATAATCAAATATGAATTTGTTTGTTTTATATCATAAAACTCACTAATTGATTAGTAATGTGTAATAAAATAATATTGTTATATTGTTAAAATTTACAATTATAATTTTGAGTTATATATTATATTAAAATAAAATATACATGCAAAGTCGTTGTTAAAATACAATGTAGGTAGATTATGTAATATGGTCCTGTAAAAAATAAGTACATGATATTTGTTAAAATGTTAAAATAAAAACACATGTAGAAATAAATAGATGTATATTATATTAAAATTAAATGTGTATCCATTGTTGTTAAAATAGAATGTAGGCATATTGTGTATTATGGTCTCGTATATAATAAATACATCATAAAATTGATGTTAAGAAAGTAGCTGTCAAATACAAAGTTTAAGTTAAATTCATAGTAGCGACTTATAAAAATACTTAAACTAATAATAATAATAATGTTAACGTGTGTATTGATCCTTGTTGGTTTTAGTTGGTTTGTATAAATGATATATTTTTATAATTTTAGTTGGTTTTGGTTGGGATGGGACATATATGTACATCCTCGTAACCATTCCCATGACTAATTGAAAATATCGGAGATTCTTCATACCTATACTCAATTAATGCGAAGATTTTCCGTCAAAATAGAAACAGGTTCAAGCAATTCCCATGGAACAGGTTTATTTGTCATTCCTAACTTGTAGTTAAATTTCAAATAGAATTAACTTTAAAATAATTTATAAATTTAAAAAATTAATATGTATTTACAAAATTTAAAAGTAAGCTCTCTAGAAAATACAAAATAATAGAACGTACAAAAATATAAAATAACCATGAATGGACCATGTCAAAATACGTGAAATAAACCCATTAATACTAAGGCTACGAAAAGAAAAGAAAAAGCATAAAGAGCAGAATGTCCAAATATAAATCTTGCAAAACTGTAAATAGTTCTTATTATGATTTTGCATTTTTGGAAAGGAATTTTGGAAGGCTATTTGCGTAGGGAAACATGTTTATCAAATTATTTTAGAGTCCTGTTTGCAAAATCTAATAATAAAATTAATCTACTTAATTTTGATGAATTGGATAATTGAATCTTAAAAAATATTAAAAGCAACGAAAAAATAATCGGTAGAAGTTTATTTTTATCGTTATATTATTTATATTACATGAGAGAAATATAAAAGAGTCAATTTTAAACATAACTATAATCTTAAATATAATTTTACTCAAAAATTAGTTACAACATCTCAATCCTCAATTTAAACATAACTATAAAGTTCATTTATTTGGTAGAAATTACCCCTAGAGAAGAGAGAAAGAGAGAGGGATGGTTGGATAATTTGCCAATTGGGAAGATGCACACCTAAAAAGCCCTGAGAATAAAGGCAAAAGTAGATGGAAAATGGAATGGTTGGTCTTGTGCTATTGCAAATAAACCTGACACAAAAAGCATTGAATAATAAATTGTGGGGTAAGGATTGTCTACATAATTTGTGGTAACCAAGGGAAAAACAATAATGATCCATCTTCAGATTATCCATGGTTCCACTCCATTGAAACAAACAACAAACAAATAGCATAAATATTATGAATTCACTATGCCAGGAGTTAATGTATCCACATGGTATAACATTAAAATTCAATATATTATGTGATCAACGAAATCTTATTCATATATTACCTCCACTGCTAGATGTATAAAAAAGAAGCAAAACAGAAAAAGCAACAAAGACAAACTTGTACAATTCATTAGTTTTAGCCACATAAGATTCCCTTCCACCTTGAAAACAACAATGATATTAGTAAATAACTCTAGACTAATCCAACATGAGAGAAATAGTGAATTTTTTGGTATCAAATTTAAGGACAAAACATATTAGAAAAGAATACCAAAATGAAATCATTTTTCTACCTAAATATGTTTACAAACAATTTGAATATCAAGTAACTTAAGTAAGTTAAATACCAGAAGTTATACCAGCTACCATCACCATCAAAAGTCCACAATATGAAATTGATATATTATATGAAACATCTAAAGACATTATTAGAAAGCAAAAATTAACTACAGTAACAAATTAAATGCATATATTTTCAACTAAACCAAATTTACCCATAGGATATAAAGCGTAAACATCAGATAAGAAGTATCAAGATAATCTTCTTCTCCAGGTTTTGGTGTTAAAATCTATGAAAACAGTAAGTAAAGGTTAACAAAAGGAATTAGTAAAATTCATGATTTTGAAAAAAAAAATATACCACAAATACATATATAGGATTCTCATGAAAGAAAAACCCCATATGATAAGTATAACTTTGATCAGCTTGGAGAAAAATGAAGTTTGAAAGTAGTACATATATACCAAGGACATACACTTCTTGCCCTCCAAATAATCTTGCAGGTACCTGGTTGACTCTAGTAGCGTTAGACAAAATCAAATTTGTTAATTACTAACTCTTCCCTATTTCATGTTCTTAAAGAGACTCCTAAGTAGATAAAATGAATAAGATTCTAGCTTATTTTTATTATATAAGAATTGTAAATGACAACTAAAGTATATATTCAAAAGTTTTCAAATTTGTTAATAGTATAATAAAGATAATTAAAATGTATAACTATTAAAAGAACAATAACCTGGAATCATAGCTTGAGATATAGGCTACATACTTTTATGCATAAGCCAAACACCATTAATGTGTTGTTGATAAAATTGCTTTCAAGCAAACTTGCCCCTACAACATCGCTAGAACAAACCATTGGCTCTATAATCAGTATAAACCTCCATTTTTAGATTCTTATCAAGAATCAATAACTCTGTAACTCTCGTCCACAACGATGACATCAAATCGATAATGGCATCTATTGTCTTCCTAAAACTTCCAGTGCATGAAAGCTATCAAACAGGAAGAAGAATAACCAAGAAACAACAAAGAAAAAGTTAAGAACTTTAAAATTTAATAATCTAAACACATGATAGAAACATTCAAAAACTATCTCCCAAAAAGTTTTACTCTTCAAGTACATGAAAGCCATCAAACAGGAAGAAAAATAAAAAGAAAAAGAACCAAGAAGCAACTAAAAAGTTAAGAACTTTAACAATAAATTATAAAATGTACCTTTACATGCTATTTTAACACCTAAATACCATATCCCTTAAGAAATATATATAAAGCACAAACATTTGACCAACACAAACCTTTAACAAAAAGAACACATACAAATGTTAAAAACATAACACTAAGATACATACATGGTCTAGAGAAACCAAGCACCAAGCACCAAACACCAACGTCCAAAACTAAGAAAACACAAATACGAAATAGAAAGGGTTTTTCAAAAAGGGTTTTCATAACAGCCAACCCAAACCTTATTTTAATCAGAAAAGGGTTTTCTTCTCTTCCCCTTCGAACCACTGTTGCCATAGAACCACGATCTCTCCACCATCATCGCTCACAAAAGGAACCACCACTGCTCATTGTCATCGTTTTCCTTTTCGTTGAAATGTGCAACGCAGCAAACCCGTGTTGCGGCCGATGAAACGATTTTTGAATTAGGATAATGGAAAAATAAGCACAAAAAATAAAGAAAAAAAAATGAAACTAAAGGATAATGGAGGTGAAACTAAAGGAGTCTCTGTCCGACAAAGGTCTGGTAGTGGGCAATTTTAGGGATGGAGTCGATTGTGGTAGAAGATGAGTGAACATGGTGGTCGCGTGGTGAAGTCGTCACCTCGACTGACCGTGGAGGCTCGTTGGACTCTCGTCGGCGTTTGAGTGAATAGAGAGGAGGTTTTCTCCATTGTTGGTTGTAAAGTGGAGAAGATGAAGGTGTGATTGGAGAAGAGAAGGAGAAAGATTGGTTTTGGGGAGAAAAAGAGATGGAAGGTGAGGGGTTCTATGCGCGAAGATTGATAATTGGTTTTTTTGTGTTAGAAAGGAGATTGGGAATTTGAGTGGGTTATGCAAATGCCAAAGGAGCGGGAAACCGATTTGGGAACGTCCATCAATCCTTTCATTGTTGTCCTATCAGTAGAGTAGTGGCTGACCATCAAAACAGTAAGGCTAAAATCATCAATTGCTTAAAAGTGGTAGATGACGAAAAAACCCAAAGTTTGGACACGTGTCAAAATAATAGATAGGGCTACTTTCATATTTTACCTAATGAGGAGCAGAGTATGTAAAGGAAAGAAAAGACAGGAAATTTCAAATTGAGTCAAAAAGCCTAAAAGATGAATCTCAATCTATGGAGAGCGGGAAAAGTTAAAAGGGTTAAAAGAGGAGAATGACAAAAAAACCAAAAAATTGGACAGGTATCAAAAATTTAAATATGGGTATATAAGGGTCTTTTCCAAAGGTGTTTGTTTTCATATATTTTAGATATTTTCTCACTATTGGCAAAAATAACTTTAATTATAACAATATTTATCGTAAATAAAGATGTCAAAAATAACTTTATTTAATTATAACATTTATATTTTCTTTTAAATTTTTTTAATAATTACTTACTCCTTCTAATTATATAGGTTCACAAGTTCATATTTTTAAATGTTATAATGTTTTTCAATAATATTTGAATAGTTTTAATGTTTAATTAATTGGTTGTCAAGTTATATATGTTGATACTTTAATCTTTAACTATAATATTTATAGTAAATTACTTGAACAATCGTCTTATAAATAAATTTTTCTAAATTAGCATGACAAAAATGTGAAGTTTTTTTCTTTATATTTTGTTGAATAGTAATGATGGAAAATGTGTAAGGTTAGTCATGTTTTCTTGGACTATGTGGACACTTTCTTGAAAATAATTCATCATATATTGGTGGTGAGCATGATGAAGACACTCGTTCTTGATGTTATTATGATTGTCATCTTATGGGTTGCTTAAAAAATTATTTAAATATTTGAATACCTAAAAATAAACACATAAATAATTTTTTTATGTGGGTTGACCTACCAACCCATGATGGGTTGAGCCAGGTTGATAAATTTATGGCTCACCATGAAGTGAGTCGGGCTGGATTCACTCATTTTCAACTCGACTCGTGGTGAGCCAATCCGTGAAAATATAAAATATTTTTACGATTCATTTAAATATTTAATAAAAATATTTTAATTATAAGAAAACATTTATCCTAAATTTCCTTTCTTTTATAATATAATTTTTTAATCACCAATTATTAATATTTTATTTTTTGTCAAATTTTTTTGTTAATTAATTATTTTTTTTTTAATTTTATTGATACAAATAATTTTAATTTTTGAAAAACATTTGTACCAAATTTCATTTTTTACAATAAAATATTCTTTGACCATTAATTTTTGTTATAATCAATTAATTAATTTATTTAAATTTTATTGGTAAAAATAACTTTAATTATAAGAGCAGTTATTCAAATTTTAATTATTGGAAAGTTTATTACATATCACAAGTCTTCAACAAATTTTGATCATCATCAAAAAGGGGGAGATTGTTGACAAAAGGAAGAAGATGGACATCTTCCTTCAATAAGGAGTTTTGATGATGATGATGAATTATAAAGTATGGAAGACTTAATGATGATTCATGGAAAAATGTTGAAGACTTAAAAGAATTCTTGGATTCAAGAGATACATTGAAGACTAGTACATTTTATATTTAAAGTTCTTATTGTAATAAGCTTAACTTTCTTTAGTTAGTTGTAAGATTGTTAGAACAACAGCCAGCTCGCAACTCCTCTAAGAAAAACTAAATTTTTGAAAAAATCAAAACTTATGATAATCGATTACCAACTCAAAACTTTGATTTTTCAAAAATCCACTTAAGATAATCTATTACCACGAACGATAATCAATTACCACTGGCAGTTATAACTTGGCTCTTCAAAAACGACTCAAAATAATTGATTACCACTGGTAATTGTGACTTAACTTTTCATATTCTTAACATAATTTCTAAATAAGCTTCTATAAATAGAGTGGTAGGCTTTCAATATCAAATACAAAATTTAGAGAAGTTTGAGTACTTGAGAACTCTTTGTGGGAAGGCTTTGAAAAACCTAGTGTGGGTAGAGCGATAACTTTCATCAAGTGGGATCTTTTGTGATTGAGTGTTGCTGTTGTTGCTAGGAGAAGTCATTCATCCTTTGTGTGATTCAAATGAGGTGTTCATTCCTTGTGTGATTCAAGGAAGGTGTTTTCATCCCTTGTGGATTTTAATGGAGTTGTTTTCATCTTTTGTGTGATTCAAGAGAGGTGTTTTCTAAACCATAATCTTTCTTATCATTGCTTGTAAGTTTGGTTTATTTTAGTGATTGAGTTAATCTCATTTTTTAGAGATTAACAACTAGACGTAGGGTTTTTTTATCCGAACTTGTATAAATACTTTGTGTGCAATTTTCTCTTCCTTACTCTCTTTATTTTATTGTGATATTAAAAGGGAAAAGTTTTATAAAAATCCAATTCACCCTCTCTTGGTTTTTTACCATTGTCTAGTCACTCTTCGTTATTCAAATTTTTCGAAAATAGTAGGGTTAAACCAAACTTTTGCTGAAGGTGCATCTATTGACATACCTCCTCTTTTTACTGGTGAAAATTATCCTTTCTAGAAAGTTTGGATGTAAATTTTTTTGGAGTCTATTGATAGAGGTATTTGGGATGCTATTTTAAATGGTCTTTTTGTTCCTACTATTATTGTTAATAATTTGAAGGAACCTAAGCCCTTTACACAATGGACTATGGAAGAAAATAGAAGGGCTCAATATAATTATAGGGCTAGAAATATAATATCATCTGCACTAACTCTTGATGAATTTTATAGAATTTTAGTTTGTACAAGTGCCCAAGAAATGTCGGAGATTTTACACGTGACTCACGAAGGAACTGATGATGTCAAATGGGCTAGAAATAACTCTTTGATTCAAGAATATGAAATGTTTCTCATGCAGTAGGGAGAAACCATCCACGATGTGTAGAAGCAATTCACACACATCGTCAACTATCTTAGTGGGCTAGGTAAAACCTTTGATACTGATGAACTTAACATAAAAATTCTTAAATCTTTGAATAGGACTTCGCAGCCAATGGTAACAACCATCACTGAGTCACAAAATCTTGCAACAATGACCATGGCGGCTCTCTTTGGAAAACTGAGGGAGCACGAGCTTAAACTGGGCAGATTAAACGAAGAAAAAGACCAAGAAAGAAAGAAAATTATTGCCTTTAAGTTTGAGGTCGTCAAAAGCAAAAGCCCCAAAGAAGATTATGACTCTGATGATGAGAATATGAGTCTCATGATAAAGAAGTTCACAAATTTTATGAAAAGCAAAGATAGAGGACATCACAAAAGGTATAAAAATGAAAACCAAAAGTTTGTTTCAAATTTCAATTGCTATGGATGTGGGGAAGTAGGTCACGTAAAAGCGAACTTCCCAAATGCTAAAAAGGGTAAAGAGAAGAAGGGCAAAAATGTTTTCAAGAAAAATAAATGGGAGGATAACAATTCAAGTTCTTCTTCAAGCTCATCCAGCTCTAATGAATCTGATGAGGAAGCAAATCTATGTTTAATTGTTTACCATGACTCTTTTGACAGTGAGGCAAGCTTTTGTAAATAGGCTTCTATAAATAGAGTGGTAGGCTTTCATTATCAAATACAAAATTTAAAGAAGTCTAAGTACTTGAGAAGTCTCTGTGGGAAGACTTTGAAAAACCTAGTGTAGGTAGAGCGATAACTTTCATCACGTGGGATCTTGAGTGATTGAGTACTCATGTTGTTGCTAGGAGAAGTCATTCATCCTTTGTGTGATTCAAAGGAGGTGTTCATTCCTTGTGTGATTCAAGGAAGGTGTTTTCATCCCTTGTGGATTTCAAGGGAGGTGTTTTCATCTCTTGTGTGATTTAAGTTTTCTAAACCATAATCTTTCTTATCATTGATTGTAAGTTTGGTTTATTTTAGTGATTGAGTTAATCTCATTTTTGAGAGATTAACAACTGGACATAGGGTCTTTTCATCCAAACAAGTATAAATACTCACCCCTTTTGGTTTTTTACCATTGTCTAGTCATTCCGCTGCGCGATACCAACACCACAAACACTTCATGAGACATCACAATTATGTTTGCATAGGAAATTAATGTCTCCTCGCCTTCGATCACGCCTTCCTCGTTCAAAAAGTTGTCGCTTCGGGAGCCCTTCTTTTGTCTGCATCTCCATCCCTATACGAGAGCTTGTTCTTTCTTCGGTGAACAACCACCATGATGTTGCTGCATTCTTCGTAAGTCAACGAGTTCAATCTTCGATCTTTGTTAATCAACGGGGGTTTTCAACTAAACGTCGTCATAGAGCAGGATTTGCAAGGGGCCGATGTTCATGGCCATGGAGGGGCAAAACAAAAGCAAGGTGAACAAGATAGTGAGCATCTTCAATTAAGGGCCTGTAGTGAAGAAGCAATACTATAACTTGGCGCAGACCTGACTTGAAGCTGGTGATCCCTTTATGGTTTATTGTGTAATGTCCCTACTGGAAATTACTTAAATAAAAATAATAATTTATAATTAAAACTCAAACGTTATAATTTATTATTCAACACGCTTAAATTTAAATAAGCCAAATCATAAATATACTACAAGTTCCAATAAATCGACTGAATTTAAAAAAAACATAATCAGAATCCTTAGCCAAAAGTCTCATGTTAGCCTTTTCTCGATCTCTTAGCATCAACAACATCATCTGGAATATCATCTGCTCCTGTGTGACAAGTCACACGATCATCGCCGAACACAAACAAAAAGGGTGAACTCGTAATAATATAAAAATATAATTAATAAAATAGAAATTCATCCAACTACCTAATTTTCGTTAATACTTAGTCAAAAACCTTACTGGCCGAAGGTTTTCTAACATACAAGTCGCACAATTACTTGACCACGGACCTAGGATAAACATGCATCCATGAACCTATCTGCTCATGGTCCTACCTCTACAAACCTCCCCGCTCGTAGTCCAACTCCACAGACCTCCCCGCCTGTAGTCCAACACATGTGATCCAATGGCTACAAAGCTCCTCGCTCGTAACAGCCCTCTAGTGTGAGCACAGAACATACGAAACTCCTCGCTTGTATCCTCACATGAGAGCATCATAATATGAACCTCCCCGCTCATATTATCAAGTGTTCACCACTAGCCATGAACCTACCCGCTCATGACACAAACAAGCACCTCCTGGTCCAAGTCCCACATCACATCATACCATCCCATACATATGCACATATGGTTCACATAATCACATAAGTGTACAGGCATTCACCATAGCATGACATACATGCAACACAAAATAGTGTTCATCCCACATGAGTGAGTGCCAACACTTAAGTACCTGCAATGCCATGCAATCAAGTACTATGCACAACCATAATTCTTACACCAAAATTTCTAAGAAAATTTATCATTATAAAACCAAAAATACTGTAGTAATGTGTTACATATTTTGTAAACTACAGACCTCAAATCGACAATCCGATCTGTCAAAACAAAGAATAGCATGTTATGGACCAAGTGTCCATGTTTGAGCTTAATCCAACGGTTAAAGAGTTGGGAAAGTCAATTTTACTACAACTACGAAAATCAGAAATAAACGTAGTCGCCCAACGACCAAGTGACTCGCCCAGCGACCACTGACGTTTCTTGAATACAAAAATCAACATGAAACAGCACAATTTTAGGAATCTTTAAACCCCTAACTTGGAAATGCACCAATTAGAATTGTACCTCACTAATTCACACTTAACCATTCAACTCCAAATTCCCAAAACTAATACAAGATACAAAATTATTAACCCGCAATCGCTTATATTTTCCATGGTATTATGAGAACAAAATCATAGTTACAGTAGCAAGACAACGTCACGGCGTAAATGCCACAAAAATTCCCGAACATGACCAGATTTCCCAATGGCTTAAACACCATTTATAAAATACATGACTTAAACATTCCATATACTATATAATCCTTATTTTAGTACCACTAAATAAAACTCGTTTCACTTTATAATTCAGCAATACACACTGCCAAAAACACCTAAACTTCAAACGAATTGGCACCCAAACTTGAACCTTTATTTTAATACTCCTATTTTAGTCACTTTCGTTTGCATAAAATCCACCAATTGAACTTCTTGAATTTTCTTTCAACTAAACTAAAAGAATATATTGCTAAGCACTTAAGGTGTGTACTGCACCACACTAGAATGTACAAAAGTCCCATGAAAAGCAAATATGTGCATTAAATAATATTAAAACAAGAAGCTAAGGTGGATTTCTTGTCTGTACCATGAAACAAAAAGAAAAAAATAAAAGAATGCAATGGGTCCTTCCAATGTACCAAGCCATGAGCAAAACCTAATTCCAAACAACACTTTGGTTGCATCACTGTGGGTCTCATCGTGAGGATTAAATTCCATAACTTTTTTTTTTCTTAATTGATACTCGTGACAAGCACAAGCCTCAGAAGAAAAAAGGAAAAAAGATAACCACCATGATTTTTCATATATATAGGCCATTAAAATGCAAAACGTGATAGACTTCAAGGAAGCACACAAACAAAACAAAATAGCGCAAAAGATAAAGTAAATGAGGACCATATGTACAGAACAAATACGAAGCATAGAGTTCTGTAAATAGAAAAGATACACACAACATATGTTCCAAACGCATAAAAAAATCAACTTCGCACCAACAAGGTTTTGAACCCACGTCCACTCAATTATCAAACAGATACACAACCAATCAACCAATTCATGTTTTATGATAATTCCTACACATCTAGGAATATAATATCACGTACCATGGTCAAACATATTATTAAAAATAACAAGCAATTAAATTAACACAATAATGACATACATAGGACTAGAACCTAAGTCCTCTCAACATGAGAAAGTACTATCAACCACTTAGGCTAGTACTATTCCTTACATAACTCTCGCATTAAGTGTCATATTATTCCATTACCCACACTTATATTAAATAATTATTTATCTAATAATTATTTAATTTTTATCGGGTCTTACATATTGTGTGACTTTTTTCTTGTATAGTAGTGAAGATTAATAAACAGAGATATTTGAGTTTTTGATTTTTGGTTTAGGGGATGAATTGATGATGATTTGTGTAGGTGAATAGTGATGGGATTAGGATGAATTTTTGTATTTTTTTTTATTTTTCTGGATAAAAATGTTTTTGGAGATGGTTTGTGTCAATGATTTTGGTTTAAAACACAAGCACTACAAAAAAAATTAATTTTTTCTATGGACAAAATCTATATGTAATGAATAAAATCCGTATGTAATTAGATATTATCTACGGATTACATACGAAAACAAATCCGTATGTAAACCAGGCGTCGAAAAATTTACATACAGAAAATATTTTGTATGTAACTTTACATACGAAATTTTTCGTAAGAAATAAAATCTGTATGTAATTTACATACGGATTATTCCGTATGTAATTCTCGATGAATTACATATGGAAAATTTCGTATGTAACTTACAGAAAAATTCGTATGTAATTGATCAGGATACATATGTGTATATTACATACAGAATAATCTGTATGTAAATTATATACGAACCAAATCCGTATGTAATATGAAATGTATTACATACGGAATGATCCATATATAATAATGGTGCAATTTTATACAGCTTATTCCATATGTAAATCTGTATGTAATAATATACTTTTTAAATTGAAAACTATATTTTTTCATTTTCAATTTTTTTTTACATTTCCTGTCAATTGCAATGAAATTTCACCAACAAGCAATATTTACTTAATCCAAATCCAAGTTAATTATAAAAAACACAAAATCCAAATCAAAGATAATAACATAATCCAAATCCAAGTTATAAACAAAATAAGTGTCAACAATTCGGTCTAAAAGTGTTAATATAGTTCTAATAAAAGTGCTAACATAACATAATCTAATGTAGTCCCCAAAAAGTGTTCACAGATATAATGGTAATCAAACTCTAACAAAACATAACCTAAAAGTGCTAACATAATAAAGAAGTACAAACATCTGAAGGCCTAATATTCAGAGTGGTCATGTCGTTCTTGTTGATTGTTTAGTTATGGTTGCTCCTGGTCTTGTTGAGGTTGGCTTTGTTGTGGTTGGTGTTGTTGCTCTTGATGCTGTTGTTGTTGTAATGTAGTTTGTGCATCTGGTGGAAGGAAAGGGAGGACAACACTAACAAAGGATTGAAATTGTCGTTGTTGTTGTTGTAATCGTTGGCTTAACCTCTCATTATCCTCCCTATAATTCAAAACTTCTTGTTTTAGCTGGACAATCTCTTCTGAAGAGTGACTTGAACTTCCATGATATGTGAGTTTGTCCACATGTTTGGTACGAGTAACCACTCCAATCCCATAGATCCAACCCTTTTTCTTTCCACCTGCAGCAAGAACCCAACTATCAGTCCTTATTCTCTCTTCTTCTATAGGATCCATGGGGGATGATTCAGATTGCCCAACACAAGATGTAGCTTCTGATCTAGCTTGAGCATATATGCTCTTAAATTCGTCCTATTATTCAAAGACAATTTTATTCATATATACAATTCATAACCTAATAAAAGAAACAACAACAAAAATTGAAATACTAGACTTACATGTGTTTTCCTAGATCGTTCATCCACAAATTCTCCATTAGTCTTTCGTACATGAGTTTGCTTGAAAACTTCATCAATATGTGGTGGATGACCCAATTCCTTCTCCTATAAACAATATGGTTAATATATGTTATAAAGAAAGAAAAACAAACTTTGTTTGTTACACTTACCATGCGAATTGCATGCTCATGTATAGTAATGGATCCACCTGTATGCAAACTCCCACCTATTTCAGATGCTCGATTTTGTCGGGCTTGTAAACACTTTGTATGATACTGAGGAGAATTCCAAATTGCTAGTAGAGAATTCCAAATATCATCAAACATCCACTCAAATTTTTTTCCATTTTTTCGCGCTATCATAAGCATCTCAGATAGCCTATGTGAGGCTTTTGAGTGAAAGTTTTTTTTATGTGATCCTCATCTTCAGGTCTCCAGTTGACCGTCCTCTATATAAAGACAATTTCAAAAAATATCAACAATGTGACAATTGCATGTTTGAGTGTTAAATATGAGAAAACTTACTTTAAAACGTTGGAAGAATCTCTCTTTTTCTTCACTAGTTAGTGAACCCCATGTAGGCCTTGGCTTACTGTATTGTTGCCTAATGGTCATTGTGATGGCATTGGTTGCTAACCTACCTAGATAAAACCTTAAGAAGAGAATTTTGTGAAAAAATTAGTATATAATAAATTGATAAAACAAATAATACAAACAACTTGTTATATTCATCATTACCCATGAGCTTGAGGTGAAATCATAGGAAGGTCTGCACGACGTATGGGTTCCTCCTGGATGTTTGATTGCACATCAGCTTGATTGGTAGACACTTCAAGACCTTCCTCAATAAGTGAATGATGGACTCCAGAAGGCATTGGCAATGGTGAAGACACTGGCAATGGTGACGGTACTGATGATGTCGAAGGCCCTATAGGTAATGGAGAAGGTGCTGATGCAACAATTGGGGATGGGGAAGATATAGCTGTAGCATCAACACCTAATTGGGTGGGTCTATTGACCACAATTGGGGATGGTGAAGGTAGAGGTGTTGGAGTTGGTGGTGGGACATCTATTTTAAGTACATAGTTTGGCCTTTTCTTTTTTGTTACCACTTTTCTCTTATTGCCATATGGCAACGACGGTTGTGGTGGATTACAACCTCCTGCTGACATATCTATGAATACAAAATATCTATAAATACAAAATGGAATAAGAAAACAATTATCAATCATGAAAGAAAGCAACATAACAAGATTATAAACAAACAACATAGTGTATAAACATTTTCAATAACAATCATAACTTTAAGGAATAGGTATTTAACAACATTTTCTTCAATCATCATCATCATTATCATCAAATTCCTCTTCTTCATTGTTTTCTTGAAAATCATTTTCTTCAAGTTCCCCTTCTTCACTATCTACTTCAAAATAATTATCTTCAATGTCAAAGTCTTGTTCTGATTCATAATTTTCAAACTCTTCCTCTTCATTGTCATCTTTTAGATCATTGCCTTCAAACTCCTGATCCAGTTCATCCACTTCTACAAGACCAACTTGTGAATGTTGGAATCCCGAAATACCTTCAACTTCAATAACTTCATTTAAATGTGATACTTCATCTATTTGATAAGGAACATCATCTTCCATATCAATAGCTTTTATACGACCTCTTGGCTTAGTTTTGATTGCAACACACCAACCTTGTTTGTCCTTTCTTGATGTGGGATATGGCACATAATATACTTGTCTTACATTACTCGCAAGAATGAATGGGTCAAAAGGTAAATACCTTTTATCCATTTGAATCTCCACCATTCCATATTTAAGATCCACTATTGTACCTCTACGTGATGGATCAAACCAATCACAATAAAATACAACCACTCTTTTAGGAGAACTTGAACTATTATACTCTAACTCATATATATGTTGAATGATGCCATAAAAATCATCTTCACCTCCTTCTATAAGTCCTTTGATATAAACACCAATATTTATGGTTTTTTCCCCTTGTTCCATGCATGAGTGTGAAACTTATAATCATTTACAAAATATGTGTGCCATTCATTAACACATGTAAAAGGACCATGTGATAATTCTCGTAAGTGTATGTTTCGTACACTTAAAAGCTCTTTGTTAACCTACAATGTAACAAACATTACTTGTGAAATTTTATTACACATGTAATACAAAACTTATTTTTTGAATTTGAAAGATACATACTTGAACTTTGAACCACTCGGGGAAATGTACATGTATATGAGTTGATTGATTTGATTCGTGTACTTGTTAAGATTGTAAGAATGAGCTACAAATTTTTAATAGTATATTGAAGATCAATTTTTTAAGTGATGTAAATTGATAACTAAAATGAAATCAAATGTTTTGAATACTCACTCAAGGTATGGCTTAACTTTAGTGCAATTGATCAATACATGAACATGGGCAGAGCTCCACTCTTTATGGGTTAACCAATGAATTGACTTCTTCCCTGAACATGGGCAGAGCTCCACGCACAAATTGATCCTTCAACTCGAGCCTTATTTTACACTGATCGTTTAGAATCACCTATGAATCTATCAAATTAGAGAGGATAAGTGTATTGTTGTGTGAACGAATTAATAAACATTAAACAAATTCTATGATATTGATCTTACCTTTCAAATGGATACATCCACCTATATTGAACTAGTCCACCAAGCCTTGTTTCATGTGCAAGATGAATAGGGAGATGTTCCATTGAATCAAAGAATGCAAGGGGCAATAATCTCTCCAACTTGCAAATAATTCTTGCAATGTTTTCTTCCATTTTTGCCAAGTAACAATCACTCAATGTTGTAGAGCACAAATCTCTAAAGAAATTACTGACTTCAATAAGTGGGTTCAAAGCATGAGCAGGTAATGCACTAAATGCAATAGGAAGTAAACACTCCATGAACACATGACAATCATGGCTTTTCATCCCAAACATCCTCCCCTTATCTACATAAGCACATCTTGACAAGTTTGAAGAATAACCATCGGACATTGTAAGCTCTTTGATCCAATGACAAACTGATTTTGCATCCTCAGTAGTTAAAGTGTAATTCGCTTTTGGTTTTAACATCTTTCCATTAGTATGCAACTTTAACTCTAAATTTGGTCGCCTACAATACAATGTTAGATATTTCCTTGCGTTATCATTGTCTTTTGTCTTACCTTTAACATCCATCACAGTATTCAAGATGTTCTCAAAAAAAAATTTCTCTATATGCATAACATCAAGATTGTGTCTTAACAGATTATCTTTCCAATATGGAAGATCCCAAAATATGCTTCTTTTCGTCCAATTATGACACTCTCTATATCCTAGTAATTTTGATAGAGGAGGATTATCAATAACTTTAGGCACATCCCTAATTACATGTCAAACTTGTTCAAAGGTCAAGAAAGATGGTGGCCCACCCAATTCAACTTGTCCTTTTTGAAAGCTATTTTATTCCTCCTGAATGTATGATCATGGGGCAAGAATCTACGGTGTGAGTCAAACCAACTATTTTTCCTTCCATTATGTAATCTAAAGGCCTTTGTATGCTCCATGCAATATGGGCATGCAAATTTACCTTGAGTCCCCCAACCAGATAACATGCCATATGCAGGAAAATCGTTAATAGTCCACATCAAAGTTGCTCTCATCGTAAAATTTTCCTTCCTTGAAATGTCATATGTTTCAACACCACTCCATAACTTCTTAAGATCATCAATCAAAGGTTGTAAATAAACATCAATACTTGTTTTTGGATTACGTTGTCCAGGAATGAGACAACTCAAAAACATATATGGTTTAGACATGCACATTTCATGAGGAAGATTATATGGTGTAACAATTACTGGCCAACAAGAATAAGGCTTGGCAGATGCTTGAATATATGGGTTAAATCCATCAGAGCATAGACTAAGTCGTACATTACGCGGTTCAACGGCAAAATCTGCATGTACTCGATCAAAATGTTTCCAGGCTTGACCATCACATGGACGACGTAAGACATCTGAATCCTTTCTATTATCATAGTGCCATGTCATTTGATCTACTCTCTCCATGGATGCAAATAATCTCTTTAACCTTGAAATTATAGGGAAAGAGAACATTGACTTAATTGGGATTGGTTTGTTTCTATGTTTTCCAGCTTTTGGGGCATGATACCTCGGTTTGTTACAATATTTGCATTGAAATAGACCTCCATCATTTTTCCCATATTCATTGTCATAAAAAAGCATACAACCCTTCACACAATAATCAATCCTCTTAGCTTCTAATCCCAACTTTGACACTAACTTCTTACCATTATAATAACTTTTTGGCAAATTCTCATTCATGGGTGTTACATTTAAAAGCATTTTTGTAATAAAATCCAAACATTGATTAGGGACATTCCAATTAGACTTCCAAGCTAATAATTTCACACATATTGATAATTTTGATTTAGATGCTGTAAGACCCGAGAAATTTAAATAATTAAATTAATAATTATTTAATAAATGTGGGTAGTATAAACCTTTATGGTATTTAATGCTAATTATGGTGACGTGGAAAAGTGCTAGCTCATGTGGTTAAGAGTACTTTGATTGTGTGAGAGGACTTGGGTTCGAGTCCTATGTATGTTAATTGTGTGTTCTTTGAGTTATACTAGTTTTAATATGTAGGATTATGTTAGTGATAACATAATTATAGAATTTGAGGAATTAACACGAACATGACTTGGTTGAAGTGGTTATGCTTTGATCTTGGAACTTCAGGGGTGTGTGTTCAAATCCTGTTTAAAACGAAATTAATCTCTTTATTTTTGGTAAATATGGGTTGCAAGTGAAAGGGCATTAAAAACCCTAGCAGAAACCAAGAGGGGCTGAAAAGTCACTAAGTAATAGCCTTGAGTAGCAATCAAACCATCCCTAACTCTAATTTCGGTTTCTTTTTATTAGTCACAATTAGGGGTCATATAAAAGGGTAAAAACAAAGCAATTAGAGGGTTTTGGAGATTGAAAATTGTGAGAGAGGGAAGGAGCACGAACTTGAGAGAAAAAGGTGAGTTGGGAATTATGAGTAAAACTGCATTTTATTTTGGGAGAGAAAAGAAAAGGTTTTGGGTACCACAAAGCCAAAGTTGAGAAACCATTAGAAGTAAGGATTTCCAGGTTAGGGGAGCTCCTTTCCATGCATTTATACGTTTGTTGAGAAACTTGGTGTATTCTGTAATGTGCACTGATTTGTGTAACTCTTCCATGTGAATTTTTTAACAATTGTGCTGTTAATTGGGGTATTGGGTTGTTTTGTTGTAATGTAATTAAACCCTTATGAGAGTGTATGGAAATGTGTGATAACATAATTATAGAATTTGAGGAATTAACACGAACATGACTTGGTTGAAGTGGTTATGCTTTGATCTTGGAACTTCAGGGGTGTGTGTTCAAATCCTGTTTAAAACGAAATTAATCTCTTTATTTTTGGTAAATATGGGTTGCAAGTGAAAGGGCATTAAAAACCCTAGCAGAAACCAAGAGGGGCTGAAAAGTCACTAAGTAATAGCCTTGAGTAGCAATCAAACCATCCATAACTCTAATTTCGGTTTCTTTTTATTAGTCACAATTAGGGGTCATATAAAAGGGTAAAAACAAAGCAATTAGAGGGTTTTGGAGATTGAAAATTGTGAGAGAGGGAAGGAGCACGAACTTGAGAGAAAAAGGTGAGTTGGGAATTATGAGTAAAACTGCATTTTATTTTGGGAGAGAAAAGAAAAGGTTTTGGGTACCACAAAGCCAAAGTTGAGAAACCATTAGAAGTAAGGATTTCCAGGTTAGGGGAGCTCCTTTCCATGCATTTATACGTTTGTTGAGAAACTTGGTGTATTCTGTAATGTGCACTGATTTGTGTAACTCTTCCATGTGAATTTTTTAACAATTGTGCTGTTAATTGGGGTATTGGGTTGTTTTGTTGTAATGTAATTAAACCCTTATGAGAGTGTATGGAAATGTGTGATAACATAATTATAGAATTTGAGGAATTAACACGAACATGACTTGGTTGAAGTGGTTATGCTTTGATCTTGGAACTTCAGGGGTGTGTGTTCAAATCCTGTTTAAAACGAAATTAATCTCTTTATTTTTGGTAAATATCATTGTGGGTTGCAAGTGAAAGGGCATTAAAAACCCTAGCAGAAACCAAGAGGGGCTGAAAAGTCACTAAGTAATAGCCTTGAGTAACAATCAAACCATCCCTAACTCTAATTTCGGTTTCTTTTTATTAGTCACAATTAGGGGTCATATAAAAGGGTAAAAACAAAGCAATTAGAGGGTTTTGGAGATTGAAAATTGTGAGAGAGGGAAGGAGCACGAACTTGAGAGAAAAAGGTGAGTTGGGAATTATGAGTAAAACTGCATTTTATTTTGGGAGAGAAAAGAAAAGGTTTTGGGTACCACAAAGCCAAAGTTGAGAAACCATTAGAAGTAAGGATTTCCAGGTTAGGGGAGCTCCTTTCCATGCATTTATACGTTTGTTGAGAAACTTGGTGTATTCTGTAATGTGCACTGATTTGTGTAACTCTTCCATGTGAATTTTTTAACAATTGTGCTGTTAATTGGGGTATTGGGTTGTTTTGTTGTAATGTAATTAAACCCTTATGAGAGTGTATGGAAATGTTGGGGTTTGGTGGTATTGTTCATGGATTGTGGTTCAATTTCGCTTGATTGGGGATCAATTTGGTGTATAATTCGTGCTCTTGACATTTGCAATCAGTGATGAATTACTTAGCATAGTGGAGTGTGATTTTTGGCAATTGGTTTTGTTCTTTGTGTGTGTGACAAAGAATAGGTCCTCTATTCTCGCTCGAGCTAACTAGGCTCGCCTAGACGAGAATAGCATAAAAGAGATTTTGGGTTGTGTCTGCACATCTCGCCCAAGCGAGAGCTGCTCGCCTAGGCGAGGATTCGTGAAAACGTGGGGTTGTGCTCGAGGGTCTCGCTCAGGCGAGGAGCCCATGTTTTGAGCGATAGAGTACATCGCTCAGGCGAGAGGTACTCGCCTAAGCGAGAAATCGTGGTTGATGCTTGTGTGATCTGATGTCTCGCCGCCTAGGCGAGTGTTGTTGTGTTGAGCGAAGTGGGATCTCGCCCAGGCGAGATGAACTCGCCTAAGCGAGCCTTCGCACGTGAACCCTGTTTGCACGCTAGCTCAGGCGAGGAATCTTAGCTTGAGCGAGACAGGCCTGGTCGCTTAAGCTAAGGCTTGTAGCCCAAACGAGTTTAGTGCAATTTATGTGTATTGTTTGTACACTTTGATGAAACATGGAGATGTTGTGCTATGAGCGGGTAGGTTCATGGATGGTGGATAACATGTGGTGGTATGAGCGGGGAGGTTCATACTCGATTACTCTCTTGTGGGGATACAAGCGAGGTAGGTTCGTATGTTCCGTGCTCACAGTTGAGAGATGCTGCGTGCGAGGAGGTACGTAGCTTGTGGATCACATGTGTTGGACTACGGACGGGTAGGTCCGTAGAGTAGTACTACAAGCGGGGAGGTTCGTAGAGGCAGGACCACGAGCGGGCAGGTTCGTGTGAGCATCAGGAATCCTGAGTGCATGACTAACCTTGTTGTATGTTAGTAGTTGAACAACATTGGGGCGTGTTGAGAATGTAACCAAGATGTAATCATGATAATAAGATTGGGTGTTTTCTATTATTTAATTTATGTGATTTTTATATATATTGTTGAGCTCACCCTTTTTGTATGTGCTTGGCGATGATCGTGTAATTTTACACGGGAGCAGTTGATGATACAGGTAGTGCTGCTAACACTCGAGATGGAGAGAGGGACTAGCTGGGAATTAGAGCTAGGGATTTACCATGCTTTAAAGTTTTATTTGAAACTTGTAAAAGCTTTTGGAATTATTTTTCTTTATTAAACGATTGTCGAGTTGAACATTAAATTTTGTTTTATTTCCGCGGTGGATATTAATGAAGTTGCGACGTTCAAGCTTCTTTTTATATATTTAAATATTTAATTAAGTAATATCTTTTAGGGATGTTACAGATGCCCCTTTAAACAAATGCTTATAAAATCGTTGAGCTTATTCATTTGGAGGCTCTTCATTTGGAGCACCCATACGATTGTCATTAGCATTTGGGACTTGTTCTCCATGATCAATCCAAACATAGTAGTTAGGCATAAACCCATTTTTGTAAAGGTGAAGCTTAACTGTTTCAATTGGAAAAATATGCGTAGAATGACATTTATTGCATGGACATCTAGTCTTCCTTTCATTCATGTAAGACTCTTGTTGACAAGCTTTGATGACAAACTCCTCAACTCCACTTACAAAAATTTCTTTCAAACCCCTTCTACCAATATAACATCTATCATACATCCAATCTCAATTGGTATGAAACCATTTCATATTCTGTGTATTTAAACCATAAAGCTTAAATTACACATTAGTTATGCACCTAAGGAACATAAATTTAATGATATTGTACATAAAAGGTTGTACTAAAATATCATCTTATTTAAGTCATTGTACTAGTATTATGAATTTTTATGCTGAAGATTATTTGACATAAACAAGAAAATACTTAAATATTGTAAATTAAATCAAACTCTTGAGAAGTTTACATACCGTGGCAAGAGAAGATGAATTATGGTGAATGTTGTGATTTGAAGGCAAAAAGAATTTAGATTGAGAACATGACTTTATTGTTTCGTATATGATTGTTCCACCTCCCACCAAATCTACTGTAATGACAGATTTACAAAATGCAATTAAAAGTCAAATTAATCCACTTTAAAAAGCGTGCAAAAGAATGAATTAAAACTATTCGTAATTGTGTATTTTAAACAACTCTTTTGGCTAAGTTCAAGTACCTATATAGGAGCAACAACTGTCGGTGCTAGTTGATCCAGTGCTGATGGAGGAAAAGATAAGAGGTGCAATTGTCTTGGAGTAGTGTCCTAATGATTTAAGATTTAACTCAAAGTCAACGTTGAGGAAATGGATGAACCAACCTAAATTCTTAGCTATTGTGCAAGTCCTTAATGTTTGTTTGACTGTTTAATCCCTTTGTATGATTAAAACCCATAATAATAATACAAAATTTATATATAGAGCACAAAAAGATCCAACGCAATCACCAAATCAAAGTCATGAAAAATCATTTCAAATGCAAGCTATAAGTTCTTCAACCTCATAAAAGTATGCAAAGCAAATTCTTTTGCCTCTCAACAGACCACTTTTAAATTCTAACACAAAAAATGAGCATCATTACATGCAAAACATGTATTAAAGGAAATCACTATATAGAAACACTAACATATATGTATATCTGAAAGGTTAAGATCAAAGCATAAATCAGCAAACACATGTTTGACTTCTATACTCTTCAAAAACAAGATTAAGGAACTGAAGTCTTTCCCAAGAAAAAAAAATCTAATTTGAATTTAAAAGGCCATATACAGCACCAATGACCAACCATGGTTCTGTTTTAGAGAGTAAAAATAGTCCAATGCATGAGTTGGAACACATGGTGTTTGCGATGAAGAACCGCATACGCAAATATGCCTCTTCCATGGTTTTCCATTACCTATAGGAGGTCATGGTTAGCCTCCCCCATAGCTGTTATGAACCTAACACTTCCTTCTTTTGCTGCATCTCATACATAGAAGCTTCCCGAATCTGTGAACTATCAAACTTTCCACTAAAGTGGCTATCATCTTATTCTTTTCTTAGAAAAACAAAAGTGAATAATGTTGTGTTGTAGAATATTGTATTTATATACGCTAATGCTTAATTATCCTTAACATTTTGTTATCATTAGTACATCTAAAACTACATCACTATATGTTTATATTACACTATAATTTTTCCTATTGTAATCTAAAAATATGTTTTTATTTTAACTGGCATTTTTTTAATTGTAATCCGCATACTAGTTCTTAATAGTTCTCACTGTAAAAAGTTTTTCATTTATACATTCATACATGTTCGAGATGTTATATATATATATATATGTATATATATTTGCCATCTTTGCCAACTCCTGCAGTAGAGTTCATCAAATATTAAGATGTTAAATTACATCAAAGTTATGAAGACCTTTCTTATGCCAAATCATGGAACAAAAACAGCTGTAAACGCAAAGTTTGGTTGCACAGATTTTTTACAATAAAATAGAATCATCACCCTGAACATTTAATTAGAAACAACTTTATACACTTCCCCTGCACATTATCATGTTTACTAAAAACATCTTCATTCAAATTGATATGCTCGTCCATGACAACACTAGTTATCTAATTTAAATTTAAATTGAAAACACTTGTTTAATTAAAATATAAAAGAATTGAATAATAATAATAACATATGATTTTTTTACATTTACGGTAACTATTTAGGATGAAGAATCATTTCACTAATTAAAGTGACTCTGAAAGGTGCTTTAAATGATAGATTCAAGGTTATAGTGCATTAAAGGTATTCATGAAACTGCTTAATAAATTTAAAATTCTTAAAATTTCAAAAGCTAGAATAAGTGTCACTTGTAGTAATTTGAGAAGAAGTGAATGGATTGTAATTTTCATTTTGACTCACTCTGTAATCTTCATTTAATTCATAAATTATGCTTCCATTAATCAAAATCAAAGGCCCCCAAGTTGGTCTTGCATATCAGATCACAAATAAATTAATAAAGAAATTTAGAATTTTAATAGATAAAATCTAAATCCACGAAGACTATTTTGCATAATTTCATTACATTGTAGCGCTTTGCATTAAAGGTGAATTCAGGATTTTCACTATTTTTCTTTTAGCAGCATTTTATCATTTTATCTACAAGTCTGCGTCTCCTACGAACTCCTTTTTTTCTTCCTCACATCACAACACAACTTTCCATTCTACACTTTCCTCACCAACACTTCAATCCCTTCGCCAGACCTCCAAATTACTATATGTTAATGTATATATATACAACTCTTGTTCGCAAAAATATTATATATGCCATAGGAATCAAGAAATGATAAAAAATTAAAATAAATTTGGAACCAATTATATAAAAATTCATTATATAAAAGACTTTTGTCTTCCTGAAAAATTATGTAGAACCAGTTATATAAAAATTCGTTATATACAATATTAACAGTAGCTCCATTGGCTAAGTGTTGCTCTTCGAGCATATTATGAAGCCAAATGCATCTTTCTTTTGATCTATCATTTTCTTGATTTCTAGATTTTGCATATCAATATATTTAAACCAAAACACGCATTTTAGAGTCCAACATTCAACTTCAAAAAAATACTTATACCAACCCAGTGTACCTTTTGTTTATCTACAACTCTGGATCGAGGAGTTCAGCGGAGTTCAAATCTTATCATACTTGCCCTTCCACTTTGCCTTGGTCCGGTGGATGTCAATCTTGATTTTTTTCCCTGAACCACAAAATGGTATCTAGCATTAGAAGTGGCGAACAAGAATTTATATGGAAAGTGAAAATCTGAAATGGATTTTACATTAGAGAAACCACATATGGTACCTTTAAGAATCGAACCCTTTGGATAACAAACTCATTCGTGGATTGACCTTGTTTTTGCAAGAGATGCGCTCATTAGAGGAATTTATTGTGTCCAACAATCAAATAGCTGGAGTTATCAGTGCCCTAGGTTTGGAAATTGGGGATTTTCAGAACTACTAATACAACTTACGAATAACAATTTTTGATTGATACAAATAAAGAACAACAACATTGTTCTTCATAAACAGATTTTCGGAACTAAAATTGGGTTTGATTCACGTACCTCTACATAGTGAAAAAAGAAAAAAACGAACCATTACCACCAAGCTTCATCTCCTTCAACTGAAGTTCAATGACTGTGAGAGCGCGAAAGGAATTAATGTAGAGTGAGCACGAGAAAAAGGGTTTCAAAGTTAAAAGAAAGATATTTTCAAAATTTAATATTTTAATATTTTATTATTTAAAATCCGTATATAAAATTTATATGTAATGTATGTGTTTGTTTATGTGCAGATTCATATATTCTTACATACGAAATTTATCCTAAATTTGTATGTAACTATGTAATTATGAATTTTTTTGTAGTGAAGGCAAATATGACAAAAATAAAGAATGGTGATGAAACTTCTTTGTTGAAATTTGTTTTGTAATTCTGAATGAGGAAATGAATTTTATGTTTATGTGATTTAATTTTCTTACAATTTTGTTTTGAGATGAAAATAGAAATAAGATTGAAGGAAAAAAAATCAATAAAAATCAATTCAGTGATTGGACATTAAAAATCTAAAATTCCAAAATAAAGCAAATAAATATCAGTACAAGATTAAACAAATAATTATAATAAAAAAATATGGACAAATTTTTGGATTTTATCGACGAATATCTTTGTCGGTAATTACTGACGTAATTTCTAATCCGTAGGTAATTAGAGAAATGGCAATTGATGGAGCATAACAAGAACATTCATGCATGGGTTTAAATATAAGGTTTTGAAAGATTCGCAATCTTCTGAGACTTTGATGTGGTTAATGAATGGGTTGAAATTTGATGTCATTTGTTGTACAAGTTATGAAATTAATAATTGCACATTCTATACGAAGACTTTAGATGATAAAAGCGCAAACTTTGATGTAGTTAGCGAATGAGTTCAAATTTGATGCCATTTGTTGTACTGGTTATGAAATTAATAATTGCACATTTTATACGAAGTCTTTGGATGATAAAAATGTAGACTTTGATGTGGTTAGCGAATGGGTTGAAATTTGATGTCATTTGTTGTACTGGTTATGAACTTAATAATTGCACATTCTATACGAAGTCTTTAGATGATAAAAGCACAGTACAAAATAATGGAGTCAATCTTGAAGTTGAGTCACTACAATTTTCTACATCTAAAGATCAAAATCCTGTATTTGGATCAATGACATACTATAGTGTAATACAAGAGATATAGGAGGTTGATTATACTATGTTTACTATTCTAGTGTTCAAATGTGGTTAGAGATATAACATCAAACTTATGACTTGATTCTGTTACTTTAGCCGTTATTTTCTAAGTTTGGAGTAGGCAGCTTTTACTGGCATGTAATCTTAGCCGCTATGTATGCATTGTCTTTCTATATAGTTTGATCAATGGTGCATTGTGGCCAAGATTATAAGTTGGTGGTCAGGGCCGAACACTTTACTAGTTCAATCTACGCAGTACAGTACAACGACTAAAGCTAGGTACTAAGTTCGTGTCGATCCTTACCGCCTACTTATAGTACAGAAGATAATATAAGAAAAGAAAAAATCTAGGCCCTCACCTTTTGAGGATGAATATTTAGAGCCTCCTTCGCTATCATCGCGTCATGAAAAGTGGAAGTTAGCTCGTCTACGCATATCGGGCAGCTACACTTCTGAATTTACACCAGAAATCTCTGAGAAAATTGTAAGATACAACTTTTCTCTAAATAGCTCTTTTGTCTTTTATTATGTAGGATTTTCTATAAATTTTCTTTGTTCTATTGCAGGATTCGTTGGTTAAGCAAAGCTCCCAAAGAATATTCGCTCTAAAAGGTCATCATGACATACTTGTTGTTGTAATTGGACGGCCTAAGCACCTTGGACGTGTGCGTGGTGCTGGATCAGGAGTCGGCATACGCCAAATTTTTTTTTCCTCTTGTCAGTCTTCGTGCAGTAACAATGCTGATTGTGAAAAAAGACTAACGAAAGAAATCACTAAGAAGGTGATTGTAAAAGTTATGCGCCAATTCGAGAGTTATGGCATCCGTTAGATAAAATTAACAAACTTTTTTCTATAAGTTATGAATTGAATAAATGATATTTAATCAAACATTAATAAATCATTGATTTTAACAGGTAGAAGCTGAAAGGGGAGGTGTTCATGGACGACACACATCCATGTCAGCTATATATTTGGGATGGTACATGGAAGACACTAGTGGCTCGCGGAAAAGCATTTAAGGCAACCACAATTCTTGATGGCATGGAGTTATCAGAGGATGAGATTAAGGTCATGGTAGAGGAGGTTCTTGTGCCATTTACTTTAGTTCTTGTGTCAACAAATGATGTATATACTATAGCACAAGCATTCCAATGTTTCCTCCCATGGCCTGGAGATTTGGTTGATTCTAACCCCTCGATACGCACTCTCAAACCTACCATATACTAAATTTTTAAGTTTATATGTTTATTATATTCAACCTTAAATTATATTCTATTTTAAATCAAATTGCATCGATAGGAAAATCCTCAACCAAAGAAGATTCCTCTGTCTTTGGACGATCCAGGTGCATTACTCCAACTTGCTGAAATCATAAATGATAAGCCTATGCAGGATCTTTAAGATTTTAACATTTTTCGGCGAGACCTTGAGATCCCACTTTACTTGCATTCCCAAGATGTCTTGGAGCTTGCACAAGGACAAGAGGAATTGAATATTACCATTATTTTGTTATGGATGATGTAATCCTTTCAGTCATTATTTATAGTTATTTGATGTATTTATATATTTACTTATATCATATCAATTTATTGTCTAGGTATATGTCTAGTGTCATTGAAAATATGGGGTTGAATGATCTATATGGGTTTATAGACAATCAACTCACTCATGAAGGCAACAAGTTTGATGACACCTAGGCATATGGGACCAAAGGCTTTCAACGGGGAAAAGAAATTTATTTTGTCCCTTTTGTTGTTGGGTAAGTCATCTTTGTTAACTTATGGATATAATTTGTCATTTTAACGCATAACAATGAATTTATTTTCTTCTTAGGCATCATTGGAAGCTACTTGTGGTTTCTCTAAGGGAGAAAAACTTGTTGAGTGGTTTTGCTCTTTGCACCGCCCTCCCCCCAACCATCTTAGACAAGTGATTGATTGTAAGAACCTCAATGTCAATCTTATGAATATTCTTTGTTATATAACAATATCTTAACACATTCCTTTTATTATAGTTCAATTGTTGGACATAACATGTTGTTAGAGAGATCAATAGCTAAGGAAAAATTTCTTGCATGGTGTTCCCTCCAGGTTTGGAATTTTCATCCATATATGTATAGTTGTTTGATTTTATTTTCTTCCTTAATTAATTGTAATATTTTTTGATATAATGTGGTGTAATAGACAAACCGGCTCTTATGAGTGTGGATACTATATAATGCAATAGATGACAACCATTGTGAGTGCTCGTATTACAACTAATTAGAAAACAGTAATATATATTTGGATTGAAACAAATACTTTGCAATATTGTCTTTCTATATACTAACTTAAGTTAATGTCTTATTTTGTAGACATTTAAGAGTACTGCACCAATTCCCGCGAAGTCCATAAAGTTTGGTAGGATAACATGTGCCAAATTTATAATTCAAATGTACAATAGTATTGATTAGGATATTTTTTGTTACAAAAGAATTTTAGATGTATTTGAATTGTTGATGCGTTGTTACATTTGATTAATATGTATAAATAAAAATCTATGATGGTATGATTCTGATATGACATGTGGTGTTTGATGAACATGGTTATTTCTACGCATGAATTATTACGGTTAGATGTTTTAGGTTGGATATTCAATTTGAGATTTTGAAGGAGATGATCCTAACACTGTTATTACATGAAGAAGGGTTCTTTTGACCTAGTCTACGGAGTGAAAGAAAACGTTTTTGATGAATCATAAAGATTTACCATGTCATATAAGTGGATTGAGTTCCTATTGTATAGCGTTGTTATAGTGACAACTTAGTGAAGAGTATGACATATGCAAATCTTTGAGTTTAATTTAACAAACGAGTCTTCTCGAAGTAAAGTCAAATATATGTGATATGATTTAACATATATATATATATATATATATATATGTTAACATCCAATTTCGTGTGGGTGAATAAATTTATTTTCAAAAGAAAAAAAAAATTTACTTAATGGTAAATAAAAAAAGGTGAAATAAAATTTTCTTCAAAGATTTTCAAGCCTTAATTTTAGCAAAAAAGGAAGCAAAAAGAGATGAAAAAAACAAGAAAAATAAAAAGAAGAAGGAAGAATCCAATTTGTTTTTAATTATCGCACTCCTTCTTTTGAGCCCCACAACCTAACATATTTGAACCCTCACTCTTTCTTTATCTACCCTTTGTTCCTGGTAGAGGAAATAGTGATATGATTTTAATAATTAGAAGCAATATTTCTTATAATGATTAGAATCAATTTTATTGATTATGATGATTGATTTTATGCTATGATTTGTTGTTATTTGATTCCTGTAATGTACTATTATCAGGATCAATTCCTTCCTTATATTATTCATTACAGTTAAGGCTAAAATTACAATGGTATTGCAATGTGTGGATATAAATACACCGTCTGTCATATGAAAAGGGATCGAAAGAAAATATTCTCTATACTTCTCTAATTCTTTCCCATCACCACTCCCACATACACACCTCCCTCCCTTTTATCTCTCTTTTGTAAAAAAAAAACAAAAGCAAAAGAGTGAGACCGATAAGGAAGAAGAGGAATTGAAGAGTTTGGAAGGTACGACACTCCTATTTTTTTTCTTTTATTTGTGAATTCTTAATTTTTATTACATTTTGTTTTAATATTGTACGTATTTGTTTTACACATAACTTTGGCCTTTCTTTGTTAAAGACATTATTTTCTGCTATTTACAAATATTTTACTTTACAAAATCATTAAAAAATATTTTTTCTTATTTCTTTCCGTGTTTATCCGGCAGATCGCATTGCATTACACCCATATTCAAATTTATTTTTTTCTAAAATATATGCATATATATATATATATATATATATATATATATATATATATAACCAAAAATAAAATGTAATTTTCTTTGTTTACTTTTTTTTGTCTATCTAGCCATTCGCGTCCCATGACACCTTTTTTCAAATAATTAAAAAATTCCAAAAGAACATAAAAGGGTTGTCAAAATTATAAAAAAAAAAAAATATCTATTTTTTTTTCAAATAGGTTTTTCAAAAAGAACTATGTAACCCTGATTCTCCATTGTGAATGGAGATAAGTAGGAGCGAGGATTAATCCTTGTCGTGCCTAAAAAACAAAAAAAAATTGTTCCTTTTGTACATTCTTTTATTATTATTTTTGGGAAAAATAACATTTTTTTTTAAAATCACATCCTTTTCCATGTTTAGTTAAAGGTACAGTCTTAGGACAGACGTTGTGAGGTGTTAACACCTTCCCTACGCGTAACTGACTCCCGGAACCAAAATCTGATTTTTTGCAGACATTGTGTTATCTTCTTGGTTTTTTCGTAGTTTTCCAAAATAAATTATGGGTGGCAACTTCAAACTCTTTTTTTGCAAATTTTACTTTTGGTTCGTTGTCTCGTCGCAATTTTGGTTGCGATAGGTGGCGACTCCACTAGGAAATGCTAGAGAGTTAGGCCATTTATTTGATTTTGGAAAATTAATGTAGTTTTTCTTTATATTTTTTCTTTCCCTTTTTTATTCTTTTTGGGTATGTATATTTTTATCTCTTTTTCATATTTGGAATAATTGTATGTGTATTTTCTTCTTTATTTTTGTATTTGGAATGAGTGTGAGGTGGGGGTATACATTGCATTCTCCCTTCACACACACACACACATTTTGTTCATTACATTAGTTGGCCCCTATACCCAGGTCTAAGTTGCTTAGAATTCGACGGGATTGTGTAGTAGTGCCACAATGTATGTACTTCCGAAGTGGTCATTATGAGAATCCCAACTAGATTCTCTTTGCTTCATTGGTACTCTCACTTCTTATTTTTACCAATTATCGTGGGAAATGCCATGAACTGGGTCATAACTCTAGTGACCTTGATCTTTAGGTATTAGGGAACTATCCTTATGAGTAAGTATACTTTGCTTTATAACTTTAAGCATCAAACCTCTGTTAAATTAAGGCACCAAAGGGAGACTATCTGCATCCTTTACCCTCACCTTTCCTTGTATATAATAATAAATTCATAACAATTTTTATCATCACACCATTTAAAAAAAAGGGAAAAATTCTCCCAAAGGTTTAAACATGCATTTCATTAGCATATCAAGTGAATAAATTCCCTATGATGCACAAACATGCATTGCATTACCATTTTGTGGTCCTTCATGGTACCCTATCCATATTTTCAAACACATAACATGCATTGACATAATTAAAAACAAAGCAAAAAAATTGCACTACAATAAGTTCAAATTGTGTTTCACTTTCCTTATCATCAAATTCTTAGAATCTTTCTTATGACAAATGAGAAAATAATAAAACATTTTTTTGGTCAAAACAGTAGATTGAATAAGGGAAGAAAATATTATTTTTTATCATTTCTTTTGAAACATCCATCTAATCTTGCATACATGAAATTGCTCGAATCCATCTCCCTTTCCATCTCTCTTCCACCATCAACCATGTTTTCATTATTCATGAAGGATTATCACAAAAAGGGACACTACCTTAGGATGATTACAAACAACTCTTTTAACACACAACAAAACGAAAAAAAAAATGAAGAAATGTCTGCAAGACTAAAAATTCTGAAGGATAGTCTAACCAAACATAAGACAAAAAAAGAAAAAAAAAAGAGAACAAAACAAGGGACATCTTGTCACATGAAATAAATTATTTTCCTGTAAATTAATTTTTTTCTAAATAATCATGTTTTGAATGATGTGTGGACTTGTTTCTATATAAAAAAATTATTATCCTTTGCTACCCCATTTGAGCTTTGAAAAAGGAAAATAAAATGTTTCATTCAAATTACCCTAAATAAGGGTCACCCTCACACTGAGATTTGACATAATGTTTGCATTTGTTTCATTCAACTAGTAGTTCACCAATACAAAATATCAAACGAAAGAAGAAGAAGAAAACTAAATAAAATTATATGGTCATATCAAGAAAAGAAAAAGAAAAGAAGCAAAAGTTTGAGAATGGGAATAGAAGGTAAAAATATAAAAAAAAATTATGAAGAAAAAGAAGTCAAACCAATATTTAATGAAACATTATCTATATATCCTTGTTCCAAACAACCCTTACATCACTTTCTTGGGCCTTTACTATCATTTTCTTTCACACCCTTAGCCTTGACCACGATACAAGCCTAATAAAGTTCACACAAATCAAAGATTGGTTATTATCTTTCGAAAGTTTTAATTTCGAGGAAAATTTTGATTTACTAATATGTTTGTTTTAAAAAAAATGATAAAAAAAGATTGAAAAAGTGTGTTCAGAGATATTTTCAAAGCTTCAAAATTAGCATGAGCAATCAAGCAATTAAGCTAAATTTGGGATGTCTTTTTTCAATTCATTCTTCATAAAACTCAATCTTTCCCCTATAGTATCCCCGCTCTAAGCCTAAACCTTGACCAACCTTAATATAGTCCATCTTTATCAATCCCAAACCTTAAAATATGTTTTATTTATAAGAAATTTCTATTAAATAGGATGTCACATTGTTAGGGAGAAATATGGGCCATTGAAAATTTTCATTACAACGACGTATGTAAGCATACAGGCCACTATGCAAGTGATTAGATCTGAGACCTTATGCACAAATATTTATGTTTGCCTCGACGCTCGATGTTTCCCACTTGATGGTTGAAAATTATCATTTAAAGGGTAGAGCTTTCAAAAACAAGTGTTATCTATTTTAAAATTTATGTAAGGATTGGACCCAAACATAGTTATAAGAACTCAACTATCTCAAATACACTAGCATAATTTCGTAAAGTGTGTTAGTAGCATATAATTAAGTCTACCTATCAAATTAACTGGGTTTACTTTTGATAATTAATCACTTAATACGAAATGGGAAATAAAAGAGAGAAATAACAAATTTACTTTCATGTATTTAACTCTAATGCAAAATAGATGTCCACTACTATTAGACTTTAATTACCATGCATATTGTGTTGTCAAGATGAATTGTAATTTATTTATTTTTACAAATAAAGGTTCAGTGGAGATCTGAGCACGAAGCTCAAATTAGAAAAAATTTACATAGTAGAGCATCTCATAGGCTATCTAAGATGTTTAGAGATGTTAAGATTGCAAGAGAGCATCCTTTTTGGATTGGGGACCATATCTGGAATAGATTGTGAGAACATTAGAATTCTCCCAATTGTCACAAAAAATGTGCTACAACCTAAAGGAATAGAACTTTAGAAAAGGTGGGACCCTACACATAGGTGGTTCCATTACCACTTATGAGCATGCCCTTCGTATGATATAAACCTTAATTCTTTTTATTTCCATATTATGATATAAATTACGTCTTTTAAAACCCATGTATATATATAACCCTTTATTTTTTTAAAGGCAAAAGAGTTGGGGCGGGAGGCATATTTGATGAGGTATTTTACCAAAGTTGTCTTCGCAAGGGATCTGGCCAATTTATTTATGAAAGGTCTCGAAGGACACATGTAAGCAAATAATTTTACTATTATTTCCTTAAAAGTTAAATATTATACCATATTTAACTAATTTCTCATTGTTTTCTTTAAAAGGAAGAATTTTTAATTAGACTTTCACAGGACAGATTTGAGCCAAGGGCAGGTGCTGATGCGTTAGAGCATAATGATAATGTTGATCAAGAAGACATCATTGGGACACATTCCTGGGTTGACGTTGTCGGTGGATAAATAAATGAAAACTTTATGGGATTAGATAACTTAGCAAAAGTTACTCTGCTGGAAGAGGTATCCACATACAACAAGCATCTTCTTCCACTAGTGTTGAGGAGGTCGTGAATTGATTCACACAACGAACAGAAGAACGTGATCAGGCTTATGAAAATTTGATCTAGGAGTTTCAAATCCTCCAAAATCTTTTCATGACCTTTTTGCCTCTTAATGGCCACACTCGTCTTCAACAACACTAGTCCAGCCCAACACCGCCCCAACAACAATCGACTCTAGTCCAGCCCACTGTCGTCTAGCCCACTATAGTCCAATCTGTGTTTATGTGTGCAAGAGTGAAGTTGATGGAGGTGTGGAAGAAACTTGTGAGGTCAATGTGTGTTTTCTTTTGGCCTGTGTGTAGAGTGGAGCGAAGAAAAGGTGAGAGTTTGTTAGGGAGAGAGAAAACGTAAGAACACTTGTCACTATTAAAGTGGAGAGAATTTTAAGTGGCATAAGCAGAAGTGCAAAATGAAATATATGAGTGTGAATGTAGAAAATGGCTTTCCACTATATAGCCCATTGTTGAAAGGAGTGTGAACAAAGAACAAAGGCATGCAACAAGTGATTTGATTTTGGGTGATGACTCATGTTGGGAGGAGGGGGAGGAGAAAAAGAGTGATTTGGTTTTGTTATCCTCGGCGAACCAAGCGAACCAAGTTAATGATCAACTCCAAATAAAATGGGAAACCAACAACAACACAATCATAAAGGTCAATTTAGAAATGAAAGGAAATGAGAACTCTCAAACTTTTCAAGTAGGCAATCTATGAGGAAAATTGTGTGGAATTCCTAAAATTTGTTATACTCGGTGATCATAATCAACACGATAAATTACAATAGTGTTAACTTTTTCGCAAGTATACTAAATAGTACATGTAGTAAAAGTAGTAAGTCCAAGTATCGTTTTCCCAATGAATTTGTGTTTTATTTAGCTAACTATGATTAGTTAGTAATTTAAGCAATGAATATGAACATATTGATTTGAAATAAGTTGAAAGCGTATAAAATTACTAAATGCAAACTTTATAAAATGATCAAGGTAAAGACTCACTAGGGTTAGATTTCATGACCAAAACTCTATGCAATCATCTACACAATATATCTGTAACATACTTAAGCATTGACATCAAAGGTATTGAAGCCCTAATCCCTTAGAGGTAAGTTTTAAACCTTTATCTAAAAATACTAATCCTTTAGAAATTTAAACATAAGATACACATTAATAAAAGATGTTTAGAATGGACAAGAGCTTAAGTCTATATCTAAAACCAAATCTCTTAGATGTTATATCCATGCCTAGGTTCCAAAACACTTTCCAATGATTAGGTACCACAAAAAATGCATAGATATTCCATCATGCACATAAATAATGAAGATAGAACACAAAAGTAACAAAAGATATTCTATTGCAAAGAAGAAACTACAATGAGTTTAGGTACATTACATCCAACCCCAATGACATGGAGTTTAGCTACTCCTATACATATAGAATAGAAAATGGAATTGAAATGGTGGAATGGATGAAGAAAGATGGATCCTTTGAACTTTAGAAGCGCCTCAGCCCATGTCTTGAGTCTCAATAGCGTTTCCCTACCAAAAACTACTTTTCTCTTCAAGTCTTGACACTTTTAATGTTTTCCAAAAATTGATTTCACGTTGAGATAAAAGATCCTCTCGCTTTGGGAGCTTTAGCTTTCATGACACGTTGGCTAGGTATCCTCACTAGACGGTCAAGTCTTTCTTACTAGGCGAGAGATTTTAGCGACTGGACGAGCAACTCCAGGTAACTACTATTAATTCTACTCCAATCTTCCATTTTTCCTACAAAATTATCCTCAAACAGCAATTCAAATCGGTGTTTGAAAAATAATTACAAAGTAATAGAAAATATTTTCATTCAACTAATAGAAAACACATGATAAAAATAATAGGTAATTATCTAACTTATCAACTCCCCCAAACTGAAACTCTTTCATGTCCTCATGAAAAGCAAAGGTAATCAAAAAAAGAATTAAGGTCAGTTTGATCAAAAGAAATAGAGACGCATATGATATCCAATCCATTATCCCTTTCACAAAATAGAGAAAACTCACTTGCATTTCAAAGAGTTAAAATGGCATGGCATGGTGCTTCTGTCAACACAAATCCTGAAACCCAAAATGAGATATGAGAACCAGAGAAGAGAATCATTAAAGCTCACACCATGTCAGTGTTTCACTCAGCATAAAAGTGTTTATCAAATATAACTTAAACTCAACATGTCATAAAACTACTTCGCACATCATCTCACACAAACTTCGCACAACTTGATTTATATCAAAAGATCTTTAAACGTTTCAGCATGGCTTGGCTAGAAGAAACGTGGTTTTTCATGCATTCAAAGAAATCTTTTGAGAAGAGGAGAACAAATATATACATAAGTCATTCATCAATATCCTCTACCCCATATACAAAATAGGCCCCCATATTCTTCTTATAACTCAATCCCATTTTTATTTCAAGCAACATTTTTGTTTTGCCTTTATCTCATTCTCTCTCTATTTTTCTTTTATAGGCCCCCATATTTTTCTTTTATAGGCTTAGGGATCACAAAACAATTCATTAAGGCTAAAAAAGGTTCACAAAAAGATTCAGAATCATGCATTTGGGCTCACTATTTGTCCAAGTAGCTTCTTTTAGTAAAAACAAATAATTTCCTTTCTTATTACTGATCAAGTATGTATATGCATTTACAATAATCATGAAAAAATAAAATTCATAGAAATAACACAGCAAAAAAATTCTCAACACACTCAAATATTCAATCCCTTGTCATACTCAAACACAGTTCAAGGAATGAATCAAAATCCCACGACATCCACATGTTCGACACTTAGATTTGCAAGTAAATTCCTCACAATCAAGCAAGGCTATTGTGGAAAGAAATCAAAGCTCCAAATGCCATAAACAAAAAAAACAGCATCCAAATTAAGGCTAGCCAACAAAATTTGAAGCTAAGACAATTTTTTCAAAAGGTACTTGTTGGGCGAGAAAACTAGTGGCCCAACGAGTCCAAAGTCAGAGAGTTATACTTGCTGGGTGAGAATGGTATGCCCAACAAGTGGTTCCAAGGGCAAAAAATACCTCAAAATGACATTGGGGGAAAGAATTAACGGCCTAGTGAGTCCAAAGTTAGAATGTTTATGTCATTGGGTGAGAGTTATGCGTCCAACAACTTTCTGGCCAAAATCTTTAAGTGTTGTGGATGTCTTGTTTGCTAGGTGGGAGTAAGCATAGTTGGCTGAGTCTGCATAATTTTGAAACTATTTTTATCATAAATCAAACTCACTATGCGAGCTCGTCCCTCATTGGGCGAACAAAACCCAGAATGAGGCACCCAAAATATGTAAAAACAGGTCTAATAGCAATGAAAAACACTAAACATCGGGTTGCCTCCTAGCAAGCACTTGTTTAAAATCATCAGCTCGATGCCAGTAAGCATAAAGGTCATCTAGACAAATAACTACAGTGAGGCATTCAACCTCACTCTCCAAATAGTGTTTAAGTCATTGGTCGTTCACAACCCAACTTCTTAGTGGATCATTTGAAGAAGGATCCATCAACTTTATCGCCCCATGTGGCTTGACTTCCTTGATGGTAAAAGGTCTTGACCATTTAGACTTCAACTTGCTAGGAAAAAGTTTGCGCTAGAATTGAAAAGCAACACTTGTTGGCCAGTTTGAAATTCCTTTTTAAGTAGTTTTCTATTATGATACATCTTGAACTTCTCCTTGTAACTCTTGGAGTTCTCATATGCATTCAATCCCATCTCCTCAAACTCCAACAATTCAATCTTCCTCTTCTCAGCAGATAAGGAAGGCTCACAATTCAGCAACTTCAAGGCCTAGTATGCCTTGTGCTCCTTCTCCACATGCAAGTGACATGATTTGTCATAGACTAGCTAGTATGGTGATAACCCCACTATAGTCTTCGTGGTAGTCCTAAACGCCCAAAAAGCATCATCAAGCTTTAATGACCAGTATTTCCTTGATGACGGCACGGTCTTCCCAAGAATTTTCTTGATTTCCCGAATACATACCTTTCGTTGACCATTAGTTTGTGGATGATAAGGTGAAGCAACCTTGTGCCTCACTTCATAGTGTTTCAACACTTTTGCCAATTGAGCATTGCAAAAATTGAATCCTCCATCACTGATGAGAACCTTGGTGTGAACACCAAATTTCGTTCAGGGAAGATAAGTTTTGACTTATAAAAAATGCTTGAAGAATAGGTGGTTAATTAATTTCTTCTTTTCTTTACTTTTAATTAAGTTAACCAAAAATATTTTTGATGAAAATTGTGGAATTTCTTCTCGAAGAAAAAGTAACTAAGAAAAGAAAAGAAAATAACAAAAAAAACAATAAAAAAAATAAACAAAAAAAGGGAAGAAAGAAAAAAAAATAAAAAAAATAAAAAAAGAAAAAAGAAGAAGAAGAAGAAGAGAATGAATTCAAGGCCTTTTCCGTTTGGTTTAACTAAAAGATATATACTTGTTTTTTGTAGCCCCATTTTACTATTTCGAAACTCCATCAGTCAATCTTGCATTTTCACTCATCCTTTCAACAACCAACTAAGCCCAACCATCCACACTCCCCCACTCTATTCATACCCTTCTATATAGTAGGCTCATAAACAACTCATTTTAATGGCCTATCTCACCACGAATCCATCCATAACTCACTTTTTCCACTTATGTGGTGACACATGTCACCCCTTTCTCTTTTCCTTCCCACCAACTCTCCATCACTCACATAAGGCACAAGGAGAAGAAAGTGATTAATTATGGACTCACCACCCCATGCAACCAATCCCCTAGGATTTCTTCCTTTTTCTCTACTGAACAACGGTAGAACCCATCATTACTGTTTTGAACCATTGTCCACGATATCATAATGACAAGGATTTAAACATTTAATCTTTTGGCAAATGACAATAAAGGGGATCTTAAGGGGCTGATTGATACATGAAGGGATAGAGGACCAAAGAGCGATAACTATGATTCCATCTTCCAACCTTCAAATTTTCACCCACTCGCTTTTATTTCTGCCAAGATCCTTATAGACTATTCGCCATCTTTCTCCAAACAGAAGCCCTAAACTCCCATCATACCAAGTTCTTTTCTGGCTGCACCTTCCCATTCTCAATCTCAAGGGCATTCAAAGAAGAGAGACACTATCTAAATGATTTACCAAAAATCACTACCTAAAACCAAGACTAGTATACCAAATTAACCCTTTTGTATATGCATGTACTAAGCTAACCTATGAAAGTTTAATCTAACTATCCTAACATGTTTCTAATGGCAAAATATGAATAGAAAACAGCTCACACTGCTAAAACAGACTACAGCTCAAAATCTAGCTACCTAAGACCTCAAACTACCATTAAACTATGCTAAAACTCCAACAATTTAGAAATTAAGTAAACTAGTGCACATAACTCTTATATAACTACTTGGAAAAGTTCCAATTATCAAAAGAAAGGTTGAGAACATATCACAACTCAGAATTAACAAGCAAATTCGAATTGGCCTAGTAAAAACCCAAAAAATGAACTAGAAATTGGTCAAAATGAGCTAAGACTACCAAACTAGCAAAGAAAATGTTAAGCAATGATGCAAACACAATTTAATTAGTATAAGAATGATGAAAACTAAGCTAAAAGTTAGGAATAACATGGAAAACGAAATTGATATGTGGAAGCTAACTTGTGTGACTTAATTTATGCATAACTAGTCTAGTTAAAGAACTTAGTTTATGTTTTTTTCATTGAATTAGAGTGACTAACTAGTGTGGCATATTTTGATGCAAAAATAGTGAATCAAGGGCAAAAAAACTTACAAAAACAATGGCAAAAGATGCACTAAATTGGTTGAAAATTTGGTAAGTTGACCATGAGTTGACTTTTTCATATTCAGTCCTACAACTTGTACTAGCTATTGGAGACTCAAAGAGGCATTAAATCGAACTTGTGTTGAGGTAGAGAAACATCACAGATGGTGGGAAGTGAAATCAATGAACTAGATTTTTGGTTTTGAGTGTGATATGCTCATTTTAGGTTTTCTAGACTACCTAGAATTAGGATTTTTATTCTCCACTAGTTCTTTAGGAAAATTCACTGTTTTACTAACTCATTAGCATCATATTAACCATGTCTAGATGGTAAAATTATGCATTTGCACACTGCTACATGTTTTGACCCTTGATCACACAAGCATGTGCATGATTGGCTTAGTTTTCCTACTTGAAAGTGGGGTTTGGATAGTGATTTCGTGAACCTATGATTGTTGGAGGGTCCTCACTAACTTAGTTATAGAAACATTGTTATAAAAATTTAGGAAAAACTATTATAATGATGTAAGACCTTTTTTTTCAATATCCAAACCTTTGGATGATGTTGGATAATATAAACTTTTTTAATATGAATTATGAATGCAAATTAGTGATCAAAATGTTGTTTGTGATTTTTATTACTTTCTAGTTTTATGAAAAGCAAGTTAAATAAATAACAAAACTAAACAAAATGCTGACCAATGTAGTATTAAGTGTTGACTTGTGCCAAGGATTTTGCATACCCTCACAATTTGTGCTTTATGATAAGGGTTTCAATAGGTACCCAACTTGTATTGAACGAGACCACTTCAATAAGATATAATGTAACATATTGAACATGATCAAATTGGGTTTGGGATAATTGGCCATAAGGTTCACATGATAGACATGTCAACTGTGAAAATATTAAATGCTCACCAATAAAAATTTAAAGGAAAGAAAAAACATTACATCACAAACGATACTTATTCCTTGGACACCAAAATGGGAGCGTATCTAATGAGAAATAAGAAGAGAAAAAAACATTACATCACAAACGTTACTTATGTTAGAACCTTAACTTACCACCCCAAAAATATCAAACCTCTCTTTCCATAGATCTCAGTACGGCAATTCTACTAACAACCATTCTATGGCAAATAGAAAATAGAATCTGAATGATAAATAGAAAAGTGAAGACATGCTAATGAGAAAATTTATTCATTAAATAACCATGGACGCTTGTCAGGGGTTTGAAAATCCCCCTTTACATTTTTCTCTTATCAAGGGTTATTCTAACCTCCAGTAAAAAACCCCAACAAAAATTAACTTTTTTTTATAGTGTTGTGATCCTTTATAAATCTGGTGACAATCCATTTTCCAGAGTTTTCTAACTTTACCAAGATAGTTACTTACAACCTTCACGGGCACTAGGTCTTGGCTTTTTCTCTAGTCCCAATGCTCCCTTAGTGTTTAGTGAGAATCCTCTTTTGTTACATCCAAGTTGGCGAGCAAGGGTCCTCCCATCAATCCCAGAACGTCGCCTTTGCATTATGCATACAACAAATCCTACTCGTTTGGCATAATCAACAGATCCAAAAATGTGTCCACCAAATTTAGTGAAAAAAAAGAGAATAAACCTCACAATGCACATATTTCATATTTATTTATTTTACAAAAAAAAATATAACTGAATTATCTCCAAGCTTTTGAGAAAACTATTTTAGGTTGAACAAGAGTGATAGTTTCTTTGAACGACCTAGGCAAATTAGAAGGGGAAGGGAGAGAGTGAAGAAAACTAAAATGAATTAAATTTTAAGGAACTTGAGTCAATTTCATATATACCTTGTCTAGGGTATGAGTATTGGGATTATTTTGAGAGAAAAAAAAAAGCACTTTATTTTTTAGAAAACTCTCAAGAAGATGGATAAGAAAAAAATGATTTATTTCTATAAAATAAGTACAACCAAATGAACACTAGATAATTGTGCCACAACAAGATTAAAGGGCTAAAACTATTGTATCATAATTTATTCAATCATAACTCTTATCCTTGTTCATCCATCACTCCATTTGCTTTTGGGGATGACAAAAAGGCCATGGAACATAATATTGTTAGTTTTGAAATGGTTGAAAAGCCAAGAATATGGGGTTGAATTGGCTAGTTAAAAATTTAAGCTACCTTTGCAAGCTAAAAACCACCTTTAATTGAATCAATTAGATCACCAAGTTAGGATGCAAAAGGTGCTGGACAATATACTTTCAGTCGATCAAAAATAGAGTTAACAGATTGATTTTACTAGACAGATTTTGTTCTGGTATAAACAATCGATTGAAACAGGAAAACAATCAACTAAAATACTAGAAAAAATGCAAATTCGAGTTTTAAACCAGGAACAATGCACAAGAATGATCAAGACCAGTTCCAAATGATTGTACAAACATGCTCAATACATGAAAACATGCAAGAACGTGAAAAAGATGATTAAAGCACAAGTTCTTTAAACTTTAAAATGAAAATACAAGAGAGAAAGGTTAGAGAAGAGAGGATACCATGAGATTTTATACTGGTTCACTCAAATCTGAGCTATATCCAGTTTGTCAAGGCAACCTGAGCTTGACTTTGCACTATTTCAAAAGATTTACAAAGTATCCACCCTTACACTTCCAACTGATTGAATTTGTTGCAATTTAAGACTATTACAGCCAACCTTTTAACCAGTTGAAAAATCATTCAACAGACTAAAAGTGACATTTTAAAGACAATAAAGACCAAACTACATCTAATTAATGCTACAAGGTCTACAACATGAATTACAAACGTCAAATACACTTTCTTAATGATGTAATCATGTGGAGAGCACACGTTCTAGCCTAGATCAACATGGTTAACATCAAATCTCCTTTCCTTCATCAATGTAGGCTTCATTTCAATGGTAATGGCTTCAAGATAGTTCAAAAGAGCTTCATTAAATCTTCATTAAATGTTCAAGAAGCAAACCACCTTGGCTTCTTATGTTAGCAAATACAAGCAACTAAAAGATTTACATAAACTGTCAATTCATGGATTTTGTGATATATTAAATGAAATAAAGAATAAAAATTAAGCTACTAAATTGCGAAATTCCACTAGAAAAGGAAATTACCAAAATTCTAAACATCAACTTCATACAATAACCAAGCCCAACTTAAACATTAAAATGCTTGGTTTAGCTCTGCTGAAAACTAAACTATTCAATTTTATTTCATTTTCTAGACTTAAATTACCATCAATTACTAAATCCACAAACTCCATAGTCATTTTGTTCAAGAATGGACTTTAACATCTAAAGCCCACTACACCCCACAATCTTCCAAGATACACTCACACTCTGCTTCTATTAGAAGACTACCACAATCTCATGCTTTTTAACGCAATTCTAATACAAAACGCATAAAGGGATTTGACCCGTGAAGAAAATAAATATAACAAATAAAATCTTAATTAGAAAGTAAAATTTATAACACCACAATCAACCAACCCTAAGATCGAAACAAGTCTTGGACCACCTGTTTCAGTAGTATAATACACTATGGTGGAAAGCCTCACAAAGAATTCCTTATTCGAATCTGAATAACAGTATAATTACAATTAAGTGCAAATTCTGCTTTGAATAGTTTTAGATTTTGAACAAGACACTATCAACAAAAATGATTAGTTTCACTCGCAATATTTCAGTGACGAAGACAACATAAATAACTCATTCCTAATTCATATTTGAAAATTCTCATTTTACTACTGTACTAAAACAAAACAATTACAATTACACCAGAGAGAAAAAAATAGATACGAACCATGATTTTGAAAGGAAAAGGCACAACCGTTAAATTGAAGCAATCGTTAACCTTGGAAGTAGTCGCGAACCTTCGAAGCAGTCGTCGTGAACCCGCAACACATACACCGTGCGTACTAAATCCTCTAAGCAACTAGTGTCAAATGCATCGCAGATATGTAAAACGCACCTGAAAATAAACATAGCCCTGTGAGTTAAACGAATGAGAGATTCAGGGTGTGAGAAATTGGAAAACTAAGAAGCGCAAATGAAACCTTTACCAATCAAATATCGAAGAGTGAAATTGGTTTGAGACAAAGAGATGTGAACACGAAATATTTTTCCCATTCAGAGATGAAGATTTGAAGCTTTTAGGGTTATAGGTTTTGTGAGCATGTGAAAAATAATAAGGAATAGGATGGTGTAAATGGGCGTGAACGTGAAACTTTCTGAAGGTTTATTAAAAAACCATTTGGAACTTCTCAAGGGTTTAAAAAAGCCCATGTATGTCTTGGTCTTAACAGGGGTTATTATAACCCTCCTTAAAAAATCCCAATTAAAATACATATTTTTTGTAATGATTTATGAACAACATTCTGATATATGCAAAACAATACACTTCTGTAAACCAACAGCTATATTCTAATCAAATAGTCAATAATCAAACACGAACTTTTCATAAATCAATCTCAATTTCATAAAAGTTGTAATAAAATACAATTGTTTTAAAGTTAGAATATGTTACGGTACAAAGTTTCAAAACTTAACAATATAAATCCTAACTTCAGAAATGATATTTTTTCTAAGTCAACTATTTATGGCGCTTTCTCCTGCTATACGTTGCAAAACGAGTTCTTATTGCATAACTCTTTAAATGCTTTTGTAATTCATTCATATGTTGTACATACATATTGATTTGTTGGGATTGCTCGGCTTCGTCATTTTGAACACCTTCTTCTTGGGCAACTTGATCAAGGATATTATCAGCAAAATAAAAAAAAAAAAATTGATTTGACATGAATGCCTAAAACAAATCTGAAACATCAAAAAAATAAGTAAAGTTGTGCCATTTCTAATCAAAAGCATATGCAAAATAAATTCAATGAGAAAATATTTCATACCTTGCAATCACCACTAAAATCACTTCTTATACTAACTTCACTCATGATTTTCACCTGAATATATAATTGAGGTAATCACAAATTCATTAGTCAAAGTTACACCAATGCAATTATTCTCATTTTCAACTTCACTCATGCACAAAACATATCACATAATCAGTTAATGTAACTCAACTCAACAGAAAATAGCCACCACATCATCTTTCTAAATCACATTATTAAAATATTAATGATATACTGTATTATAGAAAAACTATACTTGACATCCAAAAAACATGAATTAAGTGTTATTTAGTTTCACCAAGGCATTCAAATATATTGCATAATAATCTTACAAAAATATTAACTTAGTTCAACACTTAATTCAATTCAAGTCCACATAAATGTCATTAATTTCCGACGCATATTACATTTTCATCCTTGAACCCATTTGCATATGTATGTCAAAGTGTGTCTACATTTATGGTTGCAAGCTTGTAATCATTACAATAACAATTTGTCATCCCAAAAGAATACTACAAGTAAATAAAGTGTTCATTGATTATTCAAGAAAGTAGATCACAAAAACACATAAACCAATCACAAATATAGTCTTTTTAGCTTCTATCCACAAGATATATGTTACTTGGAAGGCACTACACAAGTGCAACAAAATCACTTAGCTGTTAACTTTTCTAAAACATCAAAAAAAAGGAATGAGTAAAGAATATATCTAATTGAAGTAATAGATGGACAAGAACTTTAGGGGTAAGTCATAATAGAGTACAAGCACACTTTGAACATTTCCAGCTGTTGGACCTCAACCATAAAGGAAATATGCTATGGAGGGGGGTGTGGATTGCTATAGTGTGGAACCTTTGGAATCATAGGAATCATGTAGTTTTTAGGATCAAACTACCAGATCCAAATGAAATATTCAGTCTAGCCCAAGTGAAAGTTTGGGTATGGTGGAAACATAAAATTGCATATGTAACCTTTTGTTTTTCTGATTGGTGCTTTTGTCCCATACACTGTTTAAGATCAATAGGTAGGCACCTATCACACACTTAGGTTGTTGGAATGTACTTAGTCTTAAGGGGTTTTTACCATAGGGAGGATTTACATTAAAAGGTGTAGCATGGGAGAAGAATAGGGAATTCATGAGTTAGGAAGAATAACATGGTATTTGTAAAGGGATATCTATGATTTATCATATAGACTTTGTGGTCTAGAGTGCTTTGTTTTGCTGCAGGTGTAATGTTCATTTTCTACCAAGGAAGACTCAGTTATGAATACCTTTCATGGATGCAACATCATTCATGCCAGAGTCACTAAGAAAGTTGGTATGTTTAAATAAGATGGAAAGCTCTATATAGGCATGTGTACGAAGATAGATTTTGTGAAGTGACCTTTTAGTGGAAGATTTGTGTTCTGCTCTAGTATCTTAGTAGATCAATGTCTTGTATTCTTCTCTTGGTAGGGTGTGTAAGATCCGCGGAATTTAATTAATTAATTAATTAATGTGGGTATGTAGTGTATTTATGGCATTAAATTTTGATGGGTATGATGTGGAAAAGTACTAGCTCAAGTGGTTGAGAGTACTTTGATTGTGTGAGAGGACTTGGGTTCGAGTCCTATGTATGCCAATTGTGTGTTATTTAATTATTATGATTTTAATAATATGATGGAGCGTATTTCGTATGTTACCATACTTGAATTGTGTGAGTTAGCAAGAAACATGGGTTGGCTTGATGGTTTAGCATTAAATTGACTTTGGTGTGGTCATGAGTTCAAACCTTGGTGGTGAAAATTAATTCTTCTTTTTGCTAAAAATTGGTATGGCATGCATATGAAAAGGGGGAGAGAACCCTAGCAGGAGGCAGCTAGGAAGGCTGAAAACTAATACTAAAGGGGCCTTAAATAACAATAAAACTTGCCATTAAAACTTAATTTTCGTTCTAGGCATTAAACCCTTTTAAGGCACCTTTAAAAGGCAATTTTTGAGAGAGAAGAGGGGTTTGGAGAAGCTATTTTCTGAGGGCCTTGCAAGGGTGCGAAAATTGAGAGGGTTTTGGAATTTGAGAGCATAATGAAGGGAGGGTGTTAGGCTGCCTAGTGATCAAGGAGGGATTTCCTATGTTCTGCAATTGTCTAAGCAAGGGAAAATTCCAGGTTAGGGGAGCTGAACCCGTAATATTATGTTCTGATCTGATTGTATGAAATTGATGACTTTCTGCCATGGATTTTTGGGTTAGTCATGTGATGAATTGGGGGTTTGGGTGAATTGGTACTGTTTTATTGAATTCTGGCCCAAAAGCATGAAAATAATGGGGTTATACACTGCCTATTCTGTGATTATGCAAAGTTGGGTTGCTGGGGGTCTATTTTAGTGTTTAATTATGCGCTTTTGACTGATGAGATTGTGTTGAATGAAATGGTATGAAATTGGAGTATGTTTTGGGTGCGATTGTTGTTGTTGTGTGCGTGAAATAGTGCTAGAATCTGCATGTCTCGCTCAGGCGAGCCAGGCTCGCCAAGGCGAAATATGTAGGGACTCATAAACCTCTTTCTGCTCGAGCATTTCGCTCAGGCGAGGTGATTTGGTCTTGGGCGACAGACCATCTCGCTTAGGCGAGTGTGACTCGCCCAAGCGAGAATCCGTGTGTGTCTCGAGTGTGTTGGTTGCGCATCTCGCGCAGGCGGGGTTTGTTGTTTGGGCGAGAGATGAGGTTTAACTCGCAGCCCAAGTCAGAGATGAGGTTCTTGGGCGAAACGTGATCTCGCCCAAGCGAGTGTAACTCGCCTAAGCGAGGGTTCATGGTTGGTTTTGTGTATGGTGCTCGCTCAAGCGAGGTAACCTAGCCTAAGCGAGATGAAGTGGAATGCTTAGGCGAGAGATGAAGGTTTAAGTCCAGGGATGAATGGATGATAGGTTTAAAAGTAATAAATTTTTCAGTATTAGGTTGATTGAAGTTTGAGTGGTGATGCATGATCTATAAGGCTTCTAAAATATCTCGATGGTGAGTTTGCTGGTGTTCCATGGGTTGTGGCCCGGAACGTTTCCTTGAGTTGTGGCTCAGGATAAGGGTTAAGCACGTGGCATTCTATGGGTTGTGGCCCAGAATGACTTTCCTTGAGTTGTGGCTCGGGATAGCGGATGAACACGAGGAACCTTTGAGTTGTGGCTCGAGTTGGTGAGTGTTGCCAGTGTGAGTGTGCTGGTTGTGGCCAGTACGGATGGGTCTAGAGGGATTGCCCTCCTCAATGATTCGCTAACGAGTTTGGTAGTCCTGGGACGTTGCGAACTATGTTCATAATTGGGAACTCCACCTGGCGTTACGGTGTGTGATCCATAGCATGGTTTTCGCACGTGCTCTATCGGTTGTGGCCGATAGGTGTGGCAGCAAGGCGCGTTGAGATACTTAATAGAAGATGTAGAATACTGCTAACATGGTTGTGGCCATGTGGAAGGAAGGTAACGAGTCTTTCGCGAGGTGCATCGGTATACATGGTTGTGGCCATGTGATAGCAATGGAATAAGTTCTGTGGGGAATGAAAAGATATCATATATGGTTGTGGCCATGCGGAATAAGAGAAGAGTTTTGTGTTCTTATATATATATATATATATATATATATATATATATATATATATATATATATATATATATATATATATATATATATCAAATCTGGAGGAAAAGGAATTTCTTCTGTCAAAGATGATTTCTACTTTTCCTGTCTCAGTTTGTCTTATTTCCTGAAGTTCAGGAGTATGCCTTGGAGCACTAGGAGTAGCCCTATCTAACAGCCAAGAAGTGGATAAATCGACTTCATCTCATTTGATGAGTCTAGGAATTGTGACATTAGCTTTGGCCATGTCAGTGACAAATAAGGTAGTTTCCCTATCAGTTGTTTTCAGCAGAACTCTAGAGTTACAAGTATTCATAACCTTGTATTGAATTCTATATAGCAATGCTGCAGGAATAGATCCCTCCTTCATATTTAATCCATGAAGCCTAATGTTTAGAAATAATGAGTCTAGAATATTTCTATCCAAAAGACTCACCGTTTTGTTGGGAAAACAATTGAAATATACAGGACCATGTCCAAGACTTGTTTCTACGGTTCCTATTAAGGAATCATGAAAATTATTGTGCCTAGTATCTCTAAGGCACATGAGGATTGAGGCGTTAAGACCTTCTCTAACTAAAGGTTTAACTGCTACTTGAACACATCCTATGTGTAAATATTTGTATTTTCTGGCATGTTCAGCCACTGATTGCTTTGTGAGAAGATGAAATTCTTCTCCGGCTTCAAGGTCGAGCGGAATATTGTTTTCCGCTGTATTGATTATGTAATCCGAATTTCGGAAATGTTTGTTTTCTTCTAGGATATACAGTTCATCCAGTGGAATCTTCGGTATTTCCCAGTTATCTATTGCTTGGTTAATATCTTCAAAGCAAACTTCTTCTTCGAAGATATTATTTCTTGGAGGGATTTCCTCCTGTGTTTGATTATGCTCAGTGAGCAAGTTTTGATTTGACCTATTTGAGGTAGAAGAGGAGGAGGCAGATCTTTTAATAGAAAGACGAAGGGAAAGAGATCGAAGGAGGCTACTCATTTTGTATGATATCTGGTATCTCACCGTCATTTGGTTTCATAAGGCATCATTTATCAATGTCAAGTTTCCATATATCCAATAAATCTGGTTTTACAAAAACTCTTTTTTTTTTAGTCTTGGTTGCTAGATTTAAATCTTAGGACGAATATGGGTAAGATAGGCTTACTGCCCATGACTCGGGACTTACTGTTATAATTCATCTCAAGATCTAGATCAAAGGAACCAAATCTGCAGTTTGATTTATACAAAATTAAAATAAACATTAATAAATCCATATTACCAAATTTATCGTAATATATGTTAACCTAACATTAATAAATATCACCCTACTTCCCCATCAGGCTCTGATACCAGAGGGGATGAAAAAGGGTAGAGGGGAAAAAATGTAAAGGATCACAAAGAGAAGTAAGGCACTATTCGGAATAGTAAAGCAAGATAATGATGCAAAATAAGTAGAGGGGATGAAAAATGGCAGAGGGGAAAAAATGTAAAGGATCACAAAGAGAAGAAAGGCACTATTCGGAATAGTAAAGCAAGATAGTGATGCAAAATATGTAATGCGGAAATGTAAAAGAAGACCAGATTTACACGGTAGTAGTCCGCACAATACTAGTCGGAGGGAGAGGAGAAAAACATATAAATAAAATCAAAACAGATTAACGAAAATAAAAGAAAACCAGAACGACGGTAGTCCGCACTGAACTAGCTAGGGGGAGAGAGAGGAAAATAGGGAAAACATTGGAAACCTTTATTATTTTGAGAAATGCAAACAGATTTTGGAGAAAGGAAGAAAGAAAAAGCTTACAAACTCAGAGGCCTTCTCTCTAACTTCTCTCTCTAATGTTTAAGTAAATAAAAGGGTGTCTCACAACATGGTCGAGCACTCCTTTTATAACCATAAATTTTACTGTTTCAACAGTACCGGTATCATGACTGGAACTGTGGCTATAGTGTCTGTTATTAATCTTCTGCCAGATTGATTCTGAAATAGTCATCTTCATTCTGAAATATGTCATCTGAAGAGGCTGCCGAAGCTGAAGAGCTAAGTAATGATTTCTTCGAGGAAGTTCCTTCATCCTCTTTCAATAGCTTGAGAATATTCTGCAGATTTTCTGCAAAACTTTCTTTAGATTTTGAAGCTGTTAAGGCAACAGTGATTTGTGCTTTCTGGTTGAGGAATTGAGAAGTTTCTAGATCTGCTAATTTCAGAAATTCTAAATTTGCTACAAACCATTTACGAACTTCTTCCGGACTTGCCTTAGAAGCATCAAATTGAGCCCACCACTTTACATAGGAATTCCTTTGTAATGTTGGTAGTCTGTTTGAATGTTCTTTCTTTCCGAACTTATATTGCCATGAGAATACCCATGCTAAGGAAAATTCGGAATAGAACTTCAAATCTGCAGGAGTCATTGAATCCTGGTCGTATTTGGTTTTAAACAATTTAAATCCTTCTTTTGTTGGAGATGGAAGGATTTCTTGGATTGGTCCACAAAAGTCCCACCATTGGAGGAACCAATTTGGAAAATTATACTTGTTATTTCTTTTGAAATAAATTAGCCATGAATGGCGATAGGTTTTATTTTGATACCAGAACACCATGGTCCAGACATCAATATAATCCCAATAGTTATACCCAATAGGGTCAAAATTTTCAGAAATTTTTTTAAAAACATTTAGGTTTTCGCCATATTGGCTAGGAGTTAAAACCTTTAAAATTTGAAATGTTGAATGAGTAAAATTTGAGGAATCTTTTAGATCCCTATAATGTTTGATTGCTACAGAATCTGTATAAACCAAAACAAACTCATAAAATTGTCTGGTTTTATTGCATGTTAATGGTCTAAAATGAAAACCTTCAGGAAAAATTTTGGTAGTTATTTTGTTTGGGTTGTTATCCCAATACTCTGGTTCCAATTGGACAATTGACGAAAACTTGTTTTTTGCTATATAATGTGTTTGATCTTTTGAAACAGGTTTTTGGGTTGATTGGGTTTGGAGTTCTTGACTCATTCTTGGGTTGCAGATTGTTTTGTGGTTTTTTAGGTTTTTAATAAGGAGAGCTAGGTCAAGATTATCTCCTTCTTGTTCTTCATCTGAGACAATGTCTGCCTAAGTTTTCTTGGGAAGTGTAGTTAGTCCTTGATCTTGAAGAGCTAACAACGTTTGGATTGGGATGGCATAATCTAGTTTGGTTTGTTTGGCTGTTTGGTTTGAAGAGGTTGGTTGGGTTGATGACCCAATGACTTCTTTTGATTTTTTTTGGATTGATGACCCAGATTGGGTTGATGACCCAGTTTGTTTTGGGGTCTGTGACCCTGATGATTTATTTAGGCCAGATATGGCTAGTTTTATACCTCGGCTTCTTGCCGAAGCTAATACTGCCTTTTTAGGCATGTTCGTCAACTACCTTTTCCCTGCAAGTATTCACGAGTGAGGTAATCACATAGAGAATTCGAGGTGCCTCTGAGATATTCTATTTCAAATCAAAAACACTTAAAATTGCTTGCCATCTTGCAAAAATTTGTTTTGATGTTAAGTTTTTAACATCTTTTTGTAAAATGTCTTTTGCAAATTTACAATCGACACGAATTAAAAAATTTTGGTTAAGCAAATCAGATTGAAATTTTGAAACACAAAGAACAATTGCTAAAATTTCTTTCTTAACAGTCGAATAATTCTGTTGTGCAGGATTCCAATGTTTAGAAGTATAAGCAATTAATTGTTCTTTTTTATCAATCCTTTGTTTAAGAATACCTCCATATCCTAAATCAGAAGCATCTGTTTCAACAATTTTGAAAGCTTGGGGGATTGGTAAATAAAGACAAGGTAGTTCTTTGACCAAGGTTTTGACTTTTCGGACAGCTTGAGTATGTTCAACTGTCCAAGAGGGAGGAGCTTTCTTAAGACGATCATGCAAAGTTTTGATTATGTTATTGAGATTTGGAATAAAATCCCCTACATAATTAAGACAGCCCAAGAACCTTTGGAGTTGGGTTTTATCAATTATCTGATCTGGAAATTTATCTGCAAATTCTATTGCCCTATCAATAGGAATAATTTTTCCTTGGAAAATCATGTGACCAAGAAAACGAATTTTTTTTTTGGAAAAGGTTGATCTTTGATTTAGATACAGCTAAGCCATTCTGTTGAATAATGTTAATAAAGATATTAACATGCTTAAAATGCTGATCTATGGATTGAGAAAATATTAACACATCATCAATGTAAACAATTGTGAAATTGGAGTACGAATTGAAGATATCATTCATTATTTTTTGAAATTCAGATGGTGCATTTTTAAGTCCAAATGGCATAACGTTCCACTCGTATTGCCCAAAAGGAACAGTAAATGCAGTTTTGTATCGATTTTTTTCTTGGATCTGTATTTGCCAAAATCCAGACTTCATGTCAAATTTAGAAAAGATTTTAGCAGAATGGAGCCTATTAAGAAGATCTTTTTTGTTTGGAATAGGATATATAATCCATTTTAGGGCTTGATTTAGGGGTTTATAGTTAATAACTAACCTTGGAGTACCCCTTTCTTCTTCAGCTTGTTTGTTGACATAAAAAGCTGCACATGACCAAGGGCTCTTGCTTGGTCTTATGAGTTTTTTATTTAAAAGATCTTTGATCTCTGTTTGACAATGGAGAAGAAGTTCTTCATTCATTTGGATTGGTCTAACTTTAGTTGGTATTCATAGGGTAAGTCAACTATATGTTTTTTCCTAGACCAAAAGTTATTTGGTAGGTCAGAACAAATGGTTGACTCAATTGAATGGAGCACTCTTTTGATTTTTTGTTGAATTTGGGGCAAGCTTAATTGGGAATCAATATTTTTAAAAGAAATTTCTTCTTTTAAAAAATTGATTTGATTTGATTTTTGTTGAATAAGATTGATTTGTTTGGTGATAGGTTTTCTAATAAATCTAAATATTATAGATTTACCATTATGCTTGGTCGAGATTCCTTCTTCAGATATCTCTAAAGGGAACAATGTTTTAATAAAGGGTGTCCCTAAAATAACTTCATTTTTTAGGTCTTTGACTAACAAAAATGGGGTTTCTATCCGATAATCTTGGTTTTCTATAATTGCACTAGATAGTTTGTATTTGATTTGTAATTTAGAACCATTAGTTGTGCTAAGTCTTTCATATGTTTTTTCAAAGTACCTAGTGGGGATTAATCCTTCTAGGATACAATTTGAATCTGCACCTATGTCAAATAGGGCAATAGTTTCTAAGACAAAGTCTTCAACTATTATCTTAATATTGATGAAGAATTTTTGTATCGTCAAACGACTAATAAGACCTAGAAAGTCTCCAAATTCTTCTTTGTTTTCTAATTTTGTTTCAGGAATTTCTTCTTGATCAGAATTTTCCTCTAAATTGGATAATATTGCATTGTAAATTGTTTGTTGTTCTTTGATTTCTTTGATCTCCTTTTTGATATTGTGGATTTCCGTCTGGAGATCTTGAATGGTTACTGGTTTAGAGGCAGATTTTTCCAATTTTTTGAAAATAGGTTTAAGATCATATTTATTTGTGACTAGTAAGTTCTTCCTAGAAGTCTGTTCTAGGGTTTGTTTGAGCTTATTCAAATAAGTTCTTCTTTCATTGGGATCTGGAATGGAATTAATTACTTCAAATAAAAGATCTTGCTCTTTTGTTAAAACATTCACAGTTGGAATTTTTTCATTGTCAGAGGATGATTCTTGTTCATCCTCTTGAATTTCATTGAGATTTTCTTCAGAGAGTTCTGGATCAGATTCTTCTTCCGAAGTTTCAACTAGAAGATTGTTGATCTTTTCTTCTAATTCTGGTTCTAGATTGAGGTTGCTTAATTTTCTTTTGAGTCTGCAGTATTTACTGGTATGACCTGGTTTCCTACAATTGTAGCAAATAATGTTTTTTGTTGTTGGTGGTCTAGTTTGTCTTTTGCTTTCTTTAGATTGAAATGGTTTTCTAGACCTACGAAATTTTGGTCTACTATTCTTAGGTCTGGTACTTGGAAATTGTTCTTGTTTGACAACTTTCCTACTTTTCTTTGTAGAGCATCCTGGTATACCAAATTGCTTACAAAACGTTCCGAGTTCTTTTCTACTTTGAGATTTTTCCTTAGCAAGTTGTCTTTGGAGTTTATCGTTTTGACAAATTTCTAAGGCTGTTTTTTGCACATAGGAGATAAGTTGACCATAAGTCAAATGGTCGTAAGGAATGATATTATCAGGGGTTAAACTTCTGATTTTTTTCCCTGACCTTATCTCCTAATGATCTAGGAAGTCATGCTAAGAATTTTTCTTTCCAGAAAGGTTGTTGACTATCTTCCCTAGTGTAAATTCTTGTAGGAAAGTGTCTTTGTACCATTTGAAATCTCCTAAGGTTTTACACCTGAGATTTGATAATAATTCAGCAGACCTATCTTTCCATAAAGATGGATCTCCTATGAAGTGTTGGGCTATTGTAAACACTAGAGTGTTGACAGCATCTGGGATGGTTTCACCATTATTATAAATTGGATCACCATTATCATCTATTTTGACAGTTAAAACGATATCATACTTTTGGGCTTCGGTGAGATATTGATCCCACCAACCCTTTAATTGGCCGGTAAAACCAGATACTATAATACTGGCTATGGCTTCTTCTGTGGAATCATGGGTTGTTTGGTAGGTCGTACAAACCATGGTCATGTGTTGTAACATTTGCATGATATTGTACTCAGATTTGCCATCAATGTTCCATTCATAAACATTGTTGGCGTTGAATCCATTTGTTTTTGTGCTTGTATCTTCCATAGTAAGATCCAAGGTTGTTGGTTTAGTTAAACTTTTCCATTGCTTGTTTGCAGTGACTAAGATTGGATTGATTTATGAAGGAGTATTAGGTTCAGATTCATTATCTGAGCTTTGTTCTAGGACGGCTATGGTTTTTGTAGGTTGTCTAATTTTGAGTTTTAAAGAAGTTTCTTCGGTGGGTTGAGGAGTATCTGGAACAACCGTCGTTAGTAAATTATTAATTTTATTTAATAATTCACCATGATTTTGATCAGAAGTGGCTTTAGCTTTTAATAGGTTTTGTTTAGCCTTCTGACTTATTTTGAAAGGTTTGAACAAAGGTTTTTCTAATTGTTTTGAGGTAGATGCTTGCCCTGAAGAACTACCTATTTTTAGAAGTTCAGGTTTTGGAGAGATTAATTTTTCTCCTAATACTTGGAGATATTTGTTTGTATAATTGGCCTGTTCCATAAGGCATCACGATATTTGTTCTTCATTTAAGTCTTTGGTTTTAAAGGGTGCAGCTACTACTGGATTTCCCTTATCATCCCTAAGGTTAGGGAGTTGGTATTGTATTTTTGGAGGTAGTTCGGTTTGAACCTTTTCTCCATCCTTGAGATGCCATATCGTGATGACATTAGTGGTTTTGAAATCTATGATTTCTTCTTGGAAAGGATATTTTATATTGGTTTTTATGGTATAAGCATGAAACCAATCAAAAAATGGGATATTTAGTTTTACCTTTTCAAGAAAATTGTAATAGATTTCTTGAATAATAACCCTTTTAGAATTTTGGTAATTTCTAAAAAACCAATTTCTTTGGGGTTGTAATTCCTTCGAATAAAAATTATTTCGAAGTGACTCTTTATCAATAATGAACTTAGATTGTATCATAAGGTTCATTAAGAGAAGAATAGGTTGGAGATTGAATAGATCTATGATCTTCATCATCATTTTGTTGGTACACGGGCCTAGGTATGGAATTAATTGTTTCTATACCTTGGAGATTGGCTTTAGGAGTAATTATTCTGGAAGAACTACCCCGATAAGTATGTTGTGAGGCTGTTGAGAAGGATCTCCTAGCAGAATTGTATTTAGATGGACGCGGGACTGTATCGATACATATATATATATACATATATATATATATACATATATATATATATATACATATATATATATATACATATATATATATATATGTATATATATATATATGTATATATATATATGTATGTATGTGTTTGGTATACATTTATGTTTTATCTTTTAACTCACCCTATATGCTTGTGTTTGGCGATGATCGTGTATGCGGTACATGTGAGCAGGTGATGATGTAGGTGGAGCTGATGAGGCTTAGCCGCGAAGAGGGGATAGACTGGTAGATTTACATGTTTTGTTTTGAAATAATTTGTAAACTCTGATGAGAGGCTTTGTAATTATATTCAGTTTTATGATTTACGAACTTTGAGTATATTTGGAATTAATAAGAATGTTTTAAATTTCCCGTGTTTCTGGGAAATGAGGTATTATTAAATGCATTGAAATTAATTACTTTATTTTATTTTATTAAATTCGTAATATCCTGACGGGTTATATACTATAGTTTGTGGTAGTTTTGAAAGGTAAGAGGATAACTTTTGTATAAGTATAAACTTTATTATATAAACTTTAAGGTCTTTCATATGCATATATTATGTATTTTGGTAATCTTGTAAGTATGTGTGTGTATAAGAGTTAGAGTACACCAAATACTCTATTATATAAGTATACATAGTTTTGTCGACTAAAAAAAAATTCTTTGAAACCTCCTCAATGAAGATGGTATACTCCTCTCCTTGGATTCCAACCTGCAAAATGACACCAATTCAATTGTACAATCTCACATGTTCAGTTGTGGTTTAAACATATTGGTTAATTAATTAATAATACCTTAGTGCCCCAACCATTAGCACTCAGATCAATTTTTCTTGAGTTAAACTAAGAATGAGTATAGACTTTGGTCCAGGATACCTATGCTCCATGTATGCACCATTGTCCTGTATATATTAAAAGGGATACAACAATATGATGACATTGAAACAAACAAGTGGTGAACATATGGGAGAAGGAAAAAGTTGAGCCTCTTATAGGAAGTCCAATAATGCTAATCAAGATAGTTATGTTGTTAACTCAAACCTTGAAGATTGCAACTTTCTAGGATTCAAAATCTTTCTCTTTATGAGTACCATGATTTGTTCCTTAAATATTAACGCCCCTCATAATTTGTCTTAGAGCACGTTGCAAGGCATCAATAAATCCAAATACAAGGTTGATGAGATTGACGAAATCTCAGGGTGAAATCTTATGCATGGGATAATAAATAAGGGAAAATTTTTGACAAGAACTCACGTGGTAGTGTACCATGCATAGTTTGTGGTGTCTTTAAGCAAGCTATAAAGCTCAATGGGAATATTTAAACTAACTGGTACATCATTGGGGACTGGAATGCTCTTAGTAAACACCTCCCACTTGAAATTATTTGATTCTCTTGCCTTCTTGAAGTTCCTAGAATTATGTTATGAAGCAACCTGATTGAGGAGGCAATGTGAATTAAGATACAACAAGAACTAATTATGTAACAAAGCCAACATTTCAAAGCATTGCACCAAATTGGACGATAGATAACGCTATTTAGGCAATACTTATTTAATTAAACGCCATAAATTAAAAAATGGTATTAAAAGACAATGAAATAAACGCTATAAAAAGTCATATTCATAAATAGCATTTCATCCAAAAGATGCTATCTGTATGTGATTTATATTTAAGAAATAAATAAAATAAACAAAAGAGATAAATAAAGAGCGGTTTTAGATTTTGAGCGCCATGTTTAGGGTTATGATAGATAACATTTTATTAAATAAGCGCTCTCTATTTCTTATTAAAATATTTCTAAAACGCTCCAATGTTGCTTCCTACTCTAAGAAATAAGAAATGATACTCAACTCTCATGACGTTCTCTCTAAACTGACCCACATTTGAATTTCATTCAAAAATAACTGCAAAATCCACTCTGAACTTCACTCCCAATCACGTCCTTTTGTTCGTGCCGTACGCGTTATCACCAACATTTGCATCATCCGCACCGTCGTCTGCGTCATCTGCATCTAGCCCACCATCGTCAAGGGCAATAAAGGTACCATTCACAGTCCTTAACTCCATTTTCGCACAAAATTTCTTTTTTCTAATCGATAAACCCTAAATCATCTTTTATTTCAACCTTAAATTTCGTTTCAATGTGCGGTGTACATGTTAGTGGGAGTTTGTATTTTAATAGAAGTGAAGGATTTTTCATAAGAAAATCAACCAACAAAGATTGGTTGATTTCTTGTATAAAATGAAAAATATATTAAAATGTGGACTGTATTTATTTTCGTATTGTGAAAAGGAAAACCAAAATAACTCAAGAATGGCTTTTGTGGTGGAGTAAAAACTTGTTCACATGATGTTTCCCTTGTTGTTGGATTATTGGGGTTTTCAGATATGGAACCCTCTTGATTGCTTTGGTCTACTATTTCTTCAGCACACTGCCACTAAAAGAAAATATTTTATTACTAACCAATTTTAGTGACTAAAAGTTGTTAGTCATTATAGTAACCAATTTAGATACCAATTTATAAAATTAAAATTTATTGGTTACTAAAATAGTCACAAATATAAATAAAAAATTATAATTGGTCACTAAATTTGTCACTAATTAATTAGAGAGCAATTTAGTAACTAAGTTATTTTGGTAGCCAAAACTTAGGTAGCTAATTTTTAGTGACCAGTTTTCTTTGGTAGCCAAAACTATGGTAGCAAATTTTAAAAACCAATTTAGTGACCAATTATAATTTTTTATTCATAATAACAACTATTTTAGTAGCCAATAATATTTTTTACTTTGTAAACTTGTATCTAAATTAGTAATTATAGTAACTAACAACTTTTGGTCACTAAAATTAGTTACTAATGAAGCATTTTCTTGTAGTGTGCATAATAAAATATAATAAAATACTCTTAAATCCATACTTATAAAATTCTAATAAAATATTCAGATATGATAATATAAATGTTACAATTTATTCAAAGTCATATAAAACTCTGGTAAACTTTTCTCCCCGACTAGCCTCGCTCTGGCTCTATGCCTCACTAGATCCACCTACAACATCATATGCTCTCGCATACCGCGTAGGCGATCATCGCCAAACACAAGCAGATAGGGTGAGCTAACAATTAAACAAACATATATACAGAACATATATATATATATATATATATATATATATATATATATATATATATATATATATATATATATATATATATATATATATATATATATATATATATATAAACATACCAAAGGAATTCACTCCTTTGATTCCATACCACATGACCACCACCATGCTGCCCGTGATCTACATTTTCAGATGAATAACTCAAGATTCTTGCTACCACACCTTCAAGCCACAACTTGTAGAGCACGTGCGGGAAATCTACTATAGACCATACTCTGTAACACTATGTGGAGTTCCCAATACGAATATAGTTCGTAACGTCCTAAGACTACTAAACTCGTCAGCCGAATACTAAGGGGGACAATCTATGTGGACCCATCTATACGAGCCACAACTCGCACACTCATACTGCAAAACACTCGCCAACTCGAGTCACAACTCAAGTGTTCCTCGTGTTCATCCGTCATCCTTAGCCACAATTCAAGAGATGTCATTCTGAGTCACAACTCAAGGAATGCCATGTGCTTAACCCCTATCCCGAGCCACAACTCAAGGGATACGTTCCGAGCCACAACTCAAGGAACACCAGCAAGTTGACCTTCGAGATATCACCAAAGCCTTGTAGACAACACACATCGAAGCAAACAAAGCTTCTGCCTCTACATCATCGCCTGGCACTGCTATAGAGCCGTCAGGCGAAATTGGCTTCTAGACCGCCTAGTGGGGGACACGTGCCTCCAATCGCCAAGTGCCTCTGATACCACTGACTTTCAGGTATCGCCTGGCGGGACGACCCTCACCGTCAGGCACCACATGCTCCACTACTCCACTGCTTTGGTAGTTATCGCCATGCGCTACACCAGTAGTTGTGCAAATATTGGTTTAGTTGCACTGTAGACCCTTTCCACCATTTTCCAATCACTATAAACCCTCTTACTCTCTAAATTAGACAATCCCTTCATTTTTCCATTTAATCAATAATTGCACCTTATATTTATATCCGTTTAATCACTAAATCTAGGATTTCACCGCAGTTTAGGATATATATTCCTTTCGTCTAATCCTGCACAATACCATTTTACCATTTCCACTCGAAGTCCTTCTCCCCACCTATGAACCTTATAGCATAAATATGGGTTTCATATCCAACTAATGCATCTTCACTTAGTACCTCCTAATTGGTCTACAATTCTTAGTACAGTAATACTTTACCATACTAATACTACCTATCGCACTAGTATTCACTACAAGAAAATTATTTATTATCTACGAAAAATTATCTATCAAATATTTTTCGTATGCAATTTTATTTTATCTATGAAATAATTTCGTAGGTAACATCAATCTTTGTGGGTAACAAACAAAATAAATTATATACGAAAATTTCGTATGTAATGATGATAGAATTTTGTGAAAATTTTTCATTCGAAAATTATCTACAAGAGTAAGGGTAGAAAATAAATATGATAAAAGAATAAAATTATTTTAATAAACATTACCTACGAAAAACAGATTTGTATGTAAAGTTTCTTAACGATCCAAAGAAAAGCAGCACGCAAATCCTAATACGAGGAAACAAGCATGCTTTTTTTTGTTTAGTGATTTCAGACTACCTTGATTATTTCTCTCCTCTAACAGACCCAACACGCAGAAGCAGATCCCCTTCCCTCTACACTTCTCAATTTCAAAATTCAGCTCCAATTTCCCTCCGATCACTCATCCTTATAGATAGGTTTTCTTCATCTCCTTCAAATTCCTTGTTCATTTCTTTAATTTCTCTCGTCTCCAATTTGACCGAGAAAATAATTTTTCCTCTGCTCCTACTCATTTTTTACCGACGGTGGTGTAGCCATTTTTGGCAAGCTTTTCGCTCTCGCTCAACCCCTTGTGTCACCAAACTCGTTGTTGGATTCACTGTTCACCAGCAAGGATCGATACATGCCGCCGAAATCTCCTGACTTCGCAACCATCTCAAGGGAATGCACAAAGCTATGAAGTAGCCTCGCTGAAATCACTCGATCTTGCTACCATCTCCGAAGAGGCCACCGTAGTTGGCTTCAACGAATCAAAACTCCACCAGCGGTGTCAACGAGAATTGCCCGTGTTAGCTGCCGATCATTCCTTCTCCGACGACGACGACACTCTTTGTTCTTTTCTTAGAGTCAAACCCTCAATGTCGCCAATCTCACCTTGTTCTCAGGAAGTTTGATTTTATTCAAGCCTTTTCCCTTGTTATCTTTGAATTGTGTTGTAGAACTAGTGAAATAGGTATATAATCATTGTTGTATAAGTTCAAAACAACATTTGCTTCAGTGTAGTAGGTATATAATTTTTGTTCTAATTGCCATGGTGATAAATGCATTGATGATTTTTATTGTGTGGAAGTCTGAGCTCTATATCAGTTGTTGTGATTTCTTGTAGTCATTCTTCTCAATGATTCTCAATAACTTCACAGTATGAAGTTATGCCTTCAGAAGAATGTAGCTTGGTCGCCAAATTTGAGTCAGTGTCAGGGTCACAAGTGTCTTCTATGACATATAATCTCTTGGGAGAACTCCTCAACATATGTTTCATAAGGAACAAGGGTTGCAGCCACACAATTTTCAGCTATTTTCAAACAATAGTCACAGCCACCCAGCCACATAAAACAAACTCTGAATTTCAACAAGTTCACAATTATGCACCAGTTTTTATTTGATATGATATAACAACAATGATTTGATGAGTTTTATTTAGCTATGTGTTACTTTCCGGCATCAGAGCTAAAAAGGTAAAAGCATAATGCACTCTGTTGGACAAGAAATGGAGAAGGGTAATCTAGCTTTCTCTTTATGTTCATTCACCAACCATTCCACTTACTTTTTCTCAGAGACTAAATAATAACTAGCATTTCTACTTCATATCATTCGTCAATCTTAAGGTGTATATCCACAACTTGCTAAGGGGAAGTCTTGGGATGAAGTAAGTTTATCTTGATATGATTTCTCCTATTATGGCTTTGCTTCAGTGTTACAATTCCTATATATGAAAAGAAGCACAAAACTAGCAAGTATCCTAAGGCAACATGTATAGATTTATTTGGTCGTAGTGTTGAGTATCATTTTATTTTTAGATAGGTATTAAGTTAATCTCTTTAAAAATTAAAAACATGCTTTTTCTTTTTGTTTATTAGAAGCATGACCATAATTTCATTTTTAATTTTAAATAAATTATTGTATAGTATTTTTTAAGAAGGGAGGCATTATAAATGTATATGTTAAATCCAAAAAATTATAAATTCTTGAAATTATGTAATAGTATTTAATGTACACTTACTAAAATAAGCTGACTAGCTAGCTACATAATTAATGACTTGATTTTTGAAAGTTTGTATGAGAAAGAACACAAACACAATAATAATCACAAATAATGATAAATTAATGGAGATAAATGAATAAATAATTGTAGGTTTGTTTTGAGGCTCTAATTTAGGAATAGAAATAAGAAGAGGCGTAATTTGAATATTTTCAAGAACTAGAATATTTATTGATGTCATTACTCTATCCTAATTCCCCTTTGATTTACGTCATTTTTTTTCCATTAAGTGTTATGTGCTTGTGGAGTACAATTCCTCTTCCCAATTAGAGAATAGAGAACATTTCTTTTGTGTATTATTATTGATAAGAATGGTCTTATTTATAGATACAACATGTAATTCATAAAGAAAACAAATCAATTTAGTTAATACAAATATTTATATAAAGAATAATGAATCATATGAGTATCAATCATATGAGTATTAATTCATAACCATATGAATATTTCAAATTAATTGACATTCTTAATTATATAAACCAATTGATAAATCGATTGACATTCTTAATTATATAAAAAGAATAAATTCTTTTTCAAATGCATATATAGCTTATAAAATAATTTTAACAATTTCAGTATCAGTTAGTTACTTAAGCGGAAAGGAGTTTCTCAAAATAAAAGATATATAATAAAAATTTATTTAATAAAATCAACAAAGTATATATAAAGATTAAATGAATTACTCTTATTATTTATTGAAAAAAAAATATTAAATAAAATTAATTATGACAATTTAATAAATAATTTTACATAAAAAAATTCACAAAATAAATTTTAAATAAAACCGGCATAATTTTGTATGTTTGCTTTAAGAGTCACATACCATTGAACCACCATTGTATCTTGTTTAATTTTTTTATTACTATCTAATGTGGACTTAAATTCATTTGTAAATCTCATATAATAGAATAATGTAAACAGCTTTAATGTTTTCTTATAAAGGTGAAACCCTGCATATGTAAGCAGTGAGTGCATCCAATCAAAAGTAACAATCATACACTAATTATTATTTGTTTGGACTACTACACGTGCGTCATGATTGACCAAGTCAACTATGTTTTACATACTAAGATAATTTTCTAATCCAATCACTGCGTTGGATATCGCGGCTCTCATTTTCTCATTTTATATTCAATGTCTTGTTTTGCTGCCACAATTTTTTGTAAATTTATGAAAACAGATCAATTTAATTTAGATAAAGGAGTCTGTTTTTAAACTTATTATGAAATTTAGGTTAACTTATAAGAGGGATGAAAATTTTAGGACACTTATCAGGATAAGTTTGGTGCGACGATGTCTACTTTTCTTTTTAGATAAGTTTTCATAATAATGACCATTTTTTTTAAATGTTTCAACTGAAGTTATATTAGGAGCAACAACTTTAAATTATTGTAACTTTTTTTTTATTATGAAGATTTCAGTTTGATTTTTCTTTAATCGTAAACTTTTTTTTAATTTGTTTTTATTATTTAATTAAATGTATTATTAACTTGTTTAAACTAAAGTAATATATACTATTTATTCGGTTATATTTTAATGATTTATTTTTATTTTTATTTAATTAATTTAATGTTTAAAAATAATTTAATTAATTGGATACATAATAAAGATTATTACATCTTTGTCTATATTCACAATTTTTCCGATTGTTTACTATACATTTTAGGGTCTGAAATAAAGTTTGGATTCATATAAATTGATTAATAATCCTCATTTCGAACAGGATGAAATTAAATAAATAATATATTTAAATAAATAATAATAAAAAATTAAAAGGAAGTTTACAATTAAAAATAATAATCAAATTGAAATCTTCATGTCTCTGATGACTTCACATTGAAAAAAAAAATTACTAAAGTCGTCGCTCCTAATACGATTTGGGTTAAAACATTTAAAGAAAAAAACTAAAGTTGTGATTGCTGAGAAGATTTCTCTGACAAAAAAAATAGAAGTTGTCACACCAATTAGGACTTCATTCTGACACAATGACATTCCTTTGTTATGACTAAGGGGTTATGGACCCCTAAATTTTTTTATATTTAAATAATTTAATATATAATTTTAAATATATTTTTTAAAATTTTATTATTTTTATTATTTTTTATGTATTTTATTTCTAAAATTTTTTATACATATATTTATTTATAAGGAAAAGTTTTTTTTTTCACATTTTTTTTTCACTTTTACCTTTCAAATATTTTTTAAATAAAATTAATTATTTTATTAATATTACCTATTTTTTTTAATTTAACTCCTTTTTTATTTGATTACCTTTTTAAATTTAATCATTATAAATGAAAATTAATTATAATAAAATTAAAAAAATTATTTATATTTATTTTTATAATCATGGGATTACGCTTTCTAGTTCTTATTTTTGTTATAAAAAAAAGTAAACACAATGTTTTTACTAGTTTATATAAAAATTATGGGATTATGCTTCTGGTTCTTATTTTTGTTCAAAAATATCAAGTTAGTCCACCAATTTGTTAGTCTCAATACAGTCTCAATTTTTAAATAAATGATGTAATTTGATTTTTTTTATTGTTAAATTTATTGAATCGAATCAAAGTTTTTTCATCAAAATTGAAGTTGTGAATAAGGATGGTTTTCTTTGTTGGTGTAATTAACATAATCCTAGTATTAATTTTGATGAAAAATCCTTATTCTGCTTCAAAATATTTAACGAAAAGGATTAAATTGTATCAATTTTTAAAAAATTGGAACCAAATTGGGACTAAGAAAACTAGAAGCCCATTTTGACATTTTTGGAAAAAAAATTTATCAAAATTTTGACACCCCCAATATATTGGCCAAAGATGTCACTGTCCATTCAAGTGTCATGAAGTTGTCATCTTACGACTTCACCAAATTTCATAATAATTTTAAACATAGACCCCTTTATATAAATTATAATTGATCTCTAAAATATTATTATCAAGGTTTTGGATATCAAAAGAATTATTTTATAAATTGGTCACTAAATATTAGTCAATTAGTAACCAATTTAACAAATAATTACAATTTTTTATTTATAATAGTGATTATTTTGATAATCAATAATTTTTTATTTTTTAGATTAGTATTTAAATTGGTCACTAATGACTAACTAGTTTTTATCACCAAGATTAATTATTATTTAAGATTAATTATTATTTAAGAGTTTTGTTGTATTGAATTTATTAACAAAATTCTCTTGAGGAACAACACGTGTTTATTATCTGTAACAATACAAAACTAAGTAAACAATATCGTTAATTTTGTTTTTAAAGCCTTCTTTTTGTTACAAAATTATCTATTTAAAAATATTTATTTAATTATTTATTCTAAAATCCTCATTTTCAGTTTATAAAATCGTCTAATAATTGCTTTTTCCGTAAATATGGGTTATGTAATTGATGGTGGGGACTACAAACGCGTCAACAGATTGATTCAGTAGATTTTCTGTATGTATGGGAATGGTGAGTGATTTATGTGGAAACGGAACTTTCTAATTTTTGACTTATTTGTCTCTATCTCTTTAATATCTCGAAAGGTTCTCGTAGTTTACAAATTTCAATACACAGACAAAATGACATAATTGACTACTCTACACCCCAATTCATCACAGCCACTCTTTCATTCTTATTTCTTAATACAGTGTTAATGGATTGGATTTATTCAGTTTTAAAGAAGAAAATATGGATTCAATTTAATCAGTTTCATGGTGAAATAACCCATTTCCTCTGATTACCCCAGCTTTCTTAATTAAATATTTAACAAGTTTTTAATCTAATATTTATTTGAACTTTCTAAGTATTAAATATATTAATATATACGAAAAAGAATTAAAAACAGAATCTATCATCAATAAGTCATTGAAAAACAGCTAGTATATATATATATATATATATATATATATATATATATATATATATATAAATGAAAAATATATAAACAAATATACTAGTATTTCATAGTTTCTGCGATGCACCCAAAAAAAAGTTTATTTATATAATTATTGTATAATTAAAATTCATAGTTGTTCTTACTGGGACATATATAATATATGTTGTGAAGTCTCTAACAAGGTTGTTTAATATTTTTTTTAGAGTAATATTCTAGACACAATTCGTTCTTAAGAGAGGTACTGCAAAAGATATCCCGAAGCTTAAGTCAACTCAAGGTGATTTTCTCTTTCTCATTGAACAGTAAAACTTGGAAACATACTTCGTAAAGTGTGCTTGTTTATGGGCCTTACTTGATTGGATCTGGTCTGAGAGTCTTAATTAACCTGGTTTAAGGTAACCTCCTTAACCTAAGGTTTGGAAAGAGAGGAAAGGCAACATGTGGTTTGGGAGGGAGAGAAAGAGCAAATTTTTTTTGTCAAAACGTGAAGAGCAAGGGATGAGTAAAGCAAAGCTAAGGTGGTCTTATTGTAGCAATTCCAGGTAAGGGGTGCTAAGCCATGTTCTTCTTGATTCTTTTGTGGACATGTATTGAGTTTGAGTTTTCATCATGGAATTGTAAGGGAGTTATCCTTGCTTATTTTGTGATTGTGTGTGGATAAATGTTTGAGGCTTGGATTACGAAAAAGCTAAGATGTGGTTTTATGTCATATTGATCTAGAGGAAATAACCTTCCCCAAAGGCTACGCTCTGCACAAGTGGTGCTCCTTAAATGTGCTCTCATCAGATAGAATGAGAGTTGTTATAGTATAGGTAAGCTTGGGGAGCTATGGGGGTCGAAGCTATATTAGGTTCATTTCCTTCACGATTCAATCATTAATTTTGTTTAATGTTAGGTATAAAGCATATGTTATGGCAGTCAAAATTCTCTTTTTGAACAAAGCATTAAGCCAAGATTGGAATAGCCAAGACATCACTGTTCCCTATCATCACTTTCTATAATTCTTTTTGATACATGCTAGCTCCGACTATCAAGATGAGCTAATTGGTCACACTGCTAAAAGGGAATTTTGAATATCTCGGTATTGCTTCAATGGTAGAAGTCAAAAGAGTGAATTCAGTGATTGCCTTTTGACATAGTAATTGGAATCTTCCCTTAGTCAAGGAGGGATGGGTATGCTCAACTCGATATGGCTAGAAAACTCTTACCTTAGGGCCACTTCTCATTATACCTTTGGACACAAGGCTTGCATTTCTACGGAGCCTTTTCTATAGTAGGAGTTCATAGGCTTAGGACCCAATCCATCCGACTGGATTAAATCCTTTTCGAACTACGAATGACTTGATCGTGTCCAAGCCACTAAGAAGGCACTAGAGGCAAGCTCGATCGAATAAAGCCCCAATCTCCATTTGTCTTACATAGAAAACGAAAATAAATCATAAAGCATAAAAAAAAGGATTCATTAATCCCTATCTTCAAAGGACTTCATGTCCAACACATTACAAGCTTTGTATAGCACCCTCAGGCTAATGAACAAGCAAAAACAACTAATAAGATCATTCTCAATGAGCTTAAGAAGAGTCTTAAGACAACCAAAGGTAATTGGCCTAAGGAGTTATTGTTAGCTTTATCGATGCATGCCTTAGTCTACCATTAAAGAAACCTATACAGTCTCACTTCTGCCATTGATGCCAAGATCCAGTTGAAATTAGGGGACCATTAACTAGGCAACAACAATATGCAGAAGAAGACAATAATTAATGCCTAGCAGCACACTTAGACTTGCTTTTGGAAGTAAGGGAGAAGGCAGACATATATGAATAGGCCACCATATAGAGGGTGGGCAGGAGGTTCAATAAAAATGTACAATCGAAAAAGTTCCACAAAGGGGACTTGGTTTAGAGATTGGTGAGCAACGTAATGAAAACTAAGGGAAAGTTCTTAGCCAATTGGGATGGGCCATTTTAGATTTTTGAAGACATGGGAAAGTTGCAAGCATTCCTTGTTGTGAGCATTTAGCTAGTCATGAAAAAACTGAAAATGACTATTTTTGGACCACACCAACATCTTCATGAGAGGCAATCACTCCCGCAAAAAACAAACAACAAGTGAGATGAGTTGATACATGACCTCACGAAGGCATAGGGTGGACACATTCCAAGCATATCCTTGCATTGTTGAGAGGAATTTAATTTGGCCACCATGTGCCAAGTCGGAAGTCGTCAAGGAAGGATATCCAAGAGACTAAGAACCCTACAATCCTCGACTGTCATCATGGTCGTTAGCCAATAATCATAGTGATGATCATAGCAAGTTCAAATGAAAGGAAACTTGGGCTTGTCTCCATCAAAGAAATGCAAGGAGACATATTTTTGGATAACAAAACAAAGAAACATGGGGGAGATGGTGTCAAACCTAAGAGCTTGCAAAGAATCCTAAATGGCTGCAAGGTCGCCCAACGTTAGGATGAAATTGTGTAGGGGCTACATTCAAAATACGCAACACCTCCACGATGAAACCATAAAAAGGAAGCAAGACATGCATGTGGGTGAGTAAGATTGAGTGCATATAAAAGAAGTCACCAGGATACAACGTCATCTAAGCAATCCTTATCTAAAACTGGATAAGCTTCGGCAAATCTACGAATTGAAGAAGACTAGTTGTATTTGGAGAAGTACTCATGCACACAAGTGCCGACCCTATCATACCCCGTGCGAAGGGGAAGGTCTTTCAATACGTCTTTCGAAGAGGTGAAAACACTACTAGAACTACTAAAAGAGATTGGCAAAGACGTCCCTAAACGCTTTAAATGGGCCATATTTGCTAGGGAACTAGAATGAGAGGAAGATAAGGATGAAGACATACCTATAGAGTAGATAAAACAAGTAGTTAGGAATCTCCTTGACTATCACAACGAGCACAAGTGGTCCTTTATTACCCCACTAGCCTATTTATAAGGAAATGATCAAATGTTTAAGAGTCATGCCATTTTGCCTCCCAACCGTCAGATTCAACCTGATCCAAGGGTCTTGAGAGGGCTTGTCCCCCTTCCCCATGAAACATCACATCACTTTAGGCTAGGCACATTCCTATTTTGTACCATTTTCAACCCCTTCATCGACTTTGTTGTCTTCAAGGCTAGGGACCATTATAATAGTAGAGACTAACAATATCTCGCAGCCTAAGGTAAAGAAATTTTTCTTTCCTAGTACACCTTAGCCACTAGAAGGTTGAAGACACCTTAATAAGACTCTTAACTACTAATGTCTCAACTCTAGAGGGGCTAGTGCACATATATAGGCCTAGTACACCTAGCACTTAATAGTTGTAGGAGACCTTGACCTAAACCAAGAAACTAGCAGCATGTGTGTCACTACTGCAGTACAAATCCACATAAGCAAAAGGACAAATCATAAAGGGATTAAGAATAAGTAAACGCATTAGGAATCCCTAAAATGAGGTAATCTTATGAACCCTAAGCCCAAAAATCAGAGCCCATCCAAGTATTATAAGTAGTCATTTTTATGAGTTATGTCAATAGTATCATTTATTGCAATCTCACTTTTTTACTGTCAATAACTAACTTGAGCGTCAAAATGTCTTTGGAGACTCCTCTGCTAAGGTCACATCACCATTATCGAAAAAGAACATCCCTACACCCGTAGTGAAGAAGACTTGTTACCTGAAGAATAGAGAGAAGAATGGACACTAAGACTACTTGATACATCTCGACCATCCAAGTGTTAAAATCACACAACGTAATGATTCTTGTATAGAGAAAAACCAAGAGGGAGGGTGAATTAGGTTCTTAATGAAATATGTGCTTTAAAAGTTTTTCCTTTTAATATCAAAGTTCAATTAAAATTATTTCCTTTACTTTAATAACCACAATAAAATAAAGATAGTAGGAAAGAGAAAATTGCACAAGATATTTATACTGGTTCAGATCAAAAGACCCTACGTCTAGTTTTTTATCTCTAAAAGACGAGATTAACTCAATCACTAAAATAAATCACAAATACAATAACAAATAAGAAAGTTTTTTATCTCTAAAAGACGAGATTAACTCTTGACATACTAATTTAACTATTTTAAATAACATAAACAGATTACAAGACCTAAACAATTAAGCCGTTAAGTCTTCATTGTATCTCTTGAATCAAAGCATTCTTTAGGTCTTCAACATTGCTTCATGCATTATCATCAAGTCTTTCATACTTCTTCATAAGTCATCATCATCATCATGAAAACTTCTTATTGAAGGAAGATGTCTATCTTCTTCTTTTTCTCAACATAATATACCTTTGGGTATATCTCGGCTTGGTAAGAACATTTTTGTTTCCTACGACAAAAACCTTTTATAGTTTGCTTTCATGTTGACATTTTATTTGATTCATCATTTCTTCCTTTTTCTCAAATAACATTATTGAGAAAAGAAAATACTAGTATCTGAATTTATAGGGAAAATTTGCCTTTTTTTTATCATCAGGAAAATTTTGCCTTACACTATAGAAAGTTTTCAAACATATCACCATAGTGTCTCGTGATATAATACGAACATAAAAAATGATATTTCATTCTCTTACAAAACAATCCTTCAGACTTCTAACAAAGCTTTAAACCATTTATCCTTTTGCTCCACATATTTCATTTCTCACACATATTGAGCTAAATATACATACCATTCATGTTAAGAAACTAAGGTATATAGAGTTATTTTTTTTTCATGGCATATGATACAAACTCTTATGACAATTTTTTGTAGATGCATAATTCAAACATAAAATTTGTGAGAGCCCCATTTTCCCTTTTCTATATACTCTCTTTCTCTCTGCCACCAGTTTCACAGAACAACACACTCCACTCTCACTCTACATTTTTCTCCTTTTGTTTTCACTACCTTCTCTCTAACCAGAAAGCTTGAACCTCCATTCTGATCCATCCTCCATTTCTGTTACAGCAAATGAACCTGGAACTAGAACAAAAGTCCTTCCCCCAGCTGAGTCTCCTTCTCCTCCAAGTAAGTCAATTTCAGTTTCCTCAATTTTCTTCAAATTTTGAAATTTCTAGAGCTCCATTCTTACCAAATCGAATTAGGGTCCTATCCTCACTCTGAGTTTATGCATTCCAGTTCCTTAGGTTGTGAAATTGAGGTGCCCCCTTGTTGAAAGTGTTCTTGCTAGTGGTAATTGCAAAGGTAAGGGAAGCTAACTGTTTTTCTTCTAAATTTCATCCATAAACCATGTTTGATGAGTTTGATCGAAGAATTGTGTGCTAAATTGATGTTTGAATTGGATATTTGAGTGCTTGATTGAGTTTTCCATGAATTCTGGGTTAATGCATGCGAGAACAGATTGGGAATCTGGTATTTTCGCCCAAGCGAGTGGCTCTCGCCTAAGTGAAAACACTAGAAAACCCACCCATGTTCTTTCGCAAAGCCTCGCCTAGGCGAGCTGATTTCGCTTGAGCAAGAGACACTCTCGTCTAAGCGAACCATCTTAGCCTAAGTGAGAGTTCGGCCATAATTTTGTTTTTGCCCACTATTAGGGCCTCGCCTAAGCGAGAATGACCCGTGTAAGCGAGATGGCCTCTCGCTTGGGCTAGATCTTCTAGCTTGAGCGAGAACCACTATAGTGGGGTCTTTGATGTTCTAATTTAAGGGATGAGATTAAATGTTTGAATTTGATCTTGTGCAACTAGCCCCTTATATGTTTGGAATGTTGTTGGTAATATTGTGAGTGGTGAAATTGAATGAATATGAATTAAGAGGAGATATGATTAAATTAGAATTTCAAGGGAAACTCAAAAGAGTATGTTAGTGTGTGTAAGGATATGAGGACTCCATATTGGTTGGTATCCTGAAACTCCAATAATCATTTACGCTCAGATAGAGCAGAATGAATTATGTTGTGAGGAGTAGCAGAAGGTCCCAGTCATTGGTCGGGTGATAACCCATTGCGCCCAAACTCTGCAGAGTTTGGGGACCGTCACAGGTGGATACCTCCAAGAGATCCAATGTCACTTACATAATCCGGATGTTGAGTCTAGAGTCATGTATTTGTGCTATGTTGTGGTGATTTAAGTAATTCTGATGATTGTGAACATAATTGACTGATATTCCTAATTTGAACTGCATGATTTCTCTTATTTAAGTTAGCTTACCCTTCTTGTCTATGTTGTTTTTCCTTGTGTATTTTCTCTTTTGCAATGATCACCTACTGTTGGTGTGAGCAGAGAAGAATTCAGGTGAAGACACTCCCCTTCTGGACAGGAGTTGATCCGTGGCTTGAAAATTCAGTAGTAGCTTTTGGGTTAGGCTCAATGGAGTTTTGATATGTATAAATCAACTCTTCCTTGTATAGACTGTACATGTCAATATGGACTTATATGGTTACTTTGGATGACTGTATCAGCACTCTATAATAGTTTATTCCTACTATCTGCTTCGTTTGATCATGATATAATATTTTATTTAGTAGCGTAAAAATTATTAAATGGGATGTTACATTTTTGGTATCAGAGCAGTGGTTCCTTTAGGATCTGTAGGTGTGTGCCTACTTAGTTTCTGTTGTGTGTTTCTCGTAGTGTCTTAGCATAATTGTGGTATCTGTTAGCTAAAATGATGGTTCCTTTCTTTGTGTGGTCAAAGCTACTGCACCTAGGCCTCCTCCTCCTCCTCCTCTTCCAAACCCGGATAACCTTCATTTGGTGGGAGCAATTGAGGCGATGATAGCAGCCATGCAGCAAAAGAATGCTAACATGGTGAAACAACACAACCTGGCCTTGCAATAGATGGAGTCTACTAGGTTAGCAATAGACGCGAACCAGTAGAGGCATTTAGAAGCCCTGCATTAGATAGGGGAGAATCATTCTGCAGTTGGTTCTTTCGAAGCTCCGCCACCTCGAGTGCAAGAGTGGAGTTTGAAGGATTTTCTTCAACACCATCCATCCCGTTTCGATGACAAGACTAGCCCAGATGAGGCAGATCAGTGGATGAGAGACATGGAGCGGATTTATGATGCGAAGATGTGCCCTGTAGAGAACAGGCTAGCATATTCTGAGTACCTTCTTGTTGGAGAGGTCGTGCATTGGTGGTTTAGCATGAAGATGATGCTAGAGGATAACAGCGAAACCGTCACTTGGGATTTGTTCAAGAAGAAATTCTATGCTGAGTATTTCCCTGACAGTGTGAGATATGCTAAAGAGGTCGAGTTCTTGCAGCTAATGGAAGGAGATATGTCTATATCGGAGTATGCTAAAAGGTTCAAACACATGGGCAGATTTCACACCTTGAAGATGGCTGAAGACTAACAATGTTTGAAAATGGGTTGAGAGGTGATCTCAAACTCATGGTGGCCCCGCTCTCTATCAAGGAATTCCCTATCTTGTAGAGAAAGCAAGAGTAATGGAGAAGTTGAAAGCTAAGGTCGAAGTTCAGCAGCGATCACAACAGAAGGTGGGAGAACCATCTGGGTCCGTGAGCAGACATGAAGATAGGAGGAAACCATACTCCAGAGCTTAGCCTCATGGGCCTAGGAGGTTCTCACATCAGCCATAACAGTCTCAACTTTCCAGGTCGTAGTGTTATCATTGTGGAGGGCCCCACCTGAAGAATGCTTGCCCCTAGCTGATTGGTAAGAGGACATGTCACAAATGTGGCCAAGAGGGTCACTTTATCAGGGAGTGCCCTGCCAGTAGGAGTGCAGTTTCGAGACCTCCAGCACAGTCTCAATCACAACAGGCAAGGGAAGGTGCAAGGCCTCGGGTAGTTGACCGAGTGCATCCCATGACGGGTACATAGGTGGTCATATTAGGTAACCTCATCACCAAATCATGTATAATTGCTGGTAGGAGTTTGTGTATTTTATATGATTCTGGAGCGACGCACTCCTTTGTCTCGGAATCTAAAGTGGTAGAGTTGGGTCTTTCGATGAGGGAACTCTAGTTTGATCTGGTGGTGTCCACACCTGCTTCTAGGTTGGTCAGAACCTCGACGATGTGTGCTAGATGTTTAATCAAGGTTGAGGGACGCAAGTACAGGGTAAACCTTATTTGTTTACCTCTGAAGGGTTAGATGTAATCTTGGGAATGGATTGGATATCTGTTAATCACATTCTTATTGATTACAATGAGAAAAGGGTGTTATTTCCTAATATAGAGGATGTTGATTAGTTGATGTCCTTACAACAAGTGGATAAGGTAATTAAGGAGGGATCTCAATGTTTCTTAGTTCTGACTCAGTTGTTTGTTGAAAATGGAGGCAGAAATATTGAGACATCTGTAGTAAGGGATTTATCAGATGTGTTCGCTGAGGATGTGCCTGACCTACCCCTTCCTAGGGAGATAGAGTTCTCCATTGATTTGGTGCTAGGAGCAAGGCAAGTATCAATAGCACCTTATAGAATGGCTCTTGCTAAGTTAGTGGAGTTAAAGAAACAAATTAAAGAGCTGCTAGAAAAACAGTTTATCAGACCGAGCGTGTCACCCTGGGAGCACTGGTGGTGTTGGTCAAGAAGAAAGACGGCAGTTCTAGGCTCTATGTGGATTACATGCAACTAAACAAGTTGACCATCAAGAACAAATATCCTCTGCCAAGGATAGATGACTTGATGGATCAGTTTCACGGTGCTACAGTTTTTTCTAAGATCAACCTGAGATCGAGGTACCATCAGATTCGAGTTAAGTTTGATGATGTGTAGAAGACCGCTTTTAGATCCATATATGGACACTATGAGTATGTAGTGATGCCTTTTGGTGTGACTAACGCCCCTTCCTTATTCATGGACTATATGAAACAGAATCTTTAGGCCGTTTCTAGACAAGTTCGTGGTGGTTTTCATCGACGACATCCAGATATACTCCCGAACTCGTGAGAAGCATGCAGAGCATCTGAGGACAATTTGAGCATCTTGAGAGAGAAGCAGTTGTATGCGAAACTGTCAAAGTGCGAGTTTTGGATGACCATAGTCCAATTCTTGGGGCATATGATCTCAGCTCAGGGCATATTTGTGGATCCATCCAAGGTGGAAGTTGTGTTAAAATGGGAGCGTCCTAAGTCAGTGACTGAAATTAGGAGCTTCGTGGGGCTGACATGCTACTATAGGAGGTTCATTGAGGGATTCTCTAAGATCGTAGCACCCTTGACACAGCTAACTTGCAAGGATCATTCTTTTGCTTGGACCGACCGGTGCGAAGAGAGCTTCCAAGAGTTAAAGCAGAAGCTGACTAGTGCCCACATGCTAGTAATCCCTAATACCAGCAAACCCTTTTAAGGTTTACTGTGATGCCTCCTATCAGGGATTGAGATGTGTTCTGATGCCAAATCGGAGAGTGGTTGCATATGCCTCAAGGTAATTGAAGAATCATGAGAAGAACTACCTCACACACGACTTGGAGTTAGCAACTGTGGTGTTTGCACTGAAGATCTGGAGACATTATCTTTATGGTGCACAGTTTCAGGTTTTCAGTGATCACAAAAGTCTTAAGTACCTGTTTGACCAGAAAGAGTTAAACATGAGGCATAGACGGTGGATGGAGTTCTTAAAGGACTTTGACTTCGAGCTGTTGTACCACCCGGGGAAAACGAATGTGGTGGCTGATGCCCTAAGCTGAAAAACAGTTCATGCATCTTATATGATGGTCAGGGAGTTGGGTTTGGTGGAGCAATTCAGAGACATGCGGTTGTAGGTGGTTTTAGGAGAGGGTGTCATTAGATGCAATCATCTAACTGTATCTAGTGATTTCCTCGACCTAATAAAGCAGAGGGAACTATCTGACCCCAAGCTGCAGAGAACAATAGAGTTGCTTGACACTAAGAAAGCCAAGGACTTTATGGTAGGGGGTGATGGGGGTGTTGAGGTTCAGAGGCAGAGTCTGCATACCTAAGGACACAGAAGTGAAAGGCATGATTCTTGAGGAAGGGCACAAAAGTCATTTTAGCATGCACCTAAGCATGAATAAAATGTATCATGATCTGAAGGAATCTTTTTGGTGGTCGGGCATGAAGCAAGATGTTGCTCAGTTTGTATCATCCTACTTGACCTATCAAAATGCCAAGGCAGAGCATCAGAGACCTGGAGGGATGCTGCAACAACTGGAGATACTAGAGTGGAAATGGGATAGCATAACTATGGATTTTGTTACCCATTTGCCACGGACTGTGAAGAGCCATGATGTCATATGGGTTATAGTGGACCGCCTAACCAAGAATGCTCACTTCCTAGCAGTGAATCTGAGGATGTCCATGGCGAAGCTGGCACAATTGTATATCAGTGAGATCATAAGGTTATATGGAGTGTCGTCGAGTATAGTCTCTGATAGGAATCCAAGATTCACATCCCGTTTCTGGCAGACGTTACAAAGTGCCTTAGGCAACAAGTTGACTATGAGCTCAGCTTATCATCCCCAAACGGTTGGTTAGTTCGAGAGGACGATCTAGTCTCTTGAAGATCTCTTACCGACGTGTGTGCTGGATCAGCTGGGTGCCTGGGATGAGGTCCTGCCTTTGGTAGAGTTTACCTATAATAAGAGCTTCCATGCAAGCATTGGCATGACACCATATGAGGCTTTCTATGGCAGGAGGTGCAGGAGTCCCTTATGTTGGTACCAGGATGGAGAGTTAGTGGTAGTGGGACCAGATTTGTTGAGGCAGACTATTGAGAAAGTTAAGCTAATACAAGAAAAGATGAAGGCATCTCAGAGTAGGCAGAAATCCTATGCTGATCAGAGGAGAACACCTTTGGAGTTTGCACCTAGAGACCATGTTTTCTTGAGGATTACCCCGACTACTAGTGCGGGAAGGGCTATTCGGTCGAGAAAGCTATCTCCTAAGTTCATTGGTCCATATCAAATCTTAAGGAGGATTGGACCAGTGGCTTATGAGATCGCTCTACCTCCTTAGTTGGCCAACTTTCACTCAGTGTTTCACATCTCACAGCTAAGGAAGTATGTGTGTGACCGCTCTCATGTGCTTGAGGTGGACTTGCGGATTAGAGGAGATCTTTTAGTGGAGGTTCAGCCTGTTGGTCTCGGTGATATCCAGACAAGACAACTCAGAGGGAAGTCCATTAGTCTAGTGCAAGTCATTTTTGTTGTTGGGGAGATTGTGAGAGCCCACTTTTCCCTTTTCCATATACTCTCTTTCTCTTTGCCACCAGTTTCACAGAACAACACACTCCACTCTCACTTTACATTTTTCCCCTTCTGTTTTCACTGCCTTCTCTCTAACCAGAAAGCTTGAACCTCCATTCTGATCCATCCTCCATTTCTATTACAACAAATGAACCTAGAACTATAACAAAAATCCTTCCCCCAGCTGAGTCTCCTTCTCCTCCAAGTAAGTCAATTTCAGTTTCCTCAATTTTCTTCAAATTTTGAAATTTCTGGAGCTCCATTCTTACCAAATCGAATTAGGGTCCTATCCTCACTTTGAGTTTATGCATTCCAGTTCCTTAGGTTGTGAAATTGAGGTGCCCCCTTGTTGAAAGTGTTCTTGTTAGTGGTAATTGCAAAGGTAAGGGAAGCTTACTGTTTTTCGTATAAATTTCGTCCATAAACCATGTTTGATGAGTTTGATCGAAGAATTGTGTGCTAAATTGATGTTTGAATTGGATATTTGAGTGCTTGATTGAGTTTTGCCATGTATCATCACTCTATAACAATTTATTCCTATTTCTGTTTTGTTTGATTATGATATAATATTTTATTTAGTAGCGTAAAAACTATTAAATGGGATATTACAAAATCTTGATTTATAAAATTAAGAAAACATCTGTCTGACATTTTTGTGAAATAAATATCTATTTGAAAACTTTATTTTAGTTATATAAATATATGAACAATTAAATTAATAAAATAGAAAATGTGTCAATATAATTAATTTTTGTGATGCTTGTTTATTTATTATGGTCTCAAAAGTATCAATATTAAAAAATTAATCATGTAGAACACGAACAACGCATCGGTAATAAACAGTAACTTTTACAAATTAATATACTAAACAAACAATAAAAGAACAGGTAAAATTTCGCTTGTTATCAAACTTATTTCATTGTTTTGGAGAAACTAAACGATTACATAGACAACACAGAAACACTTAATAGGAACAACACGTAGATGCATTGATTACTAGAAAAGAAGATGATGATCAGAGATTTTCAAAATGCATGCATGTACTTTAAAGAACTTAAGCAAAAGGATAAGCAGCATGTGTAGCAATTCCACATAAACCTTCCTTGGCACGTATATCTCTCTTCATCCTCATGTACCCTTTCTCACCCCATTCTGTGCTCCATGAATTTTTCACTATCCAATACTTACCACCACCACGATCTTTCCCATAACCAACTACTGCAACAGCATGGTTTAGATGAGTTCCACACTTTCCTGAAAATATCCCACTTGAGTAGAATTGGAAAGCAGAATCCCCAGCGTCAATATACACTGACACTGGTTGATGTGCCACAGCTTTCAGCAGTGCTTTTTCACTGTTAGCAGCAACTTTCTCATACCCTTTAATCTCAGCAACACCATGCCCTTCCTTCTTAACTTTACAAGTCTTGTTGTTTGCCTTATAGGGGTAGTATTCTTCACTTGCTAACCCTCCTTTCTTCGCAACAAATTCAAAGGCATCTTCCATATAACCACCATTGCACCCTTCACTGTTTCCTTCAACACAATCCACCAGTTCTTGCTCTGATAGGGACACCAATTCACCTGTAGTTATTTGGTGGAGACTCTCGATGCTAGCCACAGTTGAAAAAGCCCAGCAGCTACCTGATTTTGCAAACAAAACAAAGTTGATATCAGCACAAGGAATTGCTTAAAAGGGTTGAGCATGAAAGTAGAATGACAGAGTTATTAGTAATAAGCAGAATGAAAAAGATATTGTATTGTAGAGTATAATAAATATAAATATATACCACATCTGCCTTGGTTCTTGATTGGAGTAACAGCACCTCTTTTTCTCCAGTCCATGGTAGCAGGAACCTTAGCTATATTGTCATACCTAAACGATGTTTCTGTTACTGTCCCAACCCTATGTGCATTTTTCTGACCATTAATTAGTAATGCCTTAAATTCTTCATTGTGCAGGTCTGCAAATTGGTTGATGCTGAGGTTGAAAGATTTGTGCCCAGCAGCATTGAATGATTCAATGAACTGCACATTTTTGTTGAAAATTTGGAAACGTTTTTCCTTCTCAGCAGCATCTTTGTAAACCTTACCATACTGTGCCATCCACTTCTCATGTCTCTCTGACGAGGTTGCCTCAGGCAACCTGCGAGACATTACGTGGCATGTCCACACAGTGAAAACAAGGAACAGAACTAACACATGGTTGTTTTGGCTAAAAGAACTCATTTTGTAATGAGAGATATAGAGTGGGTTTATTGAAGTGATTTTGTTTGGAGCAAAGGCAATGGCGATTGCAGGTAATTTATAGTAGTGAGGGGCTCTTCAAGGGTTGCTTCTGATAGTGCAGGAAACAGTTGTTAGCACAACTTGTGTTTCACATTGGACTATGGCAGTAACGTTTACCATTGTTGAGTCAGTTATTCAACACATTGCTTTCAAAGAGAGACAATTTTTCAGTCCAATTGATTTAGAATGCGACGACCACACGTGGTAATCCTTCTAGACACAGATTGTGTCTCAATAATGTGATCGAAAAGGAAAAAATCGTACAAGCAGTGTATATTAACAGGAAAATACATAGTTGGATACCTTTCTTTTTAATTTTTGTTGAATTCACTACTAATTTAAAATAATAATAATAATAATAATAATAATAATAATAATAATAATAATAATAATAATGTTGGAAGTCCCACGTCGCCTAAAAATAAAGTCATTTTATAATATATAAGTAAAGTGTAAACCTCAAGTTTTGTGGAGTTGAGTTAGGCTTAAAAACTCACTTTTAACAAATAATAATAATAATAATAGATAATAATAATAACATTTGAATATGAAACTGGGTATGGAAATAAAACGGATTGTTTTTCTAATAATGTTAAAACGGATTCTGAAAATTTGGTAAAGGATGATTTTTCTAACCCCTCTGTACAAATAATATTATTAATTTCATATTGAATAATTTAATTTATGTTTTAATTAAATAACTTAATTTAAAATAATATTATTATTATTTAGTGGTGTCAAATCACTTTTTTCTTATTTAAAAATTACCATTTTTTGAAATATATTATAGAATAAATACAAGGTTTAATATAATAAATATTGATATATTTTATTTTTAATTTTAAAGAAAAATATTTTGTGTAAAACTTTAATTGAACGATTGAAATATATATATATATATATATATATATATATATATATATATATTTATATATGTATTAATATCAAAAAAATTAATTTTTTTTATTTTATAAATTTAAAATTTTAGTAATTAGGTAAATATTTACTTTTCTAAATGGGTTCACTTAGTTATATCGATAATAATGTATTCCGTATTATTAAGTAAAAAGCATTCGTGTTCAGTAGGGTCGATAAACTATTTTCTTAAAAGTAAAATTCTTTTATTATTTTTATTTGTGAGAAGAGTCGAGCCATGTCATTCTCGACAAAATTTCGATATGGATCGGTTTAAGTTGAAAGTCAAGATAGATCGATTGTTGTAAATAGAGATTGGTCGATTTTGGTTGAAAATCATGACCGACAACGTCGAAGATTGAGATTTGTCAACCCGAGTCGGAGGTTGATACAACCTGACCTTGGCCAAATGTTCAGAGAGACCAATTTGGGCAGAGAGTCTAGAGAGGTTAGTATGGACTGAAGGCCTAGATTAGCTGACCCAGGTTGAAGATCGCGATTGACCGGTCACGGACGAAGTTACTAACGAGCTCCTAGTGTCGAAGGTTGAGATGGGCAAAGATGGGAAAGCCCAATTGAAGGTCAAGAGAGGTTGAGAGTGGTCGGCCCGCCCAAACCACAAGACGGGCTAACTAGGTTATTGATCGAGATTGACAGGTCCAAACCAAAGGTTGAAATGGGCAAGTTCAGACTGAATGTCATGATTGGCCGACCAAACTCGAAGTTTGAGAAAAGACAACTCTATAAATAGTTAAGACGGTCTGCCTAACCAAAGATTGAGACGGGCCACTTGGCCCAATCGTCGAGAAGGGTCAACCCAAGCCGAAGGTTGAGATGGGTCAGCCCAAGTCCAAGGTCGAGATGGGTCAATTGGATTTGAAGGTCGAGAGGGAACAACCCATGTCGAAAGTTGAGAGGCGTTGATCCAAGCCAATGGTTGATAGGTGCTAGTTGGGTCGAAGGAACAAATTGGATACCCTAGGTTGAAGATAGGAATCAGTTGGTCTGGGTCGAAGGTCAAGGAGACAGGTTTGGCTTGAAGATCCACTAGTGCAGAAATTCCTTTTTAGCTCGCCTTATATGCCTCGGTTACCCAGGAACCGAAGCATATAATGGCGCGGTGGCTTTTTTGCAATTCCAGCCAAGTTTTATGCCTCGGTTCACCTAACACCCGAAGCCAAAGAGCACTATAGGCCTCGGTTCGCCCAAAACCGGTGCTAAAGAGCATTATATGCCTCGGTCCAACAAGACCCGAAGCTAAAAAGGGACTGCATTTTTGAAAAAGTCAACTAGCCGTTAGGTGTTTGGCCTCGGTCCAGCAAGACCCAGTGCCAAAACGAGGTATATGGCTTCGGTTGTTAAAGGAACCGAAGCCATAAAGTTTATTTAGGGTTTCAATTTCGCGAAACCCCTTCTTCTTCTCCGCTCCGCGCCTTTGCAACTCTTTTCGCTCTCTCTCTCTATCCGCTGCTGCCACTAGAGTCTTTGACCACCTCCGACCACTACAACCACGCGAAGGCGAAGGTGAACCCTCTTTGTGTTGCACCTCCTGTCACCTCGCATCACTCTTTCATCTCTCTCCCTGCCACCGTCGTTGCCACCACCCTCCTCCGTCGCTGCCACCACGATCCTCCGGCCACCATCGCGGCGTCGCCTCCGCTGGTGCTGCACCTCCATTTCGTGCACAGCTCTCCTTCTCGGTTTTTCCGACAAGTGTCGTACCGCGGTTCCTCCAAGATAAGTTTCTAACTCGTTTTTGTTTCATTTTTCGTTTTTTATATATTAATTTTCAATTTCGATTATTGCAAGTATGGATTTTCATTGGAATTGAAATTGTTTGGATTGTTTGTACATACTATGAGTTAGCCTTAGTTTTCCGTTTGACATTCAATACGAAAATTATGTATTGTCCCCGAATTTTCATTTTGAAAAAAACTACATTTTTTTAAAATTATATAAGGGGATACAATACTAATAATTTAATTGTATTGAATCTTGAATTGTCCGATTGGACATTTTAAAAAGATTAATCACTTTCTAATAATTTATTAGTGCATATATATATATATATATATATATATATATATATATTAAAATACATATCTTAAAATTCATGAATATTTGTCAATTGTGTTTTGTATTGATCTTCAGGTGCATATTTGATTGTGGTTTATAATCACTTTCATTTCGTGTATCCTGAAGGCCAATGCAAAATGCTGGCAAAATTTCGTGAAATTTAAGATATGTATTTTAAAAGTAATATGTACCAATAAAATAAAGGCTTCACAAAATTGGCATAGAAGCTTTTGCACAAGCGCATGTGTATGAGACGATGTATGCTGATGCGGAAACTCCGTTGTATGTTGGTTCAACTAAGTTCACGCGATGATTTGACAGATAAAAGCTTCACAAAATGGTTGGACAGATAAAAGCTTCACAAAATTGCTCGTGCTCTTGAATGAAATGCTTCCCGAAGGTAATACTCTACCCACTCGAAACTATGACGCCAAGAAAATTCTTTGTCCGATGGGTATGGAGTATAAAAGGATACACATATGTCCTAATGATTACATATTATACATAAAAGAATTTGAAGATTTGAAAAAATGTCCAAAGTGTGGGTCATCATGGTACAAGCAGAAAAGAAACAGTGAAAATAATGGTCAAATATAGAAGGAAGGACCTCCTTTGAAAGTAGTCTGGTACCTTCCAATCGTGCCCAGACTTAAGCGTTTGTTTGCAAATCCTAAAGATGCTAAAAACCTTAGATGGTATGCAACTAAGAGAAGATGTGATGGACTCCTTCGTCATCCAGCTGATTCAATGCAATGGAAAAATATTGATCAGGAATTTCCCAAGTTCGGTGAAGAATGTAAAAATATTCGTTTTGGCTTAGCTACCGATGGAATGAATCCATTTGGTAATTTAAGTACAAACCACAGTTGTTGGCCTGTTATATTATTCATTTACAACTTATCTCCTGGACTCTGCATGAAGAGAAAATACATGATGTTGTCTATGATGACATTTGGTCCAAAGCATCCTGGAAATGACATAGATGTATATCTCAATCCTCTAGTTGAAGACTTGAAGTTGTTGTGGGTTGATGTTGTTGCTTTTGAAACTTTCATGATGAATGCAATGTTATTTTGCACCGTTAATGACTTTCCAGCTTATGGTAATTTGTCAGGGTACAATGTCAAGGGTCATAAAGCATGTCCTATATGTGAAGAAAACACTGCATCTCATCAATTGAAAATCGGAAGGAAGACCGTGTATCTGCGCCAATCGAAGGATTTTACAAGCTAATCATCCTTATCGAAGGATGAAGCACCTGTTAAGAGACCCACCAGAGGAGCCACTAGGTTGAGAGAGCTCTTAACTACAAGAGCTAAAGGTCAGAAAACACATGTTGATATTAACGTCGATACTGGTGAGCCTAGTGGTTGTTTTTGGGACGTCTTCAAAAGCTATTTAGGAATGTTGGCACGAGAGAGAATATCAATCCTTACGCCATCTTTTGATCATGTCACTGAAGTTGATCGGGAAATGATATGGCAAGATTTATTGGTAACTAATATTAATCTTATTAACGTTATACTTTGATTTTGTTGATAATATGATAAATATTGTTGATGATATTTTCTATATTGCAGCTAACATTTGATATTCCAAATGTGGCGACGCTTAAACAAAAATGTTTGTCATTGGTGGCTGAGAAATTTCGTGGTTTTAAGACCAAGTTGACGTCTAGGTATGTCTTTAGACATAAAAAGAATGAAAATCCATTGTTGAAGACACATGGCGTTAGTTTCTTAAGCTTCGGACATCTGAGGGATGGCAGGTATGTTTATTTGAAATCATCAATAGCACAATTGATAATTATGCAAAATTTTAACTAATTCATAAAGTGGGTTTTATATGTTACAAGTAAAGAGAAAAAAAGGCTCAAAGCATAAGTGCTCAAAATAAAAACCCGCACATATTATCTCGTGGTGGGTATAGAAAACTCGAAGAGAAGATAATGATAGAAAAGAAAAAATCTAGGCCCTCACCTTATGAGGGTGAAGATACTGAGCCTCCTTCACCACCATCACGTCATCAAAAGTGGAAGTTAGCCCGTTTACGCTCATCGGGCATTTACACTTCTGAATCTGCACGAGAAATCTTTGAGAAAATTGTAAGATACAATTCTTATCTAAATAGCTCGTTCATGTTTTATATTGTATTTTTTTTATAAAATTCTTTTGTTACATTGTAGGATTTGTGGGTTGAGCAGACCTCCCAAACGAAGAAAGTTTTAAAACCAAAAGTGTCTCGTTCGATGTGTTTTTTTATTTTGAAATTTGAATTTTTCTTTGTAAGTCATCATTCGTTCGTTATGTTTTTGTTGTTGAAAATAAATACAACATAAGAGCGATTATACAAAACGATAACATTGATTTAATATATATATATATATATATATATATATATATATATATATATATATAATTAATCTTCGTTAATTTGGGTTATTTAAATTTTTTATATTTTTCTTAATTATTAGAAAAATAAACAAACTTTGACATGTATTATTATATTATTTTATCATTACAAAATAATTAAATAGCAACTAACTTTAAAAATAATTAGTGCCTATATTGATTAACTTAGATACCATAAATTAAAATTAATTGGCATCTAAAATAACATCTAAATTAGTCTCTAATTTAAAATTAGTGACAAATTTAAAATTATTGACTAATTTGGAAGTGATAATATTAAGTAATTAACCAGATTAAAGCTCCAAATTAAAAAATACACTACTAATAACTTTTATTTTAATAGGGGTTTAATAAGAGAGGTTACAATAACCTCTAGTAACAAACATGTATACTAGAGGTTTGCTAAACATCTAAGAAGTGTCAATGATTTTAAAATAAACCCCTTTAAAAACTAAGGGTTTCCCACATTTAAGCTTTCCTCTTTTCTCTTTTCTAATTTTTCAATTTTGATTTTCTTCATTTCCATATCCTCTTCTTCTCTTTTCAAAATTTTCATTTATTTGTATTTCAAAATTCTTCATTTCTCTTTAATGGAGTTAACCAAGAGTGATTGGGAGCCGAAAGAATATACTCAGTTTAAGTAAAGAGTGACTTGCTAAAATAGTAGTGGACGAGTTAGCTAGGAGAGTTGTGAGTCCAAACAGTCTAAAGTAGCTATAAGCCTGGAGAATACTTGCATTGTACTTTAGAACATTAGTCTTCTTAGTGGAACTCGATTAATTAAATGAGAATTGGACCTACCGTGTATGGTTAACAAACCAGTATAGAAATACAATGTGTATTTTCTCTTTTATTCACATTGACTTAAATGGAGAATCATTTTAAGAACATGTACAATCATAATGTTTTTAATTAAGTAAATTAGTTAAGCCGTAAAACTTTGCCTATTGTACTTCCTCAAACACAATTATCATTAATTTATTTGCAAACAACATTTGCAAAAGTGATTAAAACATTTAAGGAAACCAATTTAACTCTCCATTGTTGAGTTTTTTCTATTTACACTCAATTGAACAACTTGCACTAATAGTTTCTTTACCAAAATTAAGTTATGATTACCATTAAGAAACTTCATCTCTTCATTATTTATGTAACACCTTGGATTAGAAGAATTAATCTACTAATTAATTTCTTATAATTCATCTTAAAAATGAAAACTACATATGTATACTCAATGTATTACAATATTCCTCAAAAGTTTACATAAGAAAGTTTTCAAAAACATAATACTAAAACAAAGGAAAGATAAACTTTATGCAATACAAAGAATTTTGTATCATTGTTGATGCACCCCACTTGCACCATAATCTGCTCACGTATAACATACGATCATCGCAAGTGGATCAAACCACATTAGACACAAAAGACAAAGGTAAGCTAGTTTAAAAAAGAAACATAGGTACGTTTTACCTGGGCTCTACCCAACCCCACGATGGACCAAAGTCAATTATGTTTTCATGAAACATCTATGAAGATTTGATTTGATGAATCCAATAATAACACTACATCTTAAAGATCAATGGTAGAGAACTTGTCAGTGGTTCAATTGTATTTAAGGTCACGTATATACATTGGGGTTTATTAATATGTTAAAAAGGATTTTAATAAATTAATTGTTATCTCCAAACAAAATATGTGATAAACATATCAATCAAAATATGTGATGAACATATCAATCAATTGCATTAACTAAAAATAAACTAATTTCATAAGTTAAGTGAAATGAATTGATTGGTAGTTAAATTCAATTGATTAAATATATTAGCTTACATGTCTTTAAATCGTAACTTTGGCTCAATGGAAAGTCCAAACTTTTGAAAACCACTTTTAGCAATTATGTGAAGCACTTTTCAATTTTGAAATGTTTGTGTTAGCGCAAGTGACCTTAGTGCATGGATTTGATGAAGTAAGTGCATGAAATCATGTGTGATAGATAAAGAATTGATGAAGATTTATTGTTGATCAAGCTTCTGATCTGTTGCATTTGAAGATATCATAAAGATCTAAGAGCTTGATTGTATTGTATTCATAGGCTATATGCAATAGTATAAATGTGTTTTGTCTTGTGTTTGTCCTTTTCAATCTGTTAAAAAGGTTTTTAACAGGTTAAAAGGCTTGCTGCATATAGTTCTACTATGAATGTATTCAATCAATTGAATTGTTATTCAATCGTTTGATTTCACTTAAGTTAAGTGAAATCAACAGATTGTACGGACAAATCAACTTGTTGAATTCACTTATGACCAAGTTATATTAGTTGGTTTTTCAGAGAGTGAAGTAACAATTGATATTTCTAAGCGTGAAAATAAGTGATACAAATTTGGAAAATTCTCTCTCTTTAGATTACTTAGCTGGTGTTTAAAGATCTTGGAGCATTTTTTGCTTGTGTTGAAGTTAGAAGAACATGTGCTTTGGTTGGCTAGGGACAACCATCACTTAGGTTTGGTTGTTCTTGTGCTTCTGTGTGGTTCTTGGTGTGGTTCCAGGTCTATAAGTGGGATCTTACAATGTAGGGGATAAGATTCTTCTGGGATTCAAGAATCTTGGTGTTGATTGAAATCAATCTTGATATGTTTTAAACTCTAGTTCTTGATATGTCTTAAACACTGGTTCTGAGTTTATCTCAGTACACCATTTTTTTCTTTATGCAACACTGAACTTACCAACACATAAAAAATGTTGCCTAAACACATAAAAGGCAACAATTTTATAGGTGTGATTTAAAAAAATATCAATGACCACACTTTTTTATAGATGTAGTTTAAAAATTATCAAAGACCACACTTTTTTACAAATGGTGTTTAAAAAAATATCAATGACCACACCTTTTTATAGATGTGGCTTAAAAATTATCAAAGACCACACTTTTTTACAAATGTGGCTTAAAAATTATCAAACACCACACTTTATTATAAATGTGGTTTAAAAATTATCAAAGACCATGCTTTATGAAACATTGTCTATTTATACCACACCTTTTTAAACGTTGTCTTTAGAATGTGTGGTTAAAAGAAGAAAAGTTTTGTCTTATATGTACTAATACCATTACACACAAAATTTTAAATTTTTTTACACATGCTATAATATTTTTTTACTTTAGACCACATTAAATTTATTTACAAATACAAAAATGTTGTCTAAACATAAAAAAGACCACTTTATTATAGAGAAAGTCTAAACAGTATTAAATACCACAGGTGTTAAGTGTGACCTTTAAATAATGTTACCTATTCAATAAAATTGTGAGCTATAAATGTAAAACTTAAGTTTATTTATCTAAAAATTACGTTTGAACAAATTAAGCAGCTATTTTTATTCTTAATTGGTTGAAAATGTATAGTTCAGAAGTAATTGCATTATGATTTCATGGTTGGTCTGGTTTAGTCAAAAGGGATTTTAAGAAATTAAAAATAACCGAAGTTTTCAAAAATCCAATTCAACCTCTCCTTTTTTGCTAAATTACCCATTTCATTACTAACAATTGGTATCTATACATAGACCACCTATGTTTAGGGGTGTTAATTATCAATTTTGGAAAATTTGCATGAAAATTTTCATTTAATTAGTTGACCAAGGCATTTGGGTTGCAACTATGAATGGACCTTACACTCCTAAACATGTTATTGATGACAAGCAGGTTGACAAGCCATGGAATCTACGGACAAATGAGGAAACAAGGTGTGCTCAATATGATTGTACAACAAAGAACATTTTTACCTCTTCACTGAACATGGATGAGTTCTTTAGAGTCTCTCATTGCAAAAGTGCAAAAGACATGTGGGATGAGCTTGAAGTCACTCATGAGGGAACAAATGATGTAAAGAGAGCAAGGAAGCATGCCTTGATACAAGAATATGATTTGTTGAAGATGTAACAAGGAGAATCAATTACTGAAGTGCAAAAGAAGTTCACACATATTGTCAACCAACTTTGAGGCTTAGGAAAACAGTTTGATAAAAAAGAGTTAAACATGAAAGTGCTAAAGTGTCTTGAGAGGGGTTGGCAACCTAAAGTCACGACCATCTCAGAATCAAGGGATCTATCCACTACGACCACAACTACATTTTTTGGTAAGCTAAAGGAGCACGAAATTGAGATGCATAGGCTAAATGAGCAAGAGTCAAGTGAGAAAAAGGTGAATAACATAGCCTTGAAATCTAGCACTAAAAAGAGTGATGAATGTAAGGAGGAGGTGGCTGAATCAAGTGATAATGAGAACTTGAAACTATTGGTTAAAAGGTTTAGATAGTATCTCAAGAGGAAAGGTAAAAAAGGTAATCAAAAGAGGTACAATTCTAAACAAAGCGATTTTAGCAACATTCCTAGTTTCTCTTGTTATAATGGTGGAAATCAAGGACATATATAGATTGAATGTCAAAACATTAACAAAAAAAAAAGAAAAGTGTTGACAGGAAAAAGGAGAACAAGCCCAAGGAAAGACGTGCCTACGTAGCTTGAGAAGACAATGGTGATTCAACAAGTAGCTCATGACAAGATGAAAGTGAAAAAACAAACTTGTGTCTCATGGTTGGATATGAGTCATCTTCATCAAGCCAAGTAAGTTTTCTATCATCAAAGACAAGAATGATTATATCAACTGTTGCATGACTTTGAAGAATTGCATAGTGAAGCTAACAGAATTGTTGTCATAAACAATCGTTTAAAATGATTAAACAACTAGCTAGAAAAAAGAGTTAATAAGCTAGAATCAGAATTAGCCGATTTAAAAGTTGATTTCAAAAACATGGACATGATTTACAGTAATTCAACTTGTTGTGAAAATTAGTTGGCTGCAAAACCTTGTGAAAACTACACTGTTTTAAAAAATCTAGTTAAATATATTTTAAAAACCTATGCAAAATTCACAAGAGGGAAAACAAACCTAGAAGTTGTTTTTGGCTCTCAAATTTGGATTTTTAAGAAGGTTGGACTTGGATATAATCTTGTTTTCAAATAGAAAACTGAGAAGTTTTCTAGTTTCTTTTCTAAAAGTGAGCCAAATGATATGCTATTCATCTTTTGCAACTATTGTATGAAGAAAGGCCATATTTATAGGAACTACTATGCAAGGAAATATGATATTTCTAAAGGGTTTATGAAGTGGATTCCAAAAGGATCAAGAAAGGTTTAACCATGTTAGCCCTAATCTATCAAAGGGTACCATGTAATATTAACTTTTTTTACAGATCATAAAATGCAAAAAGAAAGACTTCTGGTACCTACATAATGGGCGTTCAAGGCACACGACATGTGACAAAACTAAATTAGTAAAGTTAGAGTTGAAGGATGAAGGTTTCTTGACTTATTGAGATAACAACAAAGGAAAAATACTTTCAAATGGGATCATAAGCAATGGATCTTCATTCAATATCAAAAACGCGCTTCTAGATGAAGGATTGAAGCATAACTTGATAAGTATAAGTCAACTTTGTGATAAGGGATTTAAAGTTGCTTTTGGACCTAGTCATTATCTCATATTTGATGCATGTGGTCACATAATGTTAATAGGGAAAATAGTCAATAACTTCTACTTGCTTGATCTGCATCATGCATCAAATAACATACATTTTTTTTTCTCACAAAAGAGGGTGATACATGGTTATGACATAAAAGACTTTGTCACATACATATGCAACATTTGAATCAACTGAATAGAAAAAAAATGGTTGAAGGTTTACCAAAACCCACGTTTGAGAGGGATAAAGTATGTGAAACTTGCCAAAAGGGCAAGCAAACCAAGGTCTCTTTTAAACCTAAAATTTGTGTTTCAACTGAAAGGCCTTTGGAATTGCTTCACATGGATCTATTTGGACCTTCACAAACCATGAGTCTTGGTGTAAACTTCTATGCATTAGTAATAGTTTATGATTATTGTAGATTCACATGGATATTATTTTTAGCTGCCAGGAATGATACATTTCATGCTTTTAAGATGCTTTTAAATCGTGTGTTGATTAGGCATACTTTAAAGAAAACCCCTTATGAGTGTTTCAAAGGTAGAGGGCATGTTTTGACTCACCTGAAAGTGTTGGCTGTAAATTCTTTATTTTAGATAATGGCAAAGAACAACTTGGCAAGTTTCATGTTAAAGGAGATGAAGGTATATTTCTTGGTTATGCTACAAATAATCATTCATATAGTATATATAATAAAAGGTTAATGACTGTTGAAGAGTCCATGCATGTGGTATTTGATGAAACTATCCCTAACTTGAAAGATCAATTGTTAAAGAATGCAGATAATGAAAATATACTTTTGGAGAAGCAATCTAGTGCAATAAATGAGTCAATTGGAAAGGAAAAATAGTTAACTGAAACAACAGTTCACAAAAACTTACCCAAGGAGTGAATTGAACCTAAAGGGCTATCAAAGGACAACATCATTGGTGATATTAATCATGGAATATCCACTAGACACAAATTTACTTACTATCAACATGTTGCTTGGATTTGATGAAGCAAGTGCATGAGATCATGTGTGGTTGATGAAGAATTGATGAAGGTTTGTTGTTGATCAAGCTTTTGATCTGTTGCATCTTGAGTTATCATGAAGATCTCAAAGCTTAAAGATTATATTGTATTCCTAGATAATATGACATAGGATAAATATCTTTTGTCATGTGTTTATCTATTTCAATCTGTTAAAAAGGTTTTTAATAGGTTAAAAGGCTTGTTGCATATAATTCTAGTATAAATGTATTCAATCAATTGAATTTTTAATCAATCGATTGATTTTACATAAGTGAAGTGAAATAAGCAAATTGTATCAAAGAAAAGTAAACCTTAAGCTAGTGAGTCAAATCTAGCTTATTAAGCAAAATAAATATCAAACACTCTAGAAACATGCGAATAACACAAGAAGACAAGTCTACTTGAGTGGAATGCAAGAGGAGAGGATGAAGTGAGGAGAGTTGGTTGGGGGATGTGTGGTAGGAGTGGGACGCAGGTCCTACGCTTGGCGAGAGTAGGGTTGAGTGATGGGTGGTCTGGAGTCAAGGAAGGAGTAATGCCTGGCGCTAGTGGGTCTAAAGAGTGGAAGTTGAAATTAGGAGTTAGGGTTTCTAAAATCAATTGAGAGTGTCAAAGCTTGAGATTTGATTTGGGAATTAAGGTTAGGGATTTGAAAGGAGGTTCTTATTTGGGAAAAATGAGACTTAAGGCTAGAAAGAGGAGGTGCAGTAGGACTGTGAGGGAGTGGACCAGCTCAAAACAGATTTAAAACTACCCAATCACAACAAGCGTAGTGCTACTGCTTGGCGGAGGGTCTCAAGCCGTCAGGCACTGTATTAGTAATTTAGTACAAGGGCCTTTTTTTGGTGTGACGCCAGACATGCGCGAAGGTGCTGCTAGGCGCTTGGCCACTAAAATGCTCCCAGGGGTTGATTTGGAGTTGGTGCCAGGCGAAAAGGAGTGTGCTGCCAACCGGTTAGGCTGTAGTGGTGGAAATTTTGTGTTTTTTGGGTTATTGTTGGGTTGGCTTGACTTTATTATGCTCCCACCAACCTTGCACTCTTGCATAAAACTTTTTCAAACTTTCTCAATCTTAGACCATGCACCCACACTCATGCAAAGCACTACAGAATGCACACAACAACACATAAACACAACAATTTAAGACATGAATTCACTACACAAGCTATGCTACTACTATTTTAACAAACACCCAATTTTTCACTACCACGTTCTACAATGCACTAGGATTGAACTAAATCTAAAATGCCACAACACGCACATGCTATCACCATCCTAAAACTCAACATGCATGACAACACTCAAAGCTATGCTACTATAGGTTCACATATGCAAATTTAACACAAAGTTCAACATCTCAAAAAACACAACAATCCATACTAACACATTTCACATATGTATACAAGCATAATACTAAATTACAACATTAAGTTAAAACAAAAAGAGTTTAGAGCGTTGGGTTGCCTCCCAGGAAGCTCTTGTTTAATGTCACGAGCCTGACGGGTGATGCGCTTAAGCTTGGTTGGTGCTTTTGGTGTGCTCCTTCCCAACCTCACACTTATACAACTTCAATTGTTCAGTAGTCACCAATTTTGTCCTTCTAGAATAAGGAGCTTAAATTTCAATCCTTCCATCAACTTTGATGTCTCTAATAACCCACAACCTTGACCATTTTGACTTGAATCTTCTAGGAGAAATATTCAACTTTTCCTTTCTCATCACAATTGGTTGGCCAAGTCTAAGCTCATTAGTTCCCATCAAAGAGTGGTGGCGAACTAGAACATCATCTTTCTCTTCCCTCTCTTTATTCACTTTAGTAGAGAAATAATTGAAACACTTTCCAAGCAACTTTGAAGTTTGCCATGGTCTACTAGTCACAGATAACACTTCATTGATGGCCTTAAGACTAGTTTGTTCATCACTAGGTTCTTGCACAACTTTAAAAACATTGAAAGTTACCTCCTCATCTTGGTCTTTCAATTTCAGCGTTCCCTCATCCACATTGATGACAACCTTGGCTGTCTTCATGAATGGTCTCCCAAGAATGAGCAGTACCCCCTTCATCTTTCTCCATTTCCAAAACTACAAAGTCCACCGAGAATTTGAGCTTATCTATTTGAACCATTACATCTTCCATTACACAGTAGGGATATTTGATGGACCTATCTGCTAATTACAAGGCCATCCTTGTTAATTTAGCTTTGAGTCCACTAATATTTCTAAGTAGAGATAGGGGCATCAAATTGATTCTAGCCCCTAAGTCAACAAGAGCTTTCCCCATATCTTGATTTTCAATGGTGTAGAGGATGGTGAAGTTACCCGGATCCTTGAATTTTTGAGGAAGATTTTTTTGAATAATGGAACTACAAATCCCTTGCACTTCAATGGTTTCCTCTTCTATGTACTTCTTTTTTCCAAGGAATTCCTTCATGAACTTTCCATAAGAAGGTATTTGTTGTCGTTCTTCAGAAAGGGAGTCTTGATCTCAAGTTGCTTGAATATGTCTTTGAACTGAGCTAACTGTCTTTCCTTCTCTTTTCTTAAAGGATTCTAAGGATATGGAAGGTGTTTCACAACAACTTTCTCTTTTTTCTTTTTCTTATTTTCTTTCTCTTCATCAACTTCTTCATCTTTTTGGATCTTTTCTTCATCCTTTTTCTTCTCTTTAACCTCCACTTTTTCTTTCAAACCTAGCCCAACCTCCTTTCCACTTATAATGAAATGACTTTACATTCCTCTTTGGGGTTGGCTTGAGTATTAGCGGAGAATGAGCCACCATGTTGGTCTGCTAATTGCTTGGCTAATTGCCCCACTTGCACCTCCAAATTTTTAATTGATGCCTCTATGTTCTTCTGATTTTGGTTTGCCACTTTTTGGTTTTGAATTGACATTTGCAAAAACTGCTGCATCATGTCTTCAAGCTTTGAGGTTCTATCAAAGAAAAAAGGGTGTTGGTAACTTGGTTGAGTTGGGGGTTTTATTGGACGTTCTTTCTTGACCCATGTTTTGGTGAGGCCTCCGTCCTTAATTGAAATTTCCTTGATGGAAATTTCAATCAAGGATGGCCCTGATTACTCATATAGCTAAATTCCTCCTGAGATGTGTTTTGCATTGCACATTATCCATTAGAATGGTTTTTCCCACACAATTCTCAGCCTTGCCCTTGTTGATGTTGAGCTAGAGAAGCATTTTGAAGTTCTTGAGGAAGTTGAGAAAGTTTCTTCATGAGAGCTTCAAGTTGTTGAGTCATGATTTTGTTTTGAGCAAGCAAGGCATCTTGGGATTGACGCTCTAAGACACCTATCTTTTGCAAATGGGTTCTCTTAATATAAGCGTCATTTGACTAGTTGCCATGTTCTCTACTAACTCCTACGCTTCCTTTTGTGTCTTCCACTTGATATTTCCTTCAGCTGAGGCATTCAACATAAGCTTTGTTTGGGATCTAAGCCCTGCCAAGAAAAAAGTAATCAGTGTACGTTGATCAAACCCATGAACGAGAGTTTTCCTTAATAGTCATTTAAATTTACCATATGCTTGGCCCAAGGACTCATCAATATCTTGCTGGAATGCAGATATTTCTTGCTTTCCCTTGTTGACTTTGGACTAAGGGAAGTATTTGTTCAAGAATTTGGCCACCACATCATCCCAATCATTTAAGCTATTCTCAGGGAAGGAGTTTAGCCAAGCTTCAACATTTCCAACTAATGATAAGGGGAATAGACTTAGGCAAATGGCTTCATGTAGTACTTGATGGATCTTCACTGTGTTCCATATCTCCAAGAAAGTTGATAGATGAGTGTATGGATTTTTATGAGTCAATCCCTTGAATTGATTACTCTAGACCAAGTGAATGAGAGCTGGCTTCATCTCCATATATGTGGTATTGACGGTCGATCGAGCAATACTATTGAAGTTGATATGGCATGCGAACGCTGCATAATCTTCCAAAGTGCATATTTCACGACCTCTACCATCACCATGAGGATTTCAGCCATTTCTTCCTCTGGAGATGAGTCAATACTCAAAGAAGTAGTGTCAAGATTGTCTGAAGTAGAAGATTCCAGGGCAACTTGTGTTAGAGCTTGTCGTCTCCTAGTGGCACTATTGTTTATGGGGGCAATTTTCTCTATCTTAGGATCAACAAGGAGTGGTTCTAAAGACACAATCCTCCTTGTATGGATGTTACCCTGCATACACTAGAAAACAACAACAAGCTCAAACTACAAGTTAGCCCAAATAATGTGTGTATCTAACTAAACAAAAAAAGTAAAATATGAACAAAAGAATTAAATTTAAAAAAAGTAAAAACTCACACAATAGTCTAGTATTAGACACGGGTCCTTGGCAACAGTGCCAAAAACTTGTTAAGACTCTAACATGTGTACTAGGTTACACAAGTAGTAAACGGTAAGACCGAGATATCGTTTCCCAATAGACTTGTGTAATACTAATTGATAGTGTAATTAATACCTAATTTAAACTAAAGAATGAATCCAAAATTTTGAGTTTCATGTACGAAAGTAAATTTGTGCATAATTGATTAAAGATGAACTTTGGAAGTTAAAGGAACTTAGTCAACGGAATAGATTAGAAATTATATGAATTGATATTGTCGGGGTTAGAATTCACCTACTTCGCTCTCATGCAAACATAATTTTACATACTCTATATCAATATGCTAATATCAACCCACAAATATACTCAAACCCTAATTCCTTAGTGGAATAAGCCTAAATTTCCTTATCAAGAGTCAATCCCTTGAACTCTAAAGAAGCAAACACGCTTTAAGCACTAGGGTTTAAGACAACCAATGGGTCAAGCCCCAATCCTAGATACAAGCTTCATTGTGTTTTCTTGTTCCAAATCAAGGTTTCAAAACATATTTCCATACCTAATGAACCAAATATCATACAATGGATTGCCAAATCAATGCAAGCATTAAGTGAAGAAACAAGAAGACTAGCATTTAATGAAAGAGGCATATATATATATATATATATATATATATATATATATATATATATATATATATATATATATATATATATATATATATATTCAAAACATTTGCATTTACACAAGAGTTTAAAAGCTACATCTAACCCCAAAAAAATGGGTTTAACTCTCCATTGTCATGGAGAGCACAAGCTTAAAAAAATGGAAATGGAAGAGGAAGGAGATACAAAGAGGAAAAAATGAGAGTTCCCACAAGCTCTAGCAGTCCTCTAAGCACTCCAAGTCATGTTGTTTGAGCTCCACAACGTCCAAGATGAGTTTCCCTTGCAAAAACATGAAGAAATAGGGCTAACTTGCCACATCAGCGAAAGTGGCGCCTGACGAAAGCCACTTGCTACCAGGCACGACCTGTTAAATCAGTGTTAAAGACTTACGTGTATCGGCCGATGGTCTCTAGGTATCGCCTGACACTGAGTCACTGAATGCATGCTGGCGCTTGGCTCTAGCTTTGTGTCACCCGACAGTTACTATTTCTTCCATTTTATAATATTTTTTATCTTCTCCTTTCTACTTCGGGTCACTCACTTGTCTAGGTTTTGGAACAAAGTTTCCTGTCTACCAAAAGATACAAAAAATGGGGATTAGTTGTAAAATTATATCAATGTAACCCAAAATGTATTTATTTACAAAAGCAAGGTAAAATTGAGAATTAAGTAGGTTGAAAGCTATGGAAGAGTTGATTTTGCTAATAAAATGTAACCTAGATAGAGGTAAAAATTAAGATTATCAATGAGGTGGTCGTGTGTTTGAACCTTGTCTAGAATAAAATCATAATATTTTATTTTTTTGCCTTGGTGACGAATTTGAGTAGGTGAAGAGCTGAATGTAGGTTCTACGAATCGGGACACAGACAAAGAGGTTAATTAAGGACCAAATTAATGTGGAGATTTCATTTAATTTTGTTTAAATTTAACTAAATTAGTTTTAGTGTTGGCAAGGGGAAGGTATCAGCCACCAAATTGCACTATAGAACTGAACTAAGAGTGAATTGAAAGGTGGAGATAGTTGGGGATCAAAGGGAGGACAACTTAGATCAAGGAGAAAGCTAGAAACATTTTTGGAGTGAGAAATCCAGGATAGGGGAGTTGTTATCTGTGTTTATGATTAAATTATATGTTTTCGTGGTATATGGTATAATGGGGTGCCTTATCTATTGAATATTGTTCACTAGAGTGCCAAAATGCATGACAAAATTGATGATTGGGGAGATTTCGAGTTAGTACAGGTGTAGGAAAATCTGGGCAGAACCTAGATTTGTATGCACTGTCTGGCGGCGCATGAACTGTCGTCAGGTGACACATTAGTGTAGTAGGACATTTTGGTTGTGTTCTATGATTGACGTTCTTGGTGGGAGGGTTTATCTAGTAATTTCGTGCATAATATAGATTAATTGGGCAGACGGTGTGAGAAGAAAACACTTGCATGTAAGATGATTAAATATTTATATAAAATGATGGATGGGACTAAAAGTGTGTAAAAGTAAGGTTGCTTGGTGTGAAATGTTGTATAGTGTATGTTTTGGAACCTGTCATTTTGTGCAAATTGGAATGTTAGTTGAAATTCAAGGTGGCATGTTTTGGTTGGTAAACGAATAAGGACATAGTAAATTAAATTAATGAATGAGTGATGGCATGATCTCAATTATGAAATTGTTGGTAAATGAATGTGTTGAATTTGTGATTCAATCATATAATTATGGTTGGATAAGTATAATTGATATTATTAATTGTTGGGTGTGTGTCTAGGGTTCTTTAGAACCTGCCCAAAATGCCAGAAGTCAGTAGTACTGTCGCTACTAGTATGGTGCCTAGCGACGCGGGACGAGCCACTAGGCGATAGGGATCCAAAACAATGGTAGTGGTCACTAGAATCGCATGGCGCCTAGCGATGGGGGGTGGTTCTACTAGGCAAAAATGGTCAGGTAGAGTGCTTTGGAGATGCATGGCACTTGGCGGCGTGAAGCGTCTGGTAGGCAATTTGGAACCAGTTTTAGACTAGCGATATGTGTGAAGCGCCATGCGGTGTCGAGTACAAAGTTGGATTGCATGGAGGATTCTACACAACTTTGGATAGAGTTCTTGAGGCGATGACTTGTTAGGGGCCTTTTACAAGTTGTAGCTCATACTGGGTAACACGTGGCCACTTGAGGTTGTAGCCTGGTGGTTTTGGAGGTCTAGTGGAGTATGCGAGATTGTGGCTCGTACGAATGGATTTCGGAAGATTGTCTTCCTCGGTGATTAGCCGACGAGTTTGGTAGTCTTGGGACAAATACAGACTGTGGTTCGTATTGGGGAACTCCACTTGGTATTGTAGATTGTAGTCCATAACAAGATCATTCCCACGTGTGGACTATAGGTGGTGGCCTGTAGTCGAAGGGGCAAGTAGATACTCATGGCAGCAAGAATCGACCAAGGGAATCATCAAAGCTGTAGGATCAAAAGGCATCTAGAGAAAGATGTGAATGTTTGGGTGTAAGGTTTAGGTGTATCAGAAGTGTTAGGGGTTTTAAATTGTTATTGTAATGTACATTGTAATGTACATTGTAATGTATTTTTATTTTGAGCTCATCCTATCTGTGTGTGGTTGGTGATGATCATGTAACTCGTTACATGGGAGCAGATGTTGATGCATGTGAGCACATGGATACTTAGAGCCGGACAAGAGCCAACATGGGGGACTTTTTTTATGGACTTATTTTTTTGGATTTTATGGATTATTTTGTAATCAGTTACTATAAATTGTTTTGTAAGCATTGAACGCATTTATGGATTTTATCTTTTGGCGCTTATAAAATAAAGTTTGAATTTTTCCCATGTTTTGAGAAAGTACTTCTTTAATAAATGTGGTTTATTAATATTTCTATTATTTTAGTTCTAAATAAGTAAATGTACTTTATGTTTAAATGCACAATCAATTAGTTGTCTACTCTAGTATAGGTTCTAATATCGTGTCCAATGATTGGATACTCACAAATATGTAATCAATAATTATCATGCAGTTAAAGCAAGAATAAAACACAAGAGTGATGAAAAAGAATTATATTCATTAATGGAATTCATGGATAATTAAAAATACATTACACCCAACCCGTGTGAATGAGGGAGTTAGTTACTCCTAGACATACTAAATACAAGAATGATGTTGAAATTGAATTCCTCTAGCCTTTGGAATGCCCTTCTACCTTCAAGTGTAGAAACATCAAGTTTCTTTCTCTCCAAGTGTGTGTTTAGCTTATGTTAGGCCCTTAATTTATAGACTTTCATAATTGGACTAGGCCTAAAATTTAGATTTGATTTGATACTTGAATAAATTGTAAGATATAATTCTTGAAATATATCTTTTAATCTTTGGAGATTCAATATCTTTGGATTAATCTTCAATTATTCTGACTTGTAATTTGAATAGCCAATTTTGTGGATATCTAATATTGTTGATAATCTTTGACTACTCAATATTCCAATCATTTTGTTGATAATATTCCCAAATCTCAGAGATATCCCTTTATTTGCATAATATAATCCACACATTTATCTTTTCCACTTTTATAGGTTGAATTACTCGGATGATACCCACTTTGGTACATGTGTGTCAATCTAGTATCCGCTTTTAAAAAAGTGTCAATTGCATCCCAACTTTTGAAAAAGTGCTTCAATTAGGTTCCTTTCAAACGGAGTTGACTAACGTCGTTAGTCAACGTGCCACGTGTCAGTATATGGTTTTTTTAAAATTTTTTAATTTTTTTAATTTTTTGAAAACATAAATAAAAATGCCACGTGTCAGGTCCCTATGTGTGACATCTGCCATTGTCAGTGTCACTATTAGATGCAATTGTGTTGATTTCGATTTAGTCCCTATATATGTCTTTTTGTTTCAATTTAGTACCTACTTATATGTATCTAATTCAATTTTGTCCCAATTTTTTTAATAAGTAAAATAGTTTTGTAATTCATTTTTTATAAAATTAAAACTAATTAAGTATAAATATTTTTACAAAATTATGTACTAATGTTTATATTGTTTCTCTCAATTTCAGACCAAATTTATTATTTGTATAAATGTTTTACTAATATTTTTTATTAAAGATGACTTTTTAACATATTACTTTCTTAATTACTTTTTTTATTAAGTACTCATGTTTTGTTAATTTTTTTTTCCAAAATAGAACAATATTATCTCTTACTAATTTTAAACCAAAATTTCTATTTGTCTGAATGTTATACTAATTTTTTTTATTAAAAATGACTTAATAAAATGACTCTTACCACTAAATTTTAATATAAATATCAAATACTTAATTTTTGTAAAAATGTTATACTTAATTACTTTTAATTTTATAAAAAATGAATCTTAATTATTAAAAAAAATTAGGTCAAGATTGAATAAGATACACATAAGTAGGTATTAAATTGAAACAAAAAGACATATATGGGGACTAAATCGAAATCAACACAATGACATCTGATAGTGACACTGACACGTGGCATTGCAATGCGACGTGGCATTGACAATGCCACATGTCACACACAGGGACCTAACACGTGGCATATTTTTTCAAAAAATTAAAAAAAAAATTTAAAAATTTAAAAAAATAAAAAATAAAAAAAACACATACTGACATGTGGCACGTTGACTAACGACGTTAGTCAACTTCGTCTGAAAGGGACCTAATCGAAACACTTTTTCAGAAGTTGGAATGCAATTAACACTTTTTTAAAAGTGGGTACCAGATTGACACACTTGTACCAAAGTGGGTACCATCCGAGTAATTAAACATTTAATAAAACCTGAAATGTTAAATAAAATCCAAAAATAAAATAAAAATAAGATATAAAAATAAATAAAATAAAATAAAAACATGATAATGTCAATTATGAAAATATCCCAAACTTAAACATTTTCATGTCCTCATGAAAGATTAAAAATTTTGGATTTTGAAAACTGTCAACCTGATCAAAACATTTCAAGAGCAACTAACTTTCAATCCTAATTATGCTATATCGAAGAATTTTGCTTGTTGCTAAAAGTTCAAGACAGTACAATATGATTTGCATGTATCCACTTCAATCCTCAATCATGATAAGAATGGGTGGGAACTACTTTTTGGCTTCGTTTATAAAGATTTTGGATTTGCTCAAAATGATCAAATTATATCCGGTCTTGTGTCCACTTTTCCAGTCATTTTAGATACAATTTTAAAATATTGGATTTTCCGTTATTTAAATCGCATATCTCCATCACTTGTAGTGATTTATCATTCAATGAATGATTGACAGAAAAATCGATTTACTTCAATGAATTTCAAGTTTTTATCTAAAAAATGAATTAAGAACCAGACTATTGAAATAACTCACGACAATTTAGTTTTTTACTCAACACATATATCTATAGTAATAATAATCACTCACACTCAGCATGTTATAAAAATACTTCATCAATTATTTCCCATCATTTAAATAATTAAATTCACATCATTGGTAAGATAAAAAGGTCTTTCATATGTTTGTAATGCGGCTTGGCTAGAAAAAAAAATATTTGTTTTCTCAGGAATTCAAAAACACCATTAAGCCTAAGAGAATAAACACATGTGAATGTTTTTATGAATATGCTCCACTTTTTCTTTCATCTGCTTCATGCAACCCTTTTCTATCACATAAAACTGTTATCTTTCCTTTTTTTCTCTAGGGTAGGGTTTTTATAAAAGCTTACCCTAAAATTATTGGGGCAGGGTTTGTTTACAAAAGCGTATCTCAAACATTTTTAATCTTATACACTGATATGTGGTAGGGTGTTTACATCGTACCCCAAACTGATCCATCTCATACCTTTATTCCACTCAACATGTATATGTTCTCTATGCTAAGGTATGGGACAAAATATATTTTCCTTAAAATCTAAGGGTAAAGACTGAAACATGTAGGCTCCAAGAGGGTAACAATAGATAAGAAACTTTTTGGTTGGCCATTTGGCTAAGTTGCTTTACACATCAAACAATACCCTTATCCTTTCTATCCAATTATGTGATTTTATTAATGAGAATCAAGCAAAAATCAATTTAATGACAATAATTGCTCACCTTACAACTCTTTACACAAAAGCTCATAATACTCAATGTTCCTGCAGAGAACAAACAAGATAAGTTAGGCACGAGTGTCACCTTACCTATATAGTCCTCTATCTCCTCAGTTGTCCTCTTTCCGGTTGGCACATGTCTGCTTGGACCTAAGAGGGGTTACCTGCAAAGGGACTCCGAAGCTCAAGTCAGCCAAAGCTCTCAAAAAGTCAAATTAGGTGATTAATGGAGTAATGAATGCGTACCTTTAATTACTGGGGTCCACGTGTATTTATAGAGCATTAATTATGTCGGGTTATGCCGTGGGACGGGCCCTAGCTTGGGCCCTAGTTTGGGTTGTAAGTGGGCCTGGGCCCTAACCCAGGCCCTTAGGTCGATTATTGTGGACTCATTGAGTATCAGGGGACTTTAATTTTGTTAAGTGTATTAAGGTTGTCGGCCTAAATCGACTACTTCCCTTGGCGGTGTGTGTTGCCCATATGCTGTCTTAGGCAGGTTACTCCTCTAGATGTTTATGTTACCGGTTCAGGCCGGCTAGACTTAGGTCAGCCCAGCCTAGGCCGGTTACTTGAATGTTTTGGTGTATAGGTATGGTAATCATTTTATTATTATTTTGTTAAGTTGGCTTGGTGTGGTACACCCAAATATTTTCAAAAGGACTACCTATCATATCATCATACCAACTATCTTTCACTTAAAGCGTGTCACAATATATTCCATCCAGTATGCACAATCAAGATGAAAAATAGTCAATGCTTCATGTGTATTTCAGTTGAATTAATCATTACATTAATTGAAATGCAAATTGAGAACATGATTAGCTCATATGAAGCTTAAGATAATGGCAAACCCATCCAAACAGAAATACAATGTAGAAACAAAAGAAAATAATTAAAATTACTCAAAGCAAGAATACAAATCAAGAAAACTCCATGTTCTTCGCAAGGCGAGTCTAGCTTGCTCGCATGCCAATTGATTCACAACACAAGTAAAATGCAAAGAGAAAATGCTCGCTAGGGGAAGTTGTTCGCTAGGAAAGCTCCTTCGTTGAACGAATGATAAAATAGGGGTTAAGTGCTCGTTGGGCGAATGTGTTCGTCTAGCGAACTCGATTGTTGTTGTGTTTTTTATGGAATAAAAATTAAATGAAAATTTAAAAATGTTGGGTTGCCTCTTAGTAAGCGCTAGTTTAATGTCTGATATGTAACATCCCAATTTTAGCAGCTTAAAAACAAATGAAATAGGATTGTTTCACTATAGTAGTTAAAAACAGAAGATCCAATGTATAAAGTATATGAATACAATCCTAAAACAAATAGGACTATAAAAGCATAACATTTATACAAACCAACTAAAAACCAATTCTAATTCTAAGCACAAACCACTCACTTACAACAGCTCCCACAGAAACCTTCAACCACCCTAAAAGGTGACTCCTCATCATCTAGAGGTGCCTCTAACACTACAACCACATCTGCCCCCACCGAATAGGTAATCATCGCAAAAGAAAGACAAACAACACAGAAACATAGAAGAAGAGTAAGTTAATTGCAAAACATATAAGCAAACATATTTATATTTAAATAATGCTAAATACTTACAAACATGTTATTAAACATAACTCTGATATATAATCACACACGCAGTGACACTAAACTCAATTATCCGGATACATGCATTTGACATCTGATCCCCTGTCGGCTTGTACCTGCGGATGGTTTCCAAACTATGTAGAGTTTGACCTCAAGGGGTTATCACCCAACCACCAACAAGGTAAAACCCCTTCGCGCTTAGGACTTGATCGAGTCCAGTAGCTAGGATCTCCTTCATGTCTTCACCACATAATCTACTCCATTCTACTTGAGCGTTAGAAGTTATTAGAGAAACGATACCAATCCAATAATGAATCCTTATGCAAATGCATACGCTAAAAGATCCACACAGAATTTCTCCTTGAAATTCTTTAAACATTATAACTTTGCATGCTCACACAACATTTCATACCAATTATGATCATATATACCCATAATAACATTTTTATCTCAATTGATAACAATAAGGACTATAGAATCCAGTTCAAGTATACATAGAACACCCAAAATAATCAAAACAACAAAAATAACCAAAGAGAGCAATTAAAGTTATACATGAATTCACACTACAAGAAAATGCTTCATTAGTAACCAATTTTAGTGACCAAAAGTTGTTAGTTACTAGAACTACTAATTTATATACAAGTTTACAAAGTAAACAAAATTATTGGTTACTAAAATACTTACTATTATGAATAAAAAATTATAATTGGTCACTAACTTGGTTTTTAAAGTTAGCTACCATAGTTTTGGCTACGAAAGAAAACTGGTCACTAAAAATTAGCTACCTAAGTTTTGGCTACCAAAATAACTTAGTTACTAAATTGCTCTCTAATTAATTAGTGACAAATTTAGTGACCAATTATAATTTTTTATTTATATTAGTGACTATTTTAGTAACCAATAAATTTTAATTTTGTAAATTGGTATCTAAATTGGTCACTATAGTGACTAACAACTTTTAGTCACTAAAATTGGTTACTAATAAGACATTTTCTTGTAGTGACATATAAATGGTGAAATCCATTTCTCTAATCACAGACTTCAAAATAAAGATCCCACTGTTCACAATGAAGATTCACATGTCTAGAATCAACTGTCAAAATTTCTACTAAATTTAATGGTTAACGAAGCGAAAATCTTCATTTTACCAATAAGATGCAGTGTCAAAAACAGAGTAATGCTCAGCTCCAGAAAGTGGCACCCAACGCTGATCGGATCGAAAGAGCCAACGTTCAACGCTGCCACGGTGAGGCTTAACGTTGATTGGCTCGTAAAATCCAACGCTCAACGCTGCCATGGTGAGGCTTATCGCTGTATCAAATATCAACAATCACAGATTAAGGTTTTTAAGCAATCTGGATCTGCTTCATTACTCCAATTGGTACTTCTACTATAAGCAATGGTCAAAAAGAATTTATAAATTATAGTAGGTAGCACCAATTAGATCCATGATCCAATAACTTCATATTTCTCAAATACCCCCAATTCAAACAATACAATCATTTAAAAGATCAACATACCACAATCACAAGCCTCAATAATTCATCATAGCAAATACTTCACAATCATACAATATATAACTCACTCACTCTAAAAGCTATTAGATTCCATTACCTGTTATCCTACTTAGGCAACTCTATATACATCAAACGCCTCTAACTCCATAGGATGCTCTATCTAAACATAGAAACATCACAAGAACGATCAAGACACACCGTTATGATCATTGATCAACATAGACTCATATTGATGATTAAAACATCGCATGCAAGCTGAAGGAACTCACATTCAACAAAAAACAGAAAAAGACTAAAAAGAAGGTGAAAACTCAACTTATGTGAATGGAGAAACTGATCGGTCCAATTTGAAGAGCTCGCCGAGAGGATCAATCCTACGTTCTCGATTTTTCAATCAAATTACTAGAGAGACAAAATTCCTAGAGAGAAGTCAAAGAGCTATAGAAAAGTGGTTTCTAGAGAGATAATGTATTTTAAAATAATGAAACTCTTTTAGAACGATTCTATTTATATTAAAACCTTTTAATATTAAAATAATAGTGTCTCACTATTTTTAAACCTCTATCAATTCTAAAATGACATTTTCTAGGGTTTCACAAGATAGCTCGACCCTTCATTTGTTGTGGAGAAAAGAAACTGGAACAATTTTTCAGTAGTTTGGAAACCTTGGACTTCAATGATGTCTTCCTCAATGTACTTTCTCTTCTTGCTAAGGAAATCTTTCAAACATTTTATGTACACTGACATTTGTGTTATTGCTTCAGAGAAAGGAATTTTTATTTCCGATTGTTTGAAGATCTCCATGAATCGAGTCAACTTTTTTTTCCTTATCTTTCTTGGATAGTACGAGAGGATATGGAAGGATTTTCTCCAAATTTTCTTCTTTTCTTTTCTCACTTTTCTCCTCCTTTGTTCCTACGGAAACACTAATAGCGTATTAGGGAGCACAAATCATATCTTACACCAGTCGTCGACTTCTCAGACTGGTTGCTCCTTGGATTAGATATGTCCTCTTTTAGTGTTGGCAGATTGGACCCTTAGGGGGTTACCTGCGGAAAAGACTCCGATGATCAAGTTAACAAAGGCTCTCAAAAGTCAAATCACATATTACTGAATTAATGAAAATGTACCTTTAATTGTTAGGGTTCACATGTATTTATAGAGATATTAACTATATTTTACCCCCTTTATGGGCTAGGCCCCTCTTTATTGTGTTGGGCCAATGTTTAGGCTTTGACTGGGCCTAGGCCAGGCCCAAGTTCCATGTTTGTGATCTGACAATAGAAGTCCCATTGTGATTTCCTATGTATGGAGTTGACGACTTTTACTTGTGTGTTATTCTTTAAAGTAGGCGGCATTAGCCGTTATATATGTGTCCTTATTTTGTGCAGTTAACTAACAATCTATTCTTTTTATGGTAGGAGTAGTCGTAGGTGGTTCAGACCGGGTAGTCAACCATATCGGTCCTGACTGCCTAGGTATAGTACATCCTCTTTTTTATTTTCTATTTTTTTTCTTTCCGTTCTCATTCTCTCCATCGTTCTTTTCTTCCTCTCTTTTTTCATACACATTTCCACTCCACGTTATCATAGCATTACAATGCTTTTTTGGGTTTACCTCTATATTGGTTGTAAAATTCGTTTCAAAATCTTCTTTTACTATCTTTGCTAATTTACCCAATTGTGTTTCCAAATTACAAATTGAGGCTTTTGTGCTCTTGTGAATTTAAAGAGAGACTTGCATCAATTGTTGGAGTGTCTCCTCCAACTTTTTGTCTCTTGTGTAGGGAAGGTTGTTGATGTTGTTGTTTCTTATTGAATGGTCCATCTTGTCCTATGCTTGGATGAGACTTCCATTGGTTATTGAAATTCCCATAATTTCCTTGGCGGCCTTGATTTCCCATGTAGTTGACCTCTGTCGATGGTTGACTCTACATGGCACATCTACATGGCCTTGATTTGCACCGTATTGCTAATTTCCAAGAACGTGGCCAGGTTATTATATGGATTTTCATGTGAGAACCCACAAAATTGATTACTCTACACCAAATGTATTAGGGTAGACTTCATCTCCATATTTGTTACAATTATTGTTGGCCTAGCAATGCTATTAAAATTGAGTGGGCCCATAAATGTGGCATAGTCTCCTAAAGTACACTTTCCTTCACCTTCTTTAGCCATATCCACCTCTTCTTTGTGATTTGATGGTTGGATTATGCTTGATAAGAGAAATTTGTTGTACTTTCTATGGTTGTGGAGGAGACTTCTTGTGCTTCCTTTAATACTATTCTCCTAATATTGTTGTTTCTCCAAGCTGTTCTTTCAATCTTCAGATCGTAGAGTAATTGATCAGCCAAAAACCTACGTCTCATCCATAGTAAAGAAAACTAGACAGGGCCTGTTAAATAGTATAAAACAATAAAGACAATTTTTTGAAAAAAAAAACTAAATCATTAAAGAAACACAACTAAACTAAACCAAACTATAGTCCCCGACAACGGGTCAGATATCGTATCCCACAGGGACTAATGTGGTTTAATTTAATTGACTAATTACTAACAAAGGGTGAGAATAACAAACATTTTAGGTTTAGTTAAAAAAAAGAAAATAAATTCAAAATTAAATTGTAAAGACTAAAAGGAATTGGCACAATGGAAACAAAGAACTTGATTGAGATATGTATCAAACAAAAGCTTCATTGCAATTGGGTTTTATGATCAAATTCAAAGCAAAAACACTAAACTATATTCTTCTAATTCCTAATTTAGTATTCACACCTTATATAACAAGCACTAATGTGTTAGCAACAAGTCTAAACTTTAATAAGAACCCTAATGTCTTAGAACTTTCCTTATTAAGAGTTTGCCTTAATGATCAAAATTATGATGTTATGAATGACTAATGATGTACAAGATTGATGCTGAAGTTGAATGCTTCCATCCTTCAAGTGTAAAGACATCAAGTTTCTTTCTCTCCAAGTGTGTATTTAGCCTATGTCAGGCCCTCAATTTATATACTTTCATAATTGGACTGGACCTAAATTTATATTTGAAAACCTGAAATATTAAATAAAATTCAAAAATAAAATAAAAGTAAGATATAAAAATAAATAAAATAAAAACATGATAATGTCAATTATCAAGTGGATTAGCGACATGCGATAAGAGAGCGACAATAGGTGTTTCACCCTATTGTCTAAGATATTATGCTTTGAAAAAAAAATTTGGGGCATCGAGAAGTGTTTCTCCAAAGCCACAAAGTGGGTGCCAAAATGTTCTGACCAAAAGGTTGAGAGTTCGATCGGTTAGAGCATTAATATTACTTTTGATTTTCAACAAAGTTCTCTACTCAATCTTTTGCTTCAGTCTTACTTGCCTCGACACGTTTCTTTTCCACCTTTTTCTTGTGACATCCTTCTGTTCAATTATTTCTTGACACGCTCAACATGTAATGTAAAAGGTATACTTATGCTAGTATCAATTTTGTTTGAATTAGAAACTAAACTGGAAGGAGTGGAAAGTGAATTAAAATTTAGTAAAATATGTAATTGGTATAATAATATAATAGACTACATATTACATTAGACATAATCTATTATGCAACTAAGACAATTAGTTTTTGTTAAATTTTGAAATTAAGGAAAAGTTTGAAAAAAAAAATATTTTTTCTTTTTTACTTTGATTTTTAATTTTTCCACATCTTTTCACTACAAGAAAATCCTCAATTAGAAACCAATTTTAGAAACCAAAAATAGTCAGTCACTATAGTAACCAATTTAGATACAAATTTACGAAATAAAAAAGTATTTGTTACTAGAATAGTCACTATTATAAATAAAAAATTATATTTAGTCACTAAATTGATCACTAATTTTAAAGATCAATTTAGTGACTAATTATAATTTTTATTCATAATAGTGACTATTTTAGTAACCAATAATTTTGAGTTTTTTAAATTAATATTTAAATTGATCACTAAAATTAATTATTATTTATAAATTTTCTTGTATCATTTGAAGTGGCATGTGGATAATAGTTCTAGAATCTCATAATGAACTAGAGAAAATTGAGGCTAATCAAGTGGGAAAGCTTATTGTAGGCTATTGCATTAGAAGTTTAAGGGTAAAATATATTAAATGGCATAAAAGACTCACATTTATGTAAAAAGCGTTGGTACCTTATATATGAGTTTTAGTAGATAAAATATAAAATCTCTTTAAAAATAGTGATGAAAAGTTGCGTCGAAGAATTTAGAAAAAGTGTATATATTTTTTCATCTTTGATTTTTTTTACCAAATGATTTTTTTCATGGATATTGAAGGGTATAGGTTGGTCACTTAATAATTATTTTATTCCTACCAAGAGTTAAAAGAATAAAACAAGTGAGAAAAGGAAACAACTGAGAAATAGAAAGGAAAGGAAAAAGTGGAAATAAAACTATTGTTTTTAAGAAAAATTACTAAGTATATATGGTAGTGACAATATTTACTGGAATGATAACACCTGAGTCTAATTAAACAAAATTCATGTCAATTAAATAGAAAAAAATGAAAAATAAATTTATAAGTTAGTATCGGTTTTCCTTTTCTGCTAAATTTATTTGTAATAACGTTCAGTTGAAAAAAAAAAAATGAAATCATAAAAACAAAAACTAGGGTAGGGTACTGTATATGTGCATTTTTTTTTCGGTGTGTATTCAACAAAACAACCTTTTGACCATGCAGTTTTTCTGTTTGTCTGTTAGCTTAATTTAAAAGACACGTATGTGCATTGGTAAAAGATTAAGATTTGCGTTCTGAAATAATAATCATTGGTTTGACTGGTATACGATAATCAATAAGTAGTACTGCTACTGTATATGGAATCATTTCACATATGAAATTTTCATAAAAGCTATTTCATCCCAATAGAATACTCGACTTTCTTATCTTCATTTATGTACACACCTAGCCGGTCTTATCGGCATATCAACACATATCACTCTTGACCGACATATCTATATTGGCAAAGGCTGGAAGACTAGTGTATCACACTAAGCCAACTTAACAAAATAATAATAAACAATCACCATATCTATACGCTAAATCATTCAAGTAACCGGTCTGGGCTGGATTGACCGAAGCCTAGCCAGCCTGAACCGGTAACATAAAACGTTAAGAGGAATAACCTGCCTAAGACAGCATATAAGCAATACAAACCACCAAAGGGAGTAGTCGGTTTAGGCCGACAACCTTAATACACTTAGCGAAATCAAAGCCCCCTGATATCCAATGAGCCCATAATAATCGAACTAAGAGCCTGGCTAGGGCCCAGGCCCACCTACAACCCAAACTAGGGCCCAAGCTAGGGCCCGATCCATGACATTGCCAGACATAATTAATACTTTATAAATACGCATGGACCCCAGTAATTAAAGGTACACATTCATTACTCCATTAATCACCTGATTTGACTTTTTGAGAGCTTTGACTGACTTAAGCTTCAGAGTCCCTTCTGCAAGTAACCCCTTCCGGGTCCAAGCAAACATGTGCCAACCGAGAAGAAGCCAATTGAGGAGATAGCAGACTATACGGGTAAAGTGACACTTGTGCCTAATGTATCTTATTTGTTCTCTACAGGAACAATTTACATGAAAAGTTGACGATTCTAGTTAATTGATGGATTACCATAAAGTAATAATTTATTTAAGATTTGTTTTGGGAACTTCTAAATCTATGTGAATTTTAAAGTTAATTTAATTAATAACATGAAATATAATTTAATTATATATATATATATATATATATATATATATATATATATATTAAATGTAGAATTTTTAACATGTATTTTCTTGATTTAATAATTGTCCATTTTTGTACTGAATGATGCTAACATGAGTGTGAAACTAATAACAACTTTTATTCTTAAAACAAATATATGAATAAAGATTAAATATGTTTTTAGTTCTTAATTTTTTAAATTCATCTCTATTTCAAATTTTAATACATTTTATTTTCAAATGTTGACAAAAAAAAGAGATTGACATATTGCTTTAATAAAGACTTTTGATGATGATGACTTATGAAGAAGTGTGGAAGACTTAATGATAATTTATAAAAAGTGTTGAAGACTTAAAAATGTATGGATTCTAGAGATACATTGAAGACTTAAAGTTTAGTTGTTGAAGTCTTGTAATTTGTATATCTTATTTAAAATAGTTAAACTAATAGGAGAATAGTCAAAAGGTTGAACCCAAGTAAGCAACGCACTGAAAAAACTTAAGAAAGAGTTTTTGCTTCTGCAATTAACACTGGAATAATCAATTATTCTTATTGATAACTGATTATCTTACTGAAAATTGATTTTCGAGAAAAGTCATTATGATAATCGATTATCAGCAACTGTTGTGACTTGACATTTCGTATTCTTAACCTAAATTTGAAAGTGGCTTTTATAAATGAAGGCAAGAGTTCTCCTTTACAAAGAAAAATAGAGAAGTTAGAGAAGTCTAAGTACTTGAAAACTCATCGTGGAAAGGCTTTGAAAAACCTAGTGTGGTGTGATTGAGTACTCCTGTTGTTGCTAAGAGAAATGGTTCATCCTTTGTGTGATTCAAAGGAGGCGTTCATTCCTTGTGGATCAAGAAAGAAGTTTCTTCATCTTTTGTGTGATTCAAGAGAGGTATCTTCATCCATTATGGGATTCAAAGGAGGTGTTCATGTTAAAAAATGTTGAAAATAGAATAATGATAAACCAAAAACAAGATAGAGATATGGATAAAAGAGATGATCAAGTCGAATTGTTCTTATGACAAACAATAACAATATAAGATGATGTAAATGAGGAAAGGATAAAAAAAGTCTGGATTGAGGCACTCATAGTGTTATCCTTAGAGAGAAAATACCCCACTACACAAGGCAATGTAAGAACCGGGAAATTTAAATAAATAATAATTAATAAATTACAAATAATGGTGGGTTGGAAGTACCCCTAAGAGAATTTCTTGACAAGTCATAGACAAGGAATAATATTAGCTCAAGTGGTTAAGAGTACTTGACTATTATGAATGAGCTTCGGTTTGAATCTTGTGTATGTCAATTGTGTGATATTTTCATTCTTTTTTATTTTACATATATATTGTGAATGTAAAAGCATGGTTTAACATTATATGTGTATACAAAATTGGTATGAAACATGTGTTGGTGTGATGGATGTGCATATGCATGATGGTTGGGAAGCATGGGAGTTTGAACCTTGGCTAGCGTAAGTAGACTTTTTTTATGTTTTAATCTTTTTGCTAGGTGGTGGAAAACCTCTAAACCTTAGAAATTCGTTGGGAAAACAGAGGGATTGAATGGTGCCAATAAAGGGACCAATTAATGGCCACTAACCAATAATTTTTCCTTATTTTCGTTTTATTAATTTTTTAATTTATTTTTGGGCTGGAAATTGTGGGAGGGAAAAGAGTGAGTGAGAAAATAAAGAGTCATATAGTATGGCAACAAGGAGAGTTAGGGAGAACTGAGAAATTGTGATCCAGGGAGAAGAATTAAGTGTTCTAAGGGAGTTGGAGTGGAGGCAAGGAATGAAGCCTTTGGCAACAACGAAAAATCCATTAGGATTGCATTTATATAAAAGATGAGAGAAAAAAATTATGAACAAGAAGTCATTAAAATAAATAAAATTAGTATCAATTTAGCTTATATTAACTTAAATATATATAAATTAATAAAATTATCGTTAATTAAGTATACAATATATTTATAATATATTTGTAGATTTTCTTTGACATATTATCGTTAATAAAATTATCGTTAAAACATATTTTTTCTAATTAAAAAATTAAAAGCAGTCAGTATCTTCTTAAAATTTGTTAAGTCGACTCTATCAATGTTAACTAAACTTATTAGTGTTAACTAAACTGATTTCGAAGGACTTAAATATTTATTTACGACAAGAACTTAAAAATAATAATAAGACTAAACATACTTTTGCTATTTAGCTTAGGTGAACACTATTACTTCAGAACTAAATTATTTAAAATTAATTTTATATTTTATATAAAAAAATACAATACCATATTAAATTTGGATAAACCAACTCCAATTTTATGCTAATATACTTCCATAGAGAAGACAAAACCTTATCGCAATTTGAATCTTCTACTTTAAATATTACTCAAATTTCTTATTTTTAATCTAATGTGGGATTGAGAGCTCTCTTACTTAATTTAACCAACTTTAATATTTTCTTATAGAACAATGATATTTGATTACTAAATCTTGACAACTTTCTCTTATAACATGAGGTGTTATCTTCTAAGTGATTTTAAAATATTAAAAATGAGAAAAAGGACAAATGAAAAATCACTTAAAAAAATAACATCTCATATTATAAGATAAAATTGTCAGAATTTAATAGTCAAAAAATTATTTTCCTTTCTTATAATACAAGTCTGTACGGTGCAAGCCTGAATATGACGTAATTGTGACAAAGCACTTATGTGAGTGCATCCAGTCAAAAGTAATAGTCATACACTAACTATTATTTTTTTAGACTACTACACGCATTGGCAGAACTTTTTTGGGACTAAGGGGAGCCATAGCTCTCCCAAGCTTTTAATTATATATATATATATATATATATATATATATATATTTAAAATTTATATTATTATATTATTTTTATTAAGTTATATATATATTTATATATTATATTTTTAGTGTTTAAAAAGTAAAATAAAAATTAATTTGATAAATTAATAATTGGATTAAAGAGATTAAAAGAAAGACAGATTAGGAAAAAAAATTTGGAGAACATAGAGAGCAAATAATGCATACTCACACGATCTCATGAATAAGTATCCTAGTATGATTTATCTATGTTAAATTTATAATTCTTCCATTGTGATATTTTTTCCAAATTAAGTTTTCCCAAATTAGTATGAACCATAACTATGATTTTAGGAATTTTTTGTATGAAATTGGCATGAACCCTAATTATATTTTCTCAAATAAATATAACCCAACATTATAAAATGTTGATATTTTGTATTTTTAACTGCATACAATGAATTAGTTAAATAGTATTCAATTGAAATAAAAATTAGAATACTCATTTATGTGAATTCAATAAATTAGGAAGATTAAAAATTGAAAAATTTGAATTGTACGATTTGAGTAAAAAAAATAGTTTTTTAATTAAGAAAATTATATATAAAAAATCTCTTTTAGCACCCCTGGACATTTTCTCCAAGTTCCGCCACTGACTACACGTGCGCCATGATTGACCTAAGTCAATAATGTTTTATATACGAAGATCATTCTCATCCAATCGATGCGTTGTATATTGCGGCTCTCATGTTTCTTATTAGACCATATACAAATCTTAGCCAATATCTTTTTCAAAACCAATTATGATTAGGGATCTCAACAAAATTCATTCGAGGCAGATAAATGCAATGTATAGAAAATGAATATTATAAATAGATATTCATGAATAAGGAATACGAGTATTTTTTATATCCGCATGTTAATAGAATAGGTATGGAAATCATAATATCTGTATTTGTAGATAGCCGTACCCGCTATACTCTAATATAAATTAAAAAACCATCATTAAAACGAATAACATTTTGATTTTGAATGAGTTATTTTTTATCAATTGGTTTCAAAAAAAATTCATTTCTTTATAAATTATCATTATTCAATACTATTTAAATGTGTTATTTGTACTTTGTTTGAAACAATAAAATATTTACAAATCATGTTTAAAATAAATTTATTAACAAAATTTTCTTAAGGAAAAAACGTGTTTATTGCCTGAAATAGAATAACAATACAAACATAAGTAAACAATATCGTTAATTTCTATTTTAAAATATTTTTATTTCAACTTAGGATTTCATTTAGATATCACTTTTAAATAAAATTAAGTACTTTATGTTTTTGAATTCTTGATTAGGTGAATATATGAGTATATTTTAGAGCATCTATTTTGTCATCCTTAATTTGTACGTAATTATAATTTAATTAATACTACAAGAAACATGTGTATTATGTTTGTGTCTGCATATTATATAAATTTAATTTTCATATATGTTTTTAATACATATTTAGTTATATAATATATTTATTTTTATGTGACTTTATTTTTAAAATTTGTGATATTTCTTAAGAGAATTAAATTTAAGATTAAAGTAATTCGAATTAACCAGAGTTAGATAGAAAAGAGAATTAAGATAAGAACGAGAGATTACTTGGAATTTATGAAAAACAATGCAACTTTTTTCTAATCAGCAAACAAATATAAATATAAATATATATATATATATATATATATATATATATATATATATATATATATATATATATATAGAGAGAGAGAGAGAGAGAGAGAGAGAGAGAGAGAGTTTAATAAAATGTTTGGTAATGAGACATGATCGTTGAATTTTCAAGTGTATACCTCTTTGAGATGTGATAGTTTATAGTATTTTTTTTTAGAGTGAGTAAAAATATTGAGAAATAATATGAAAACAATAATTCTATTTATATATTTCTATAAATTGTATATAATACAATATTTGGAAATCGTATTCAAATTTAACGATATATTAATCAAATGGGTTTGTATGTACTAAATTATATTAAGAAAAAAACAATTAAAAAATAGATTTTTGCTTTTATACATGATTATTTAATGTTGCTTGTTTTAGAACAAGATTAGTTATGCTATTATTTCCTAGTAACTTTTCTTTTGATTTCTTAAATTTAAAAAATGTTTAATTCGAAAAATTAAAAAATATATTTTAATTTTGAAATACTAAATTTAAAAGACTAAAAGGAAGTTTTTAGGATTTAACGTGTGCTTAGAGTTTAGGATTTACATTTTTAAGTTTAAAACTATATTTTTAGTCTTTTAAATTTATTGTTTAGGGACTAAAATAATTATATTTTTTATATTTAAGTATTATTTAAAAAATTATAATCATCTCAAAATTTTACGAAAAAATATGATTAGCTTTTAATTTTTTGAGACTTCTTTTCCTTACAAAATTATCTATTTAAAAAATGTTTATTTAACTATTTATTTTAAAATCGTCATAAATATGGGTTCAATAATTGATGGTGGGGACTACACACGCGTCAACAGATTGATACAGTAAATTTTCTGTATGTATGGGAATGGTGAGTGCATTATTTGGAAACGGAACTCTTTCCAATTTTTGACTAATTTGTCTCTATCACTTTAAAATCCTGAAAGGTTCTTGTAGCTTAGAAATTTTTATACACAGACAAAAATACTTAGCTGTCTGTAACACCCTTATTTTTCAGTTATTAAAATTTAGGTTTAATTACTTGTAATGTACCTAGTTTGGGTCAAGGGTGTCAAATTGGTATCTCGCGAAAAAAAAGTGTCAATTTGATATCCAAATAAGTTTAAGTGCATCAATCAGGTGCACACTAACACAAAAAAGCCCTTTAACGTCACCCCAATAACGTCTGCCTAAAAAAAGCCCAACGTTAAAAATGACCGGTGGCATTTTTGTAAATAACGGGACCTTTTTAACGTCTGTCCGCTCCACGTCAGACGTTACTTAACGTCTGTTAAAAGATACCCCGACGTCACTCAAAAAAGGACGTCGGCCCCCAGCTCGACAGACGTCCCTTGACGTCGAACCAGCGCGCGCCAGACGTCCCTTTACGTCAGCCCCTCCCACCCCCGACTTCACTTAACGTCGGATACAACACCCCCGACGTTAAGTTTTGCTTTATCTCTGCGCGAAACGCAGAAACCCTCGCGTTGTTCATCGTTTTCGCGAGAGTTCCCGCCGGCGACGCCATTTCCGACCCCCTACAGGTGAGTTTCAAAAGGTTTTCGCCATCAAACTTGTTGGGGTTTGATTATGGGTTGATTTTACGCATTTTGAACCGATTATTTTCCGTTTTCATCCTTATTTGCAGCGTTTTGAGATTCGTCCCACTTGCTCTTCGTTCTCATTTGGCCAACAGTGTGCGGAGACCCTAGACTTCCTCTCAAAGTTCGTCTTTCAATTAGAAGAGGTTAGTTTTTCATTGTATGTATATATTTGTTCATTGTATGTATAGAATTACTTGTATTAATTTATAAATGTCATTATAGTTTTAGTCTTAGACTATTTTTTTGTTAATTTTATTGGCCTATTTTTTATTTATTTAAAATTTTATAATAATATTTGTAAAATTAGGAAATAAAATTATATTTATTATTAGATATATGCATGTTTAAATAATTCTCATTGCATTTTATTTTTGAATATTATTATTGCAGTGTTATTTTATATATGTAGATTTATTATACTTATAGTATACAGTGAGCGAAACTTAGTTCCCGTTTGAGATTTAGTACAAATGATTAAATTTTTAATCGTTTGTATTAAATCTTGAATTGTCCGATTGGACAGTTTGAAAAAATTATTTTTCATAATTTGCTACAATGTGTACATTGAGGTTTACGCATAAATTTCATAAAATTTCGATTGAGGCTAATTTGTGTTGTTCTCTGGATGCATACTTGATTGTGATCATGATTAATCACTTTCATTTCGTGTACTTCAGAGACCAATGCGAAATGTTGTCGAAATTTTGTGAAATTTATGATGTTTGACTTATTTGTACATGTGTTAGCAAGTTGAAAAGAGGACCGGTAGAGCTAGAGTGGGAGTTAAGAGTATTTGGCCTCCATTGTCATGTCCCATTGTATATAAACCTGAATGATGCACTAGAGATCATTACAGGAGACAAGATGTTAAATATTTCAGTCATACAACTATGGTGCATGTAAGATTTTTATTATTATATTTCATATTTAAAGTAAGGAATTGGTACCTTTTAATATTATACCTAACTGTCTTCTTGTAGGTAAATGGACAAAGTCATTGTGGACCAAGGTCGATCTTCCGTCTATGGATTCATTGAACCTCAGACAATTCAACCTTCGGGAAACTCACCTGACCAAATCAAACTTTATTTGCAAACATGGATGGTTGAGTCAAATAGAGAGATCTACTTTGCACCATAATTATTTTGGCTAAGTACTTGTGATTGATGGTAGGTATCATTGGCAACTTTGTCTCATCATTCCAAGACAATGCCTAGTTGTATGGTTTTGTTCATGCCATAGGAAGATTCCACCAGCTTTTAAAAAACATGTTACAAGAGTAAGTATTATTTTTTTTCAATCCTAACTTATGTATCTACTTAGTTATAAAAACTTACATATGTTTTATGTTTCCAAAATTTCATTAGAATTGTGGGTAAGCTTAGAGGCCAACAACTTAAAGTCATATATCCAAAGGTTAGAACTCATTCATTTTAAAGTTATTAATTTCTGTATGTCAACTTATGACTTTAATGTGTTTATTTTATTTGTAATGTTCAGTGTAACAAGCAAGAAGATTCATGGGAATGTGGATATTATGTCATGTCTTGGATAAGAACAATCATTCGAGCTGCAGTTAAAGATGAATGGATAGAGGTAATTATATATATCTTTCACACATTATAAATCATATCAAACTTTAAAAAATGATATTCATACATAATGAAATTGTATTACTTTTTCAGCGATTCAAGAATCCATCACCTCTGCCAGATGACTCCATCCAATGGCTCTCCTTTCTCATGTGTAAATGGCTTCATATAAAAGCCAAAATTTCACTCATTTGTAGACACTCTTGAAATTTTAAGCAATAGATGCAACTTGAGTTGAGAGCACTCCTCCCTCTATTGCCTTTGAGAGTCACCCCTTTATAGAGATTGCCTCTCTCTACCTCTAGCCATTTTCCTTAGGCTAGCATAGATTAGGAAATCCTATCACCTCTCTCACCTTCCATTGCTTGCAAGTGCCTTCCAACTTGCCTCCATTCCTTCATCCAATTTCCGCTGCCCATGGAGCTCTTCATGCACCTTTGGAGCTCCACCAACATCTTTTTCTACACAAAAGGTGAGACAAAACAATTAAAAAATTGCTATTTTTTTTAAATATTTTCATGAATTTTCAGAAAACAAAGATAGAAATATTAATAAAAATTTGATTGGTGGTGAAATCCCATGGAAGGCACTCGGTACATGAAATTACCACATTATATAGTGACATGGAACTAAATTTTTTTAAAAACTAATAAAATAGTACATCGTTTTATTCATTGGAACATAAAAAGCTGCAACGTAAAACACATCACTTTTCGTTAAAAACTAGTAAAATAATACATGAACCATACATGATATTATAATCATGCAATATTTACCATATTCATTCATCCCACGTTTTGACTAACCGCGAACCCCACTTTCATATTCATTCATGCAATATTTGTTTCTATTCTTTAATTTGAATTTGGTGTGAAGCAACACAGTCAAGACACGCGTGTGAACAAATGCTTACCTAATCACTACTTTACCCTAGTAGCCACACAAACCTCACTCGTTTTCCTTCACTAATTTGCCCTTTCACCTATTTTTTTAGCCATAAAGATAATTTAATAAAATGAAAACGAAAATAAGAATTAATTGCCATCAATTGGCATTTACATGGAGTTTCTACTCAATAACTCCATAGCCACTACCCCTCTAACTTCTCTAAAGACAACTAGGGTTACTGGGTCGTCCATCCACACAATTACCAAACATATGCACAACCAACAACCCATTACATGTTTCATGACAGTTCACACACATAAACAAATATAATAACCCATCACATGGTCATACATACATGCAAAATAAAATTATATAATTAAAGTAGCACACTAATGACATACACATAATTCGAACCCAAGACCCCTCAAATGCACCAAGTGTTCCTACCCACTTGAGTTACCATTGCTCTTTGTTATATAACGTAGCCTACTAATGCTTTTAGATATACTTCCAACCCACAATTATTGGTAAATAAATATTTATTTATTTAATTTTTTCTGAGTCTTATAGGAGGATAATGCCTCAAGCTCATCCAACTTAGTGAATCTCATGAGGAAGCAAATTTGTGTTTGATGGCTAACCATGAATCTTCTAATGGTGAGGTAAGTTCTCGTAGTCATGACAATGATTATAATTCTTTGTACAATGCATTCTAATAACTACTTCATAAATCTAGTAAATTAGATGTTGCTCATAAGGAATTAAAATAACATTTTAAGGATTTACAAAGTAAGTTTGAAAAATTTCTTGAAGAAGAATAAATTTTTAAACATAAAATATCAATTTTATAAAATAAAAAGACTGAAAATGTTGAGTGTGCATTTTGCAAGAGTTACATGTTTGATTTAAATATTCTTGAAAAACAACTTGAAGATGCAACAAAGAATAAATATTTTGAAAGACCTACCTTTAAGAAAAAAAAGGTTCAAATAGAAATAAGAAAGCTCTCAAGAATAAAAATAAAAGAACTCCTAGGGTATGGTTAGAAAAAGGTAAGTCTTATTCTAGGAATTTAAATTGTGTAGCATGTTTTTATTGTATGCAAAATGGCACACTTTAAATAAATTTATAATCAAACATTTTGATGTCCCTAATAGAATATATGCTTGGATTCCTATTGTAAAGTAACCTATTTTTAACCTCAAAGGACCCAAAATAAGTTTTTGGGGACCAAAATGTTATTGTTTTTTGTCTTGCAAGTTATTTCGAAATCAAAAACTCTCTTTGGATGTTCAAGAGCTAATATATTCCCCAAACTTTTGGTATCCTGGTAAGTTCTATGAAGGGGGAGTATTTGTTCTTGAAATGTTTGTTTTTATAAAAAAATGAGAAATATTACATGTAGGGAGAGTTTATCTCTTAAGCTATTTTTTTCTATTAAAAGGGGGAGAAAAATGGAAGTCTCTATTATATGAAAGTATAAATAAAGAGGGAGTTCAATTTTTGTAAGTTATCTTATTTAGGGGCAGCTATCTAAAAGCTTCATTTTTGTTTATGATAAAAAAAGGGGAGATATATTTGTATTGACATCTTGTGATAACGTGTACATATTTAAGGTGTGTGTGTGTGTGCGCGCGCGCGTGTGTGTGTGTGGCTTGTTTGTGTTTTTAAAAGGGGAGAAAAATTATTTATCTGTTTTTGGATTATACTCTTTTCTCTTAAGTTGTTGATTAAGAACAAGACATATCACAAGTCTTCAACAATTTTTTATTATTATCAAAAGGGGGAAGATTGTTGACAAAAAGAAGATGAACATCTTCCTTCAATAAGGAGTTTTGATGATGATGATGATGACTTATGAAGAAGTTTGGAAGACTTAATGATGATGCATGAAAAAATGTTGAAGACTTAAAAGAATGCTTGGATTCAAGAGATACATTGAAGACTTAAGGGTTTAGTTGTTTAGGTCTTGTAATCTGTGTGTGTTATTTAAAATAGTTAAATTAGAATGTCAATAGTCAAAAGGGAAACCCAAGTAGTAGAGCACAAAGAGAATTTTATTTATTTTCAAAACTCACTGGAATAATGATTATTCTTAGTAATAATCGATTATCTCAATTAAGTGATTTTTGAGAAAAATGTTTTTATAATAGTTTCTGTGATAATCGATTATAACTTATGATAATCGATTCAATTATTCTTAGTGATAATCAATTATCTCAGTTAAAGGTGATTTTTGAGAAAAATGTTTTTATAAAAGTTTTTGTGATAATCGATTATCTGTGGTGGTTGTGACATAATTTTTCATATTCTTAACCTAATTTTTAAATAAGCTTCTATAAATAAAGTGGTAGGCTTTCATTTGGAGATACATAAGTTAGAGAAGTTTGTGTACTTATGGGACGACTTTGAAAAACCTAGTTTGGGTAGAGCGATAACTTGCATGAAATGAGATCTTGAGTGATTGAGTGTTGCTGCTTTTGTTAGGAAAAGTTGGTCATCCTTTGTGTGATTCAAGGAAGGTGTGTGATTCAAGAGAGGTATTCATCGCTTGTGAATTTCAAGGGAGGTGTCTTTCATCTCTTGTGCCTTCAAGAAAGGTATTTTCTAAACCCTAAACTTTCTTATCTATGATTGTATTTGTGATGTATTTAAGTGATTGAGTTAATCTCGTTTATTTTATTGTGTTTATTAAAATAAAAGAAAGAATTTTAATTGATCTTTGATATTAAAAGGGAAAATTTTTTAAAGCACATTTTTTATTAAAAACTCAATTCACCTTCCCTTTTGGTTTTTGTCCAAACGTGAATTATTCTTCTACGCGATTACTAACACATGGTAACATAAGTTAAGCCCGCTCAAGAGACACCTTAGTCTACCTAGACGGTAGGATCAAATTAAGCTCACTAAAGCACACCTGAGCTTGCCTAAGTCGACAACACACACAATGCTTGCCTAAGTTGGCAACACAAAGCTTTCTTAGATAAGTATTATCAGATCTTGCCTAAGTCAATAATTCAAATCCCTTAAGCCAACATCCATGGTCAAAGATGACCACCCATAGCTCAACCAATCGTCCCATCCACTTGCAAGGTCAAAGACGACCAATCACAACTCGACCAAAATGCCTATCCACTTGCAAGGTCAATGACAACCACCCACAACTTAGCTAAATGACCAATCTACCTGTAAAGTCAAAGACAACTACAAATAGTTCTGCCAAATTGCCCATCTAACTGCAAACATAAAGCCAATTACAACTCAGCCAAAAGGCCAGTTATAGTCGCAACTAAGAGGGCTTATGTACTTGCCTGACCCAATAGGTGGGTTGAGTAATGTAGCCCAAGAAGGCCTAATTAGTCTCATCACCCAAAAAGGCTACAAAATATTTTGAGATACACCTATTGGAGTAAATATTAACATATTAATAATAAGGGTTAAATATCTTTTTGGTCCCTTAACTTTCAATGAAATTTGGAATTAGTCCCTCTTTGAAACTTTGACCCAATTTAGTCCCTTAATTTTAGAAATGTGTGAATTTAGTTATTTTAACCAAATTTTGTTAAGGTTATTTAACATTTCATGATAATTTGTTAAGGAGACAAGACTAGTTAAGAACACGATAATTGTCATTATCATGGTTTTTATTATGTTTATTTTTATGCTTTATTGGCATTTTTATTATTATTGGTCTAAATAATTATGGATTTATTAAATAATTTTGGAAAGAGGAGTATTGGGATTTATTTGTGGAATATTTTTTAGATAAGGGGAAATCTCAAAAAGAACGAAGAATATATCAAGGATTATCAGTTAATTAAAATATATTCAAGTAGTGTTATTTTCCAGGCCTAGTCAATTCGCTGATTCACCCAACGAGCAAACTCCATTCACCCAGCAAGAGATGTCAAGTCACCCAATGACTTTAGTTTGCCTAACGATTTGGGCATTGTAAAATCATTAAATAAAATACGTCATAGAATTAAAAATCAATCTTTTGGTGAATAGGGAACTAACCTTAAAGGAGAAATGACAGATGGGCATCATGGAGGTTGGAGACACTCATTATCATTATTATTATTATTTTCATCATCTATTTATTTTCAATTGCTCAGAATATATAGGAGCAGTTAAGTCCCTTATTCATTGGGGTTGGATATAATATATCTTCACTCTTTGTGATTTCTGTTATTTAATATACTTCTTTTCCATTACTCTTGTATTATATTTTTGTTCTTAATTGCATGATTAATGATGCCTATTTGTTGATATCTAATTATTCGAAAATAATTTAAAACCTTGATTAGGATAGAGAAACTAATAGATTTTACCTATAGACATAAAGTTTAATCAATTAGCCAATTTAAACATCTTAATATAATGTGAACTTTAGGTAAAAATATCTAAGGGGCTAGAAATTTTATTAGTAATGTTTACACTTCACTTGAAGGAATTAGGGCTTGTTAGCTTGTGGTGTAATTGTTAGAGTAAAAATTGGAAGTATATTGTTTAGTGTTTTTACATTAAATTGAAACATGAAATTTAACCTAGTGAAGTCTTTATCGCATAGTTAATTTCATCAATTTAATTGTTTTCAATAATTTTATATTTGTCTTATTAAAAATTCAATATTTTCATTATTTTAAAAGTTCTTAGCCTTAACTAGTAAATAATCACAATTTCTCTAAGCAAATGCGAGTCTCTTTGGGAAAACGATATTCAAATTTTTCATTTTATTATTTGTGTGATTGGGTACACTTATCAATATTTCAGAACATAGCTATATAAATTTAGGACAATCTATTATAATGATGTAAGATGTTTTTTTTTTTTGTTTCCAACATGCAAACTTTTGGATGATGTTGGATAATATGAACTTTCTTTAATGTGAATTGTGAATTAAATTATTTGTGATCAAAACTATCTATGTACCACATACTCTTTTTTTTAACTTTTCTAATTGTATGAAAAACACGTTAAATAAATAATGAAATTATAAACATACTTTTTCATTCAATTTATGATAGTTCAAAATGATGTATTTCATTTCAGTATAGTGAAAATAGTTGCGCTTTTAATTGTCATTTTTCTTATTAGAATTATTTTAAAATAAACAAAGTATGACACTTTTATTGCCATTATTTGTGCAGCGAACACAGTAGTTTCAACTTTCATTATTTGTGTAGTGCATTAAATGGCAAGTATTGCGATGTTTTGCATAATACCGCTATATTATATTTTGTAGTGACAAGATATATGATGGTACCTAGACCTACCATACGTGTAACATCTGGTCTGGATATTACGAATTTAATTAATAAAATAGGATATTAATATTAAAACCTCATTTATTAAGCTCAATTTTCCAAAACACAGGAAATATAACAACTTTATTTCATAACAAAAACCAGCTCTAGGCCAATTATTATAAAATTCAATATATTATCAAAAATCGTCTCATAATAAAACCAATTTCTATAATTCAATTGATTACAAGAGAAACTTTAAAATTCATAAAATAAACTTTCTGTAGAAATGTTCCCATGATAGCCCACACTCTGGTTCTATGCCTCACTAGATCCACCTGCAACAACATCTGCTTCCGTGTACCGCGTACACGATCATCACCAAAACACAAGTAGTTAGGGTGAGCTAACAATTTAAACCATACACATAATATGAAACAATTATAGCAACACGAACACACCAAAGGAATTTCCATCCTTTGATTCCATAACACATAGCCACTACCATGTTACCCACGTTCTACGTCTTCTAATGAATACCTCCCCGCCCGTAGTACAATACACGTGATCCACCAACAACGAACCTCACCGCTCGTAGCATCTCTCACATGTGAGCATGGAACATATGAACTTCCCCGCTCGTATCCCCATACGAGAATATCAGGATATGAACCTCTCCGCTCATATCATCACGTCTTCACCACCAGCCGTGAACCTCCTCTCTCATGACCCAAGCATCTCCTGGTCCAAGTCCCACAATACAACATATAAAACGCAAGCCACACAATTACATTATACTTTGCGCTCTCGCCTGGCTTTGACTAAGAAATGCCAAGCGACGTTCCAGCGTAAATTGCCTGGCGGAGCCTTCTCGTCGCCAAGTGCCAAACACAAGTAGAGCCTTTGACAAAGGGCTATCGCCTGGCGGGTCACTCCTCACCACCAAGTGCCACGCGTTCCAGGGATTTCCCTGGTACTCCTATCGTCTAGGGCTATACATGTGTCGTTAGGTGCTATACCAGTAACGTTCCAGCTACTAGTTTAGCACTCTACCACGGAGTTTCAACACCCCTCAACAGTTCAACCATACATACAAGCTATAAATTTAACTGTATTTAAATTACCTATACTTGCACGACTATAATTTCCGCCAACATAACACTTCACTTATTCAACAATCATATAACTCATCCAATCATAGTCCTTATAAATGAATAACAATGCATACATCCATTTATCAACATTTCATACTTAACATATGCATTTTTACCATACACTTAATCTTTTCCAACATGCAAGTTACTACCACTATATATATGCACACATCACTAATACACATAACCACAGTAACTAAAACAGTCACCTGATCACATCCCAATCAAATAAACCTTTATTTTTTCATACAATTGATACCAATCATCACACCTGTGCATATATAATTAGAGGTCTTACTTATACACACTTCCTTCATACCACATTTGTCATTTTCCTAGCTTACACATATCATCACCTAATGACCCAAATCACGCCCATTCACAAAATTAGCTCAGAACACCCACAATCCTAATGTGTTGCCTGGCGGCAGTTCATGCTCCGCCAGGCGGTGCATACAGAATTTGGGTTCTTGCCCAGATTTCTACATCTGCGTGAACACCAACCATGCAATTCGTCCTATTTTTACAGATTTCATTCATCCCCCAATCCCAAAATGAAACTTAATTTCCCAATCATAAAAGATTTGTAAAATTATAGCGAAGACATTACTGGCTTACATTTTCAACCTATGAATAACGCATGCTCAAATCAAATATAAAGCAACAACCCTCTAACAAATTAAGTACATGATTCTATGCATCGATGCAAATTAATATAGCACTTCACACCTCCTATGCAATAATTTAATTTATATTGATATACATGCATTCACCATTAAACCAATTCTCAACATGTGACTAACCCAAAGGAACATTCAAATTCATATCGATGCAAATTAATATAGCATTTCACCTCCTATGCAATAATTTAATTTATATTCATACACATGCATTCACCATTAAATCAATTCTCAATATGTGACTAACCCAAAGGAACATTCAAATTCATAGAGACTTACAACATAACCCAATCATGCTTGCAACTCATGCCACATTAGTAGTTACTTGAAATTATAAAGAGTTTATTCATGCATTTTAAAGACTTCCAAACCAACAATCATGAGTAACATATATCTCTAGCTACTGACCTCCAAATCAAATTTGCACTGTGAAGAACTACATGTTATGGACCACCTGTCCAAATTTCACATAAATCGGATGGTTAACGAACTGAAAATGCAGTTTTACGAAAACTGCACAAACCAGAAAAACGGTGGCGTCTAGCGCCCAAAAGTCAGGAACTTGGCCCCTGGTAGTACAAAACCAGTGCCCAACGATACTTGCTCCGTGAAAAATATGAAAAACAATATTTTTCGTGAATAGAACACCACGTGCATCGCTTTGCAGCAGCTCTTCACCGCCAGGCGATCCTTAACAGCAAACCCAGAAGACTAGGTCTAGAGCATGCGTGGCCTGGCGAGTCGCACATGACTACCAGGCGGTTTCTGGAAAATTCTAGAAACACGAAAAATATTCGCAGAAATTGAACCACATGCATACATACTGCACAAAATCATTCATCAAAATTGAAAACACGAGATATAGCTCCCCTAACCTGAATTTCCCGCTCCAAAAGTGCTTTTAGAGTCCTTCCATGTTTGACATTTGATCTACCCTTTGATCTTCGTCCTTGTGCACTCATTTCAACCTTCTGACACTCTCCTTAGTGTTGTTTTAAGGTTCTCCAACTCCCTTTTAGTGGCCACACGAAAATTCCTTCACCAAGACCCTACTCTCACCCTTCGCCTCCATCATTAGCCTCATTATTTCTCCCTTAATTGCCCAAAACGAAAAATCCATTAAGGATGGGTTTAAAATACACCAACTCTCCATTACTTGGTGGTTTCTCAACCTCTCTACCTTCTTTGTAGACGGCTAGGGTTTTTGACCCTTCTCATCCATGCTAAAAATAATTTTAGCAAAAAGAAAACTTAACTCATGTCTACGAAGGTTTGAACACACAACCATGCCAATGTCAAGTCAATGTATAACCATTCAACCAATTCATGTTTCTTAACATTTCATGCGCTCCATGCCTTATAACCTCTTATCCCACAACCATGCTTGTATGCAAAATAATTAAATAATAAAAATAACCCATAAATGGCATTCACAAGACTCAAATCGAAGTCCTCCCCACACCGTCAACATGTATTTTTTTAATTTTCCCGAGTCTTACAATACGGCAAAATCTTCACATGATTACTTCAATTGTTGAAAAAGATGCTTCTAGCGAGTAATACAAGACTTGATCGAAATTATGAGGTAAAGAAGATACTTTATCTGATGGGTATGGAATATTAAAAGACATATTAAACACCTTAGATGACATGCCAAAGACATATAAATAATCAAAAGGCTATGAGTGTGGCTATTACTTCATGCATTGGATGACAACCATTGTGCAAATCGGTTTTGAAAGAGGTTGATATTAAGTAATATGTTATAACTCACTATTACACGTATAAAATAATTGATTACTTTCACATGGACTAATCTTAACTTCAATTCCATTTTGTAGATTTTATGACACTATTGTACTCAAATGCATTAACTTATTTCAAAAAACATGGGCTAAGTATTTTGTTGATAGATATAACAATTTAGAGTAGTAGACAATTAATTGGTAGAACTTGTATATGTTTATTTATTATGCTTGGTTTATAACTATTTTTATTAATCTTTGTTTAAAACTATGCTCACTAATCTTTGTTTAGAACTTATATATGTTTATAATTTATTGAAATGTTGTCTTGAATGATTAAAAAAAGAATATGAATTTGAAAATTTATGCGGGATTGTGTCATTCAATTTAAAAATATCATTTAAGAAATATCATTTTTTAACTACAGTTAAAATATGAACCATCGCAGTTTTGCACTTTTTACGACATTTATAGGGTGAATCGTCGTGATACATCACATTACATTTTTTTTCTTGTTTTGATTGACTTTTCACAAGTGTTTATTGCAAAACCGTTGTCATATGTTTTTGCTAAAAAAATATTTTTTGTTTGTTTTGCTTTTTCTTTTTAACATTACACAAGACGAAACTGTTATGATTTTTTTTTAACAGATGTAACACAAATTTGTGGTTGAATCTCTTATAAAATTTTATTTATATGCATGTGTCTCACACTTATATAAAAACAACCACAAATGGTTATGTATATACTTTTGTTGTATGATGGTTTTATATAACGATAATGGCAATGTCATTGTTATTTATGTCAATGTCATTGTTATTCATATGGATCACATTCTTCATTCATTATAGGTTTATGATTTATAACTTTATTATATTAAGTGAGTCTTAACAATAAAATTATACATAAAACTACATTTTAAAATTTAATAAAATTTACTTTCTCTAGAGATAATAAGTATTATATGCACATATAATTTTATATAATTGTTTAAATTTACATAAAACAATGCAAATATTCATTGTTTTTCATTAACACAGTACTAGGGATGGTAATATGGGTCTGGCCAGTCGGGTTGACCCGCAGGCACACGAAAAAAATGTGGGGCGGGCTAGGGTAGTGGGCCTGCAGGCCGTAGTGGCCCGGCCTGTATAAGCCCGCGACCCACATAATTAAAAAAAAAAACTTGCACTTGTGTATATTAATTACTTTTTTTATGGACCATTGCATTAACGTTCCAAATTCTTGTATAACTGGGAAAGACAAGTATTATGTATTTTTAAATGTGCTAAAATTTAAAGAATACATTTTGTATGTCATAGTATGAATATGAATATGATGAAAATGTTGAATTATCAATTTATCATCCAACTCCCCAAAGTCTTTACTTAATTTTGTGAACTTCTTAAAGTATCCCAATTTTTAATCATTGAAAGTTTTATCATAAGAATTAAAAAAAATTAATTAAAAAAAAGTGGGCCAACCCGAGGACCCGCAGGTCAAGTGATGTGTAGGGCGAGCCAGTGACTGCAGCCCACATAAATTGTTCGGGGTGGGGCGGGCCAACTCGCAATGTGCGGGGCTTACGCGGGCCAGCCCTTAACTAGTCGGCCCAACCCACATTGCCATCCCTACACAATACAAAAGGAATTCAATATCTCATATCATAGTCACTATAATAACAAACTTTGAGCAAAATAAAATATCTACATTTATTATGTTATTATTTATTCAATATTTTATTACATTACATACTTTTGATGTCACTAGTGCAGTTTTGGAATTTTAATTGCCTTTCAGGCCATAGTTATGGATGAACCAAAGCTTATAAGGACGCGATGAAATTTGCAATTTTGGGAACATTTCTTCCTTGGGTCATTTCGTAATCGAAGCCTATAAGGGCTTTTTTGCTTTGCTCATAACGCAACCAAAGCCTACAACGCCTCAGACTTCCCTAATATTTCAAAATTGCCACTGTCAGCACAACTTTTAGCCTTAGATGGAACAGGACTGAGGCTATATCCACTTTGAGCCTCAGTTATTAATTAAACTAAGGCCATATACCCTATTAAGGTTCCCAAATTCGCGAATTTCCATTTTTCCCTTTGTCCCAAAATCCTCTATGCAAAAACCACCATTATGCCACTGTCCTCCACAGTCTGGTCGCTAGTTCTTGTTGCAGCTGCCTCCGTCTTGCTTTGCTGCCTCAGTTGTGCCACCCTTTACCGCCGATAGCCACCATTGCATCGTCACCTCTCGATGTCAATGAGGTTTTTTTACACGTTTTGGTTTTTTCATTGCGTTTTGGGTCGTTTGTATTGCTTTGCTTCTTCTGTATGCTATTTTTCATAGTATTTTGAGTTTTATGGTTGCATTTTTCATCATCAGGTGTTGTTGCATTGTGGAATTTGTAGCTCTCACATTGTTGCATCATCTTCTATTTTCAGATGTTATCCGCTTCTCATGCTCCCAAGTTCCTATTTCTACTGTGAGGCTATTATTTTTTTAGTATATCTTGTTTAAATATGTTTATTTGTCTTATGTTTGCTATATGTGATTAATTATTTTCTGAAATGTATTGTTTGATTTTCTTATAGTTTAAGTTAGCCTTAGTTTCCCGTTTAAGATTCAATATGAAAACTAAGTATTATTCTCAAGTTTTGTTTTCGAAGAAGTTATATATATTTAAAAATTAATAGAAGGGGATAATCACTTTCATTTCGTGTATCTTGAAGACCAATGCGAAATACTAACAAAATTTTGTGAAATTTAAGATATGTTTTTTAAAATTAATATGTACCAATAAAATAAAGAAAGTGAATCTTCTTATTCATTCAAAGATTACTGAAATTGTTCATGCAATTTTAGTTCAATATATAATACTATGGATAAAGATTAGATTAATTCAACGCACATTAATGTTGAGTAAGAGAAAGGAGTAGAAGAATTTATACAATTTACGCAACGTTTTGAAGGTAGAAGTGATGATGAGGTGAAATTTAGTTGTCCTTGTGTCAACTATTTGAATGGGAGAAAGTTGAATGCAACTCAAGTTAGGGAACATCTTATTTGTGATGGTTTTCTTAAAAGTTATACAATATGGATATGGCACGGCGAATTAATAGACTTTCCAATTGTTTTTCGAATAGAACATGTTGTCAATTCTACCATGGAAGAGGGACACGAAGAGCGAGTGGAAGTAGACAATATGGAGGACATGATACGGGTTGTTATCGCATAACCTTTTGTACAACCATATTTGTTTGAGACGATGTCTGCTGATGCAGAAACTCCGTTGTATGTCGGTTCAACTAAGTTCACGCAATTGTCAACGATTTTAAGACTCGTGGATTTGAAAGCGATCAATGGGTGGACGGGTAAAAGTTTCACAGAATTGTTGGTGCTCTTGAATGAAATGCTTCCCAAGGAAAATACTCTACCCACTTAAAATTATGACTGCTAAGAAAATTCTTTGCAAAATCATAAAACTTCAAGTTTTTTTTAGAACATGCGTGTAAGAAATATGTGTTGAAATCTATAATGACATTCGTAAATCAATCTTATATGTTAAGTCAACAAAATTACAAATAAACTCAAGAGTAAAGCTACATATATAATCATTTTTTAATAATTATATTTCAAATATATTATAATATTATATTAAATATAGAAGTATCACTTTTTTTTATTATAAAAGTGTAATAAACTAAACAAAAATAAAAAATTAAAATAATTAACTTAATTTTTGATATTTTCAAAATAATTTATTTTGATATATTGTCATTTTAAGAGGTGTCTTTTACTTGTCAAAAGTAAAGAGTTCCCTTAAAACAATGCACTTTCCTTGCCCTAGTAAATTATACTACTATTTAACAAGATGCCCGTAATGACTTGTGTTTGAATAAGGGATTTCAACAATTTCAAGAAACTGAAATATTTAGTGTAGATGGTGAGGTAAAACCAGCAAGTTCTCGGTCCAGGATGGTTGGACACATCATGACCAATACCACCAGTTATTGGTGGGTCGAGTATGTTTCGACTTTGTGGAGTTATGATAGGAATCATGCAGTTAAAGCTTGTAATGAGTAGCATTTAAGGTGTTACGGAAGTTACGATAAGACATTTACGAGTATTTATGGAAAAGATATAGACATTACTGAAGGGAATGAAGGAAATTAGGTATATAATATGGATTAAAAGGCATGTAAAAGGTATCTAAAAACTATTCCACTATTATCCGATATCACCGCATGCTCATTTCTTTGGTCAATAACTTTAGTGTCGAAGTACTTGCAGGTACCCACGTCCCACGTGTCTCGGTGGAAGAGGAGTTCTAGGAGGAGTGTAAAGGAGCTTGTGGAAAGAGGAGAGCAAGGTCTTCCAGGATTACTCAGTTCAATACAAGAACATTGGCGCCCACCATGGGGAATATGGTGTTAGGAAAAAATGGTTTCAATAAGAGCAATAATGGATCAAAATGAAACACTAGCAGAGATGTAGAGGGAAATGTAGAGACAGTTAGATGAGATGAGGCGGCAAAATGAGCAAGAGATCAATGCCTTAAAGGCAGAAAATCAAAGGACCCGGAAATAGTTGGAGGAGCCTCAATCAAGGAATGAGGAGCCTCGTAGGGCAAGGACCGGGGAGGAGGAAGAAGACACATACGGGAAGGGGTGCCTCGTCGGCATCCGTTCATGGAGGGGATCATGGAGGTTGAACTTCCCCTATGCTGGAAAGGTTTAAGCATGAGTCTATACAACAGTACTACAAATTGTAATACCCGAGAAAATTAAATAAATAAATAAATATTTATTTAATAAATATAAAATAAAGGGATCTCTATATTAATTAATGCAAAGAGTTAAGACAATGAACAATTCAAGCTCAAGTAGTTAAGAGTACTTGGTTATGTTAAGAGGACTTGGGTTCGAGTCCTGTGTATGCCATTAATGTGATGTTTAATTATTTATTTCGTTTTGGATACATGCATGGTGGTGTGGTATGAAATTATTTGTGTGAATGAAAAGCCAAGGTTGGACCAACAAGAAATTTTAGAAGCTCTTTTGAAACAAGAATTCCAGGTGAGGGGAGTTGCACCTAGGCGTTTACTTTACGAATTATGTGTTTTTTTTACTGCATTGAAGCTTGTACATCCTTTTCCGCTTGTGTTTCTTAGTTTTTTCGCGTCTCAGGGTTTCTGCCTAGAAATCGCCTAGCAATGTTTTTGGGCTGTCAGGCGACACATGGATGTGATGGACACTTCTAGGATTTTTCCAGAAACCGTCTAGTGGTGGCTATGGGCCGCCAGGAGGCACGTGAGATTTTTGGGACTTTTGAATTTTTGTTGAACTACGACATGATTGAGATTCTGAATATATTTTCTTCATTTTTGTTGAGTGATTTATGATATAAATTGGTGAAATACTACTGTATAATGATTGTCTTGGGTGAATTGTTGCATGAACAAATGTGTGGTATCATGTTGGGTAAGGGGATGAACTGAATCATGATGGCCGGAGTAACTTGTGGTGTTTTTGTGTTCGTCTAGGTGTAATTGGATATATATGAATACTACAAGCAAGATTGGTTGTGAATTTGAGACATATTGAATTGTAAAGAAGTGAAACGTGGTAATAATGCATGCACTGCCTTGTGATGGATCAGTTATGAATATGTATGGCATTGAGATTGTATTGCATTTTAATAAGTTTGATGGAAGCATGGGTGATTCCTTGTTGAATTCATGTAATTAACAGGATACCAATTGGTGAATACATTGTGTGCAATTAAGCTAGTATATATTGTATATAGGATCGATGTGCATGATGTATGGATTGTGTGTTTAGGGTACTAGGTTCATTAGAACTTTAGCGAGGGATAAAAAACCAATAACATTAACGATATTGGTGTGGTGCATGGCGGCACGGGGCATATCGCCAAGTGAAAGACAAGCTTAGGGAAGCCTAGTAGAGGGATGGCGCCTGACAACACTCTAGGACCGCCCGACGAGGGTGAAACTAGTGACCTGGCGCCTAGCGGAAAGCATTGGATCACTATGTAGTTGCGAAACAATTTGGACTGGATCAAATCTAGCGGGTTGGCACTTAACCTCGCTGAGGTAGCTCTAGGCGATGTTCCAGAAGCAGATTGATTGTTTTATGTGTTTTGCATTTTTTAGATGGCGACCTTGGGCTAGGATATGCTTGACATTATCACGAGCGGGTAGGTTTGTGATTGGTGATGAAACGTGTGATTAATATGAGCGGGGAGGTTCATTTAATGATACTCTCGTGTGAGGATACGAGCGGGAAGGTTCGTAGAAGCAGGACTACAAGCAGGGAGGTTTATAGAGGTTGGACCACAAGCGGACAGTTTCGTGAAATCATGAAATATCATGATGGGTTTTAAGATGTGTATTTCGTTAAGTTAGAACACTTTGGGTGAGGGATTTATGCTACTGTTCTGCTTATTTATTTCTATGAGTTCACCCTTTATGTTTGTGTTTGGGATGATCGTGGGACTGGACACACGGGAGCAGATGATATTTCAGGTGATGTCGTTAACACATAGAGCTAGAGTGAGGGCTAGCTATGGGGATGATTTTAATAAACTGATTTCAATAGTTTGTACTTTTCTTTAAGTTGTCTTCGATTTTAGAACTTGTAATAATTTAATATGAGCTTTGGAACTTGTAATAAGTTAATCGCGAGGTGTTTATGAAGCGATTTGGTAAGATATCGTTAAACATCAGTAACTTGAATCCATAGACAACAATGCATCATCTCATCACCATGTTGAGAGCCGAACCCTTCATGGACAACCTATGTAAGAAACTTGTTGCCAATTTGGATGAACTACGAACTCAAGCCACAAAGTTCATGCAAATGGATGAAGTGAAGGAATTTCGTAATACCACCCAGATAGAAACTAATGACAAAAGATCACTAGAGAGGGATATAACATTATGGAAAAAGTGAGACATGAAGGCTGAGAGGTTGAGGCCGAGGTGTGGAGGCTAAGAGGTTGAGGCCGAGGTGTGGAGGTTGAGAGGTTGAGGCCGAGGTGTGAAGGCTAAGTAGAAATGGATCTAAACTTCAACGTCAACCTAGAAAGGATGAGACCTCACGACTGAGAGGTTGAGGTCGAGGTGTCAAGACCGCTATATGGAGACTGAGATGTTGAGGTCTAGATGTGGGGGCCGATATAAAAGGTATGGGAACTTCAATTTCAAGCTGGAAAGGTTGAGACCTCAAGGTGGAGAGGTTGAGGCCAAGGTGACGAGGTCGAGATATGGAGGCTAAAATGTCGACGCTGAGATGTCGAGGTCGAGATGAAAAGGATGAGAACTTCAAGGTCGAGATAGAAAGGATGAGACCTCAAGGTTGAGAGGTTGAGTCTGAGGTAAAGATGAAAAGGATGAGAACTTCAATGTTGAGCTGGAATGGATGTGACCTCGTGGTCAAGAGGTTGAGGTCGAGGTGTCGACACAGTTCTTTTGCATTTCCATTAGCATGGCCATCTTAGTAGAATGGAATACCAAATTCCCTTGTACTTGTCATCTTACTTCCTTTAAACACTATGTAACCTTTTCTTCACAAGATAGATCTCGTCTCCACGGTGGGAGTTAGATGTTCCTATCAGGCCTATATTACCTTAAGGTACACAAGTCTTCTATCTAGACCAAGGCATACTAGGTAACTTGAGTGTCCACTCTCCTTCAATTCTCTATATAACAAGTCCTCTTCACTACAAAGGCCTGGATGTTCTCTTCTTATGAGGGTGATGTGACCTTAGCGGGAAACCTGGTAAAGGTACTCCTCGGGTTGATATATCCTCTACTTTGATGTGTCAAAATGTCCTCTTCCAGCGTGATCGGATGTCCTAGGTGGAGGGGATGCTTGCAAAGACACTCCAATTTAGAAGCATATTACTGATGGGATTTGACAATAAAAATGATTCTACCCACATACGTCGTGAATTGTGACTATATATAGTACTTGGATGGTCCTTGTTTATTGGGCCAAGGAATCCTAAGATTACCTCATTTCAAGGTTTCCTAATTTGTTTGCATATGCTTAATCCTTTTGTGATCTATCCTTTTGGTTATGTGGAACCGTACTGCACTAGTGGCATACGTGCCCTTGACTTCTTGGTACAGGCCAAGGTGTAATCATCATTTGGGTCTTCAATGTGCATTAGTTGAGATGTCCTCATCCGTGGGTCTTCAATGTGCATTGATGGAGGTGTCCTAGGTATTGTTTGAGATATCCTCGTCCAACCACTACATTGTAGTGTAGGTCGGGGTGTCCTCCTCCTTGACTCAGTTGGGCATGTAAGGCGAGATGTATACCTTGACTGATCTGGACATGCAACCGAGTGTCTTCCTCTTTGGCTCACTATTACATTATTAGCCCCAGACTTGAGGGATTCTAACTAAGAATCTTATGACCTTTTCTAGATGGAATTGGTTGAGATGTTCTAAGTATCGACACAAGCGTCCTCGTCCAACCACTATAATAATTACATATTTATTTCTCTTAATACAATTTCATAATGAAAAGAAAAAGAACTGACCCGTGTGTATGTAAGGGTTTAACACTGTGTATTAACTAATTGTTTGTGCCTTTTAATCATGTGACCCAATTTATAGTCAGCACCAAAAAAGAATAAGACAGCAATTAGTCCACTCAATTTTTGTTCTTGCTGCATAGATATTAAACGTATTAAAGGTGGTAAGACTTATCTTCATTGGATTACATTTGCAGCACATCAAAGTAGAATCAGAAAGGGACCTTGTTGTCACCAAGCATGAATCAAGTGGACTTGAAAAGGATCTTAGTTGACTGTTGACTTCGAGACTCCAACAAATTAGCATGTCACACGTTATTCAGTGGTGGTAATTAAGAATCTGAGTAGGAAATCATGTTGAGTGGTAAAAACTATTTCATGAACTATGAAACACTAGTTTTCAAGAGCTCCTCGCCATTATAAATTACTAAACCAACTTTCCGTCTGTGTGGGAAAGAATACATCAACAAACCTGCTCTAAACCTATTTTTCTGAATTATTTGATGAGTTCATTTGGCCAAAACAACTATGTTTTAGTTTTCTTCCTTGTTTTCACTTCGTGGAATTGCCATGTAGTGTGTCGCAAGTTGCCTGAGGCCTTGTTATCGGAGAGACATGAGAAGTGGATGGCACAACATGGTAAGGTGTACAAGGATGCTACTGAGAGGGAAAAACGGTTCCAAATATTCAAGAACAATTTGCAGTTCATTGAGTCCTTCAATGCTGCTGGGGACAAATCTTTCAACCTAAGCATTAACCGATTTGCTGACCTCCATAATGAAGAGTTTAAGGCTTTACTAATTAATGGTCAGAAGAAGGAACATAGCGTATGGTCACCAACAGAAACATCGTTTAGGTATGACAGTGTCACTAAGATTCCTGCTACCGTGGACTGGAGGAAAAAAGGTGCTGTTACTCCAATCAAGGACCAAGGCACATGTCGTAAGATTCTGTTTTCTACGTTCGTCATTTCAATTATATTCCATTGGTGGTCCATTAAAAAATTTCTAATATAAATCAACTTGGTTTTGTTTGTGAACAGATAGTTGTTGGGCCTTTTCAGCTGTGGCTACAATTGAGGGTCTTCATCATATAAAGAAAGGTGAATTGGTGTCGCTGTCAGAACAAGAACTGGTAGATTGTGTGAGAGGTGACAGCGAGGGATGCAACGGTGGTTATGTGGAAGATGCCTTTGAATTTCTTGCAAAGAAAGGAGGAATAGCAAGTGAAACAAACTACCCCTACAAAGGGGTTAACAAGAGTTGTAAGGTTAAGAAGGAAAGTGATGGTGTAGCTATTAGGATCAAAGGGTACGAGAAAGTTCCAGCTAACAGTGAAAAGGCACTCCTAAAAGCAGTGGCTCATCAACCAGTGTCAGCTTATGTTGAAGCAGGAGGATCTTCTTTCCAGTTTTATTCAAGTGGGACTTTTACAGGAAAATGTGGAACTGAAATAGATCATTCTGTTGCAGTGGTTGGTTACGGAAAAGGTGGTGACGGTACTAAGTATTGGTTGGTAAAGAATTCATGGGGAACAGAATGGGGTGAGAAAGGGTACATAAGGATGAAGAGAGATATACATGCCAAGGAAGGCTTGTGTGGAATTGCTACTGGTGCCTCTTATCCAACTGCTTGAGTGTTGCTATTAATGCACCCACATAAATAGTTCCGTATATAAGTTTAATTGGTATGTAATCATCATTTCGTATAGACCTACGTAGTTCTTCAATAAGATGCTCGTGTTTTATCTTATGATGCTTATCTGAACGTGTAGTTTCTACTAAATAATGAAAATATTACTATATATATATTTATACCTGCTGTTCGTTGTGCTTTTTGTGGTTGTTTAGTATATTTTAAAGGGCTTTTTTACAGTTCAGGGTCAAGTTTGGCCTTATTTTACAGAAATGGACTAGCTGACCGGAAATTTACAATACAAGAACAAGTCGTGGTAAGTATGGACGACTTCTAAAGTGAAGTCGTCATTAAAGAGAAAGCTTGAGGTATATCCTATTTAAGTTGCATAACACGAAGCTTAGAAGACCAGTAATCCAAAGAGATTAATACAGTAATTACACTTGGAAGGTTGGTATTAGAAGAGAAGAAGAAAATATAATTGAGCTTTTCATATCATGAACAATAACTAAGTGTAAAAATATCTGTTTACTTTATTTTTATCTACTACGCATGCAATTTATCATATAATGACATAGTTAGTTTGAGCTTTGGGTTCGTCTATCCTCCTGAGTTTAAATTGCATCAATTGAAACCTTAAGTTCAGTTGTCCTTTAGAGATTAAATTGTGAAGCCTTAAGTTAGTCTATGTGTAAGAATTCATTAGACAGTGTTTTCCATTCATCTATCACTTATAGCGCATCAAACAAAGTTCTCGATTCATTTGTCCTTCATATCGCATCAGATGAAGTCTTCCTTTCGTTTGTCCTTCAAAGCACATAAGACAAAACCTTCAATTTATCTACTCTTCAAAACGCGATAGACCAAGTCTTCCATTTGTCTAACTTTCAGTAGACCAAGTTCTTCATTCTTCTCTCATATGTTGTTTGTAATACTAATAATTTAAACACTCAACAATAGTCTTAATTTCAATTCGTTTTGAAAGATTCAACAAATTTATCTTTACAAATTATAAATTCATGTATATGTTTAAATAAATAAGTAATAAATAACATTAGTTTATATAAATATAAATAAAGTGTTACATTTAATATTGGTTAGACAAGTTTCATTCACATGTTAAAACTACTGGTTAGGAAAAATATTTCCATTATCTTATATAAGCTTATATAAAATATTAATTTAAGTTATTTAAGCGTTTTTCTTACATTAGTCCATTACAAGAAAAGATAGTATTAGCGTTTCAGTAAAACACACTTAAAATGAGAATTCCGATAACTTTCTTTCAGTCTTTCTCAAGTTAATTTCTCTCAACATGTTTAATTTCTTTTAACATGACATGCAAACTAAAGGCCATCTAATTTGCAAATGCGATGTCAGAGATATATGTAAAGCCTTCTTATTTCGGCCCTAATCTTTAAGGGCTGTCCCAAGGTCTAATGGGCCTAAGGGTTGGTCCATATGAGCTAAATGACCCAAGACCTGTCCTAACCCACTCATTCCTATCATTTCAGAAAAATAGTTCTCCCTTACCTTCTCTTTGAGCAGCTGTGAAGCTCTGCTAGGGTTCAGCCACTGCTTCTCGTGAACTCAGACCCGTTCTCTACTCTTCCCTCGAAGCTATTGCTTGAGCTACTGTTCGTCATGGTTTGGGTGTTGAAGTCCTCTGCTAACCCCTTGCCAGTTAAGGGAAGTTAGGATTTCACGTTATTTCTATTTTATGCAATTAATGTTTTGTGAAATATGAGAAAAGTTTGGGGAAAACGGTAGTTTTTGGTATATTTCTGGGTTAAGGGTTCAAATATTCATGAAACTGTGATATTTGACGTTATTACTCGTATTTTGGATGCGTCGCGCAATCGCTGGGCGATTGTGTATTTTTCTAATATGCGCAGTTTTAGTAAAATTGACTTTTCCCACTCATTAACCGTTGGATTGAGCTCAAATTTTGACATTTGGTTCATAACATGCTATTTTATGGTTTGACCATTTGGATCGTCGATTAGATGTCTATAGCTTCAGAAATGTGTCACGCGTTACTGCAATGATTTTTGGTTTTGTGATAATAAATTTTCTTAGGAATTTTGGTGTAAGAATTATGGTTGTGAGTTGTGCTTGATTGTATGGAATTGCAAGTACTTAAATGTTGGCACTCATTTATTTGGGATGAATACTATTTTGTGATATATGTATGTCTTGGTATGCATTTATAAAGTATGAGATGAATGAATTTGCATGAGCAATGTGATTCATGGATTGTGAATGATGAACTTGGATAAATCTTGGCATGTGATTTCAATGGAATGGTTGGTATCAAAATGGCATGGTATTGGTATGAAGTACAATTCTGTATTCATGGATTGGGAAGGATGAGTTGGAATAGATTCAACATTGAATATGAATGTGGATTTGGTTATAAAGGTTGGCATGAGAGTTATGTGCATGATAAATAATACTTGATTGATTGAGTATGATTGGTCTGTGTCAGTGCGTAATTCCATGAGCCTCTAGGTGAGACCTCATGGTGGTGCTTTAGTGGTCGAAACGTAATTTCATGACCCCTATTAGTGGGAATTCATGGTGGTGCCCCATCTATATAATTTGGTAAGGATTCAAGGTAAGGTTGCATCCTGACACTCTAAGGAGTCAGTTAGTCTCACTTAGAGCGGACTGACTCTTGTGTGAGAGTAGCAAGAGGCCTGAAAGTCATTAAGGGCTAACCTTGTGTGTGGAGGATTGAGACATTGTACCACTTGTAACACTTAGCTCGGGGGTGAGCAGCTCGGGAGTGAGCAGCTCGGAGGTGAGCAGAGATATCTACCACAAGTGCAAGCATCCGCTGAATTTGACTAGATTATATGTAATCCAGATGAGTCGAGTTTTAGTCTAGTGTATTGTTTGAGAAGTCATAACATGATTGGTTGATAAATACTGTTTGGATTGTGTGATAACATGTGACTGCATGATAAACTGTTTCTACTCTAGCTTACCATGTTGCTTGTTTGGTTGTCTTGTATGTGGTTCTTCTCCTTTTTCGATGATCACCAATTTATTGATGTGAGCAGATGCGAGAGACACTCGAGGTCAAATAGGGAAGGGATGATTCTGCTGCGTAGTCCGCCTGGACTGGATTTGGGCTTCGTTATAGGGTATTTGCTTGGCCTTTAATTTTAAATAGGAGTATTGTTGAACTTTGTATCTTATTTGGATTTTGCCATAGTGGTGTGCCTTGAGTATTGTAAGGAGTTATACTTATGTTCCAAGACCGTGCGACTTGATTAAATGAGATGTTATAATATACACCCTTTATTTAGCTGTAGGGAGATGGGAGGCCATTCTGGAAACTTGTAGTTTCTGAAGACTGTTTTATTTGTCACTACCTCATTTCTAATTTATGATGATCCTATCTGTGAAACTATTAATCCTTCTGAAAAAAGAAATTATAGGTTTTTGGAATTTATAAATCTTTTTGAAAACAATTTAATCCTTTTTTTTCACCTAATAATCATTTGAAATATGGCCATATTATGATCTATAGATTTTGAGGTTGTAGTTTCTGGTCTTTCTTCTTGGAGCCACGCTTCCCTGATTCGGAAGTGCACCGGACACAAACACCTATCAAAAGCATGTATGATGCGGTATCGGACATAGTTATTTGGGCTGAACACAGGCTTCTTTCTAGACGCACGAAGAAGACACGTTCTGCTAGAGAAAGGCTGGAGTTGATACGACGGAGACTTGGCAGACACTTGCCGTTGCAGAAAAAAATAGAGATTGCAGTTTCAAAGAAGATAGGAAAGGGAAAGCCTCGTGAAGGAGAAGAGTCTAAAAACGAAACCTAATTTTTTTCTTATCAATTTAATAATTTAGTTATTTGTTGTAGTAAACGAGTTTTGATGTCGCAGATCCCAAAATAATCCTTTTCACCTATCACATCCTCACCTTATCAAGATTTTCTTCTTTCTCAATATAATATATTTTATTTAAATAAATTTTAATTTATTTTATTAGTATATAATATATTATATTATAATTAATTTTAATCTATGACATCTTTTATTTTTTATATTTAAATAATTTACTTTCTATTACAATAATTTATGTGATTATATAATTAATATATTTTATTAGATATATGTGTCTTGTGTTTCAAATAAATATAAATAAATTATTTTTTATAAAAAACATAAATAAAGACAAATACATAAATAATCTAAACTGAAAATCTTAATGAATTATATTGAATTAAAATTAAAAATTTTAACGAAACAATCTTCAAATATATTTATTTGAATATCTTTATATCTCATTTTTTGATAATAAAAATTGTATACATGTCCTTAAGAGACTTACAAAATATAAAAAGAAAAAAGAAATCAGTTAGAGAAAGAAGAAAGAAACATTGATATATAGTGAGCGACACACACAACCATTGCAAAAAAGCTCTTAGAGGAAAAGGAAGAAGCTCGGATAAAAGAATAGGGAGATATTTTGAGAAGAAGAAAGAAGCGTATATTGAGAAAAAGAAGTGTGTAGAAAAAGGTAAATACTTTTTACCCCTCTTTTCCTTCTACCTATTAAATGCTATCCACCCTATTAAGTGCTAATAATTTAACTTTTTAATACTTAATATCATATTCTCTGCATCCATCCTATTTGCTATAAGTTATACATGTTTTCATATTTGCACTACTAGACTAGATTATATAAGTGTGTTCCTTATTCTTCTTACAATAATTAACAATATAAAATAATATAATAATTTAATACTACTTTAAAAGTATATTCTATTATATATAATTATATTTTATATTTATTATTAGATTATACATGATACTTTAATAGTTTTAAATTTCAGATTTCAATACATACATCTGTGTTACATAATTTTAGTTTAATTTATTTTAAATTATAAATATAAAATTATAAGTTTTATATTTTGAACTTAATTTTATAAGTATATTAGGTATAAAAATTATTTAAATTATATACTTTTGTTTTATTTTTAAATTATAAATATTAAGTAAATTTTGTATTTTCAATTTGTTTTATTATAGGAAATTAAGATGAGTAGACCTAATCAAGCTATTGAATAAGAAGATGAAACAAAAGCTCTTTGGAGATATGTTTCAAAGACAAGAAAAAGCTATTGAACAAGTTAATGGATTTTACACACGAGTGAGAGCTCATCTCTTAAAAATTAAGGGAGAAGGGGTTAGAATTTGTCCAAAGGTGAATCCGTCAAAACTATGTTGAGCTTAAAAGATTAGATAATGAAGCAACTTTGAAAATAGAAAATTCAAAGAAGAAAAAGGTCTCTCTACCACCTATATCTAAGGAAAGAAAGCAGACAAGTAGTGGTGGTGTTAATAAAAAACTCAAAGGTTCTCTAGAAGCTTCTTTCAACATTCAAGGTAGAGATGCTCTTGATTGTGAAATTGCAAGGATGTTTTATTCTTCAGGAGTAGCATTTCATCTCGTAAAAAGTCTTTATTATAGGAATGCCTTTTCTTATGCTTCCAATACTTCTAACCTTAGTGGATATGTACCACCATCATATAATAAATTGAGAGGTCCATTACTTGAAAAAGAAAGAAGTCATGTAGAAAATATTTTGCAACCTATAAAAAATTCATGGAAGCAAAAAGGTGTGACAATTGTTAGCGATGGGTGGAGCGACCCTCAAAGAAGACCTCTTATCAATTTTATGGCTATCAATAAGAGTGGACCAATGTTTTTGAAAGCAATATATGGATCTGGTGAGATTAAAGATAAGGATTTTATTGCCAAACACATGAGAGATGTAATTATGGAAGTTGGACCAAAAAATGTGGTACAAATTATAACGGAAAATGCAGAAGTATGTAAGGCAACATGTATGATAATAGTGTTGGTATCACGCAACGTAAAGTTTAGCGTTTGGACAAAAACCAAGAGGGACGGTGAATTGGGTTCTTAATAAAAATTGTGCTTTTAAATTTTCCCTTTTGATATCAAAGATCAATTAAAATTCTTTCCTTTATTTTAATAAACAGAATATAATAAAGAGAGTAGAGAAGAGAAAATTGCACAAAGTATTTATATTGGTCCGGATCAAAAGACCCTACGTCCAGTTGTTAATCTCTAAAAAACGAGATTAACTCAATCACTAAAATAAACCAAACTTACAATCAATGATAAGAAAGATTAGGTTTAGAAAATACCTCTCTTGAATCACACAAGAGATGAAGAGACCTCCCTTGAAATCCACAACAGATGAAAACACCTTCCTTGAATCACATAAGGAATGAACACCTCCTTTGAATAACGCAAAGGATGACTGGCTTCTCCTAACAACAACAGCAGCAATCAATCACTCAAGATCCCACTTGATGAAAGTTATCGCTCTACTCACACTAGGTTTTTCAAAGCCTTCCCACAGAGAGTTCTCAAGTACTCAGACTTCTCTAACTTCTGTTTTTTTGTAAAATGAACTCTCACCTCCATTTATAGAAGCCTATTTAGAAATTAGGTTAAGAATATGAAAAGTTAAGTCACAACTACCACAAATGATCAATTATCATAAGTGATAATCGATTATCACAGAAACTTTTATAAAAATATTTTTCTCGTTGTGATAATCTATTATCAGTAGGTGATAATCGATTATCACAAAGGCTTTTCTAAAAAGTTAGTTTAAACTGAGATAATCGATTATCACTAAGAATAATCAATTATTCCAGTGAGTTTTGCAAATAAATGAAATTCTCTAGGTGCTCTACTACTTGGGTTTTGCCTTTTGACTCTTGACATCCTAATTTAACTATTTTAAATAACATGCACAGATTACAAGACCTAAACAACTAAACCCTTAAATTTTCAATGCATCTCTTGAATCAAAGCATTCTTTTAAGTCTAATTGGTTATCTTGATTTCTATTAGATCATGAACTATAATTGGTAGATTGCTTTTTATATAAATGTTAATCTTCAATTTTTTAGGCTATGGACTATAATTATATATATATATATATATATATATATATATATATATATATATATATATATATATATATATATATATATATATATATCGCCATGTTCATGTCCTACATTTTTTCAATTGAGATGTATCCCCGTGTCGTATCCGTGTCCGTGTCTAGACTTCATAAATTCTAGGTAATAATATCACTTTAATTTGTGTCTGAACTTGAATTGTTGCTTTGTTTTTGTCAGTATTATGCAAGAGGGGATAGGCGTGGCATCTTCCAGATGGAGCTCATGAAGTAATTACTTTTCTGAAGGATGCTGGAGGTAACAATTATTTCTTCTTTATATCCATATTATAAACTATTAATGTTTAGTTAAATTGAAACTATAAATTTAACATTATTAATAATTTAATGTTATGAATTGAAATCTTGTTGTATTGAAACTTCTACTGTTCATGGCATTTTCTTAGATTATTTCTTGTGACTGATTTGGTTATTCTTTTGTTGTTAGTATTGCAACACTTATGCACTTTAAGAAAAATTGAAGATATTTCTCATCAAGTTGTTCAATCTATATAATCACTTAACAAGTTTTCTAACATTTTTTGAGATCATGCAATTTTGAACTATAAAAAAAAAGAAACATATTTTCTCAACTAGATCCAATTGGTGGTCATTTTCACATTTAATTTACTTATTTAAGTTTGGACTAATTGTTGGTTTACTGGTTTGGCATTTTAAGTCGTTATAATTTGTTTGTTTGGCAATCATTTTCATTTCCAATTTAGTGCAGGAAAAAACTCATGAGCTAATGTTGAATAACCTAGAGATTGCATCAGATATATCTCCAAATTGCATTAGAGGATTGTCACATGGAGCTTGTGCTACTCTTGCATTTAAGCAATCCACTATAAGCTTAAATGGTATGGATTTTGCTTTATGTAGTGCAACATCAAAAAATATGGAGGAGAAGATTATGAAGATGGAAAATGAGCTCACAACTATCCAAAACCAAATTCAAACATTGCTTGCTTACATTGCTTGTAGAGATGACATTCCTGAGCATTTTGCTTCTATGGCTACTGTTTTGGTACATCCCTCAGTTAGTGAGGTCAAATTTAATAGTTTATTTAAGAAATTACATAAGTTTCTTTTAATACTCATGTGAATTTGAATAACTTATAAGTTTTTTTTTCTTCTATTCTGGCACAAGATATTGGAAGTGGTGCTCCATCACCCATTGGCATAATAAGACCAAGCGAGGGAGAAAAGAGTAGTTAGGAACATAGCTATAGAAAATTAGCAAAATATAAAGATCTTTTTTTGGTTTTGGTTTTCAGTATGCAAACTTATATGTTAAGTTTTGAATGATGTTGGATAATATCAACTTTTTAATATGAATTATGAATGAAAATATTAATTATCAACATGTTCTCTATGAATGAAATAGAAAATTACTTTTTCCAATTTTATCGAAAATAGGTTAAATAAATAATGAAATTGAAAAAATAATTTCATATTTAAATTACAATAGTTTGAATTGTCATATAACACGTCGGTATAATGGAAATGAAGGCGTTTCTAGGTGTAGTATTTCGCATTAATTTTTTTAAAAAATAAACAAATTAGGACGATTTTAACTGTCGTTATTTGTGCACAGAATACGACAGTCTAAACTGCCATTATTTTCGTAGTGCATTAAATGGGGAGTTTTGTTGTGTTTTGCACAAGACCGCCATATTGTGCATTATGGTGGCAGGATATATGGTAATACCTACATCTGCCACACATGCAAAATATGGCAGTCATAAACGTCATTTTATACCACAAACAACCGTCGTATTTAACAAATATTTGGTAGTGCGTGATGTTGAAGTGAAATCCTTTACTAAAGAGGTTTGTGAAAATATGTCTACCATGTAGAGACTCCGTTATATCCTGGTTCAACTAAGTTCACATGATTATCAATAGTGTTAGGATTTATGAATTTGAAAGCACACTATTAAAAGATTGAGGTAAATATGGTAACTTTAAATATGTTGGTTCTAACAAATTGCCATAATTTTCTTTATAATATAAAAAATTTTGACTGTCTATTTTGCATGCAAAATATGACAGTTAGAAATGTCGTTATACTATTTTTTCTTCATCCTATTACCATCTTTCCCTCCCGCTCATCTTTCCCTCCATATCAATACTTTTTTTTATTAAAACAAAATTTTCCTCTTGTTTACTCTTATTCATTAAAACAAAAACTTATCAATTAGGTCTAATAACTATATGACAAAAATTTAAATCTCTTTACCTTAAAAGAAACACCTTGCCATCAGCCAACAACAGATCTCCTTGAAGCTTGGCATAACTGTTATGGCTATCAGAGTAGTACTCGTTACATATCACACCTCTTCATCGTGTCAACTCGTGAAATTGTAGCAACCGCGGACAAGCCATGCAAACAAAGTTCCTCATGACGTAGTCAAGAGCTTTATCCTTCAACCTTGAGACTTCGCCAAAACTCGTCACTACAAATCACATGCAACACAGATCGCAACCAACAACACATGCGTCACTTGAAAGCGCTAGGACCATCGTGCCCAACCCACACAACAACAATAACCATGCACGAAGACTTTAACCCCATTCACATGAACCTGACCAGGCTATTCATACGAACCTCATTAAAAGCCTAAACCTTAGTTGAACTTCGTCAGGCTATTCACACAAACATCATCCCTTATCTTAAATCGTTGACCATTGTTGCTCACTGTTTGTCGTCATCATTCATCGAAAACCTAAATTGTTGACCGTCACCATCCTCATCATACTAAACCCTTACTCCAAAACTATCATGGTCAAGAAAATTTGGTTCTACCTTTAGGAGCAAGAAGAATAGGGTAACCATATATTCCTCTTTGTTTTTGTCAAGCATGTTTCTATCTAAATGATTATTGTGATACCTTCTTCTATTTTCATGGCACAATTATGATTTTACTGACTTTCCCTTTCTTTAAACACCATAGTCCCTATGATCTTGGTAAGTTTAATGCAGTACACTAAGCTCTTATTTGAATGTAACTGTTGATATTAACTTGTACGATCAAAAATAGGATAAATGATTGAACTGGTTGCTCGTTCTGTGCCTTTAATTTGTTTAACAGATAACATTTAGTACAAGTTTATTTGGTTGATTTTGACACTTTCAGTTTGAAAATTGAAAGTTGGTGGCATTTTGATAATTAAAAGGTGAAAACAGAAACCAAAAATAAGAAATTGAAATGAAAATAAAAGCTTCCTACTAGGATTTATAATGTTTAGACAAAGATAAGATATTTAAGCTATGCTTGTGGCCTCAAATGTTGTAAAAGGGCATGTTATGTTGTGGTAAAGAAACCCAAGGATTCCCTTTGAATTTGAGATAACTACAGGTCTAAATCATTCCTTTGCCAAACTTATAAAATGGGTGCTAACACTCATTTTTTGGGTTGTTTTGTTGCATAGAATTTAGACTTGCAATTTATAGCGTACATCTAGAAGAGTATTCAATGAAATTGATATAACTATTTAGATTTGATTGCAATCATTTTTCCTAGTTTGTCATGTTGTTATTTTCTTACTTGTGTAACATATCAACTATCAATTTTGAGTACTGGATGAAATCATTTAAATGGTGCAATTTTGTATGCAAATTTATTATGATTGGAAAAATAATTTATATCATTTATTTGATCAAAGACAATTATCCATGTAGTTTAATAGATTCACTCCTTGCCCAACTTTATTGATTGCACATTGTCATTTGCTGAGCATCATTTATATGTACTACTTACCGACGGAATTACCGATGAATATCCTTGATTGATTTACCGACGAATATTTCAATGGGTAAAGACGTATGTGAATTTTTGACTTATTTAACAATAGATATTTCCTTCAGTACAATCTTCACTAAAATCAGAATTACATTTCACTTTGGCCTCTGCTGCCCTTGCATAATTAGAATTACAATTGACATTGTTGTGGCCTAGGAAACCAAATCAAAATCACATTGTCGTTGCCTGCCGTGAAACTGTCCTGACATTGTTGTGTCTTCTTGTTCGTGCGTTGAGGGAATTCAGCAAGGGTTGTCATCGTCCTTCCTCAATTACAATCCTCGTCGTTGTGACACTGCTATGACCTTGTTCGTTGACCCTCAATGATAAGTCTCTTTCTCATTGCCCATCGTTGTTCTATGGTTTATTCCTCCGTCTATTCTCACTCTCATTGGATTGTGTTTCCCATGCTAGTGGTTACGTGCATTGAAGTTGCATTGTTGGGAGACGTCTGCGAGAGACCTGAGCCATTGTTAGGTGTGCACATTCTTCTCTTTCTCTCGAGTCCCAATTGAGTTTTATTTTTTGTTTTTGGTTTGAAGAAGTTGTTTGATTAGAGATATCTTGTAGTTCTTAATATTTTGTTCATTCATGATTAAAGATTTAAAAATGAAATATAAGTACAGTTGTTAATGAAATTTAATTCAAACTTAGGAAATTAAACCCCTTGCATTGAAAAGGACCTATAAACTATAGGTTTGAAAGGTAATGAACTTGAGAGTGCATAGTTTCACAAAATGCCATTATGAATAGTTAGATAATTAATGGATTGATTATCTTGAAATTTATACATTTTTGGTTTTGTATGCAATGGTTGTGTGAATTGGGTTCAGAACTTAAAAAATCCTTTTAGAATGGCTTCTTATATCTGTTTTGGTATGCCAACACGAAAACAGAAACACCAATTGCTCATTGGACCATGCTTGAGCATAGGATTTGCAATTGCATTACATTTGGTTAGCAAGAATACAAATAGGAATGAAGGCAATCTAGCACACTGTTTTACTAAGGGTCATCATAGGCATCAAAGAACTACTAGTCCATCAAAGAATTTTAAAAACTAAAAAGATATTTAAAAATGTTAGGCTGCATTTTGCTAAATTAGAAACAATGACATTGAATTGCAGCATCACACACTACAAAAATTATTATTTTTAGTTGGGGTTATTTTTGGTGTTTCAAGGGGTTTTAACCCCCACTATTGGTTTTACCCGGGGTTCTTCCTTCCCCTGGAATAACCAGCGTAGCTAAAGGATTATCAGGGGTTTTAATAAACCCCTAGAACTAGCGCAATTTACCGGGGGTTTCCAGAACCCCCATTACTGCCTAGGGTTACAAACCCCTATTACTGCCTGGGTGCAGATAATCGGTGGAAATGCAACGGAAGCTCGATTGGGGTTCGGATCACTCTCGTTTCTCACTGAAACGCACACACTCGCAGTGTTTGGAACCCTAGGAGGAGAAATCCTCATCTAAGGTGAAGGTGAGCTCTGAAATTGGGGATAAACCTCTCAAATTAATCAAAGTTACCATTACAATGAAATGGCTTGCCATTTTATAGCTTGAATGGCAACCGTGTGAAAACAGAATAGAAGAAAGTGGATGCCATCTAACAAGAATCCTAACGGCAAAGGTGTGAGGTGCGTGATTTGTAACCCTAGCAAAGGGTGACACGCGTGATGGGGAAAACCCTAACACAATATGAATTGCGTCATGGGGAAAAGAAAAAGAAACCCTAGTTGTTTTAAGCGTTTGGATGCCAACGACCCATGAATGAACCCTAGGCTGGATTGTGTGAAGGGAATGAACACTTGCAGAGGTGTGTCCCGTGAAGACAAGGGTTTGATGGTCTGCATCTATTTGCTGGAGCGTTGGATCCTTAAGTGATACACATGACAGTTGGGCTACAGCAGCTGGATGGCCCATTTATGAAGCTCGCTGAATTTTTGGCTTAAAAAATATTGGGCTGCAAAAATTCATGCTAGGTGTGAGATGCGCGGGCTGCAAGAGCTGGATCCATATCATGCTGACCACGCATAAGTTCTGGAAATAACTGGAATCAAAATTGGCTGCCACATGCAGGCCCAGCTGCTGAAGAAAATGGTTCTCGCCAGCGTGGAGGTGTGCAGAATGATATTTGGCTAGGCTGCTGGTTGTAGACCCGAAACCCCAATCTTTCATGTGAATGAATGTGGGCCGCAGACCCAATATCAATTGGGCACCTTAGAAAAAAATTAGCTACAATTAACAAACAACCAAATTAGATCATCATTTATTTAATTACAAATAAAAGAAAAAATAAAAGGAATAGGGCCTAGCCAATGGCCCAAGCTATGAAAAGCCTTTTAGGGTGATATTCATCAACCAAAGTGAAGCCCAAATCATATGTCCCAACACCCGAATTACTATCAATCCATTTACACTATAAAATTGGCACTCTAAAAGTCACATAGTCACCTTTCCATATTTCGTGTATTATTCCAAAGTAACTCATGGATGCCGTAATTGGATTCTTGTCCTTAGAACTAGCAAAATGTATAGCTTCAACTTGAAGTGTAAGCCCACTATTTTGAACTCTACTTTTGTCATCTTCCATCTTTGAATAAAAATAGTGATTGTTTATGTAGTACTCGCCCTATGTAATGACATCAGTGTTCGGTCCACGAGCTAGCTTCAATAGAGTTTCAGAAACATTTGGAGTCGCGTAAACCTTTTTCTTAAACCATGATAAGAAAGTTTTGTTATGTTCATCAAGTGCCCATTTTTCACTCATTCGTGGATGTGTTGATTTTGTTTCATCAATGTGTTACGTAATGTAAGGAATCACCTCTACAGTGTTGTTTAAGATGTACAAATGGGCTTGATCAACTAATTTTCTACTAACACTTTGAATTTTCACTCCACGCACACCCTTACCTTCACATTTACCTTCATGTCTAGTCTTAGGACTCCAATTGGTTCACAACTTGGCATATAACTTGAGCAAAATTCAATGGCTTCTTCTGCAATGTATCACTCTATAATTAAAGCTTTTGGTCGATACTAATTCTTGACATATCCCTTTAAGATCTTCATGTATCTCTCCACTGGGTACATCCATCTCAAGAAAACTGGCCCACATAATCGAATTTCCCTCACAAGATTAACTATCAAATGAACCATGATATCGAAAAATGAAGGTGGAAAATACATTTCCAATTGACACAATAGTCTAATGGCATCATTTTCCAAATCATCTAACACTCGAGGGTCAATAACTTTCTTGCATATGGCACTGAAGAACATACACAAACATGTTAGAATACCTCTGACAGAAGTAGGTAAGATGGCTCGAAAAGCTACTGGTAAAAGTTATTGCATCAGCACATGACAATCGTGAGACTTTAAACTGACTAACTTTAAATCTTGCATAGAAACAAGGCTACTAATATTTGAAGAGCAACCCTGGGGAACCTTCACACTTCTTAAACACTTACTCCATCTTTAGTCTTTCCTTTTACATTTAGTAAAGTCTCGATGACGCTATCACATACAGTTTTTTCAACGTGCATCATGTTTATACAATGTCGTACCTCAAGTTTACACCAATATGGAGGATTGAAGAAGATTGATCGTTTCTTCCAAATGCTTTTCTCCGTGGTCTTTTTCTTTGGATGTTTTCCAAACACAATGTTAATGTTTTCCACTTGGTTGTATATTTCTTCACCATTACGGGTAGGGATGGCAACGGGGTGGGGCGGGCATAGGTTTCGCTATCCCGTACCCGTCCCCGTAAAAACAATTCATCCCCATCCCCATATCCAAACCCAACGGGTATCAAACTTTTGTCCCATCCCCATCCCCACCAGATAACGGGTATAATCTTATACCTATACCCATACCTATTTTCTTACTACTTCAATATTAATTTAAATTAATTTTTATAAAATAATAAAAAAATTATGATAAAGGAAACATAATATTATCAAATATTCAATATTAAAAGGATGATTGTTTCTTCAATATCAAATACTTTAAAATAAATTATAATTGTTTATATTTTAGACTACAATACCAAATAAAATTTCATGTGAACCAAAAAAATTATTAAATTTGCAAATATTAATGAAACATAGTTGATAAAATTTAAAATTATTTTTTTAAAAATATAAAAGAAAAACAAATATTCAAATTAAAATATATTTTAAATGTTTATTTACTTCAATCTTTTAAATTCTAATAAATCTCTTTTTTATACACTAATATAAGTTATAATACATCATTTGATTAAAATGATACAAAGAACAAATAATAATCATAATAAAAGTTTAAAATAAATTATAATTGTTTACATTTTAGATTATAATACCAAATAAAATTTCATGAGAACCAACACATTTATTAAATTTACAAACATTAATGAAACCTTGTTGATAAGATTTAAAAATATTTTTTTTAAAATATAAAAGGAAAACAAAAACTAATAATAAGAATAATAAGTAAATGATTTTTTTTATATTACCAAGTAAACGAAATGTTTGTGTTATTAAATACTTAAATTGAGAGTATTAAATATTCTCATGTGAAAGAAAAATATACAATAAATAAAAATATTAAAAAGTAATAGAAATATTCAAATGTGAGACATAAAAAATTTTAATTGACATACCTTTTTAACATAATTACATAAAGGTTATGATAAGATGAAAAATATAATTGAAATCCGAATGAGTTTCATGACAAACCAAATAATTAGAAGAAATAAAAAATAATATATATATATATGGTTATTTAATTAATTAGGAATATTTTAATAATTTAAACGGGGACGGGTATTATGGCGGGGATATGTACATTTTCATACCCATCCCCATACCTAATTGAAAAAGTTGGGGATTCCATATACCCATACCCATACCTAGTCAATGCGGGGATTCCCCGTCAAAACGGGGACGAGTTCGGGCAATACCCACAGGGAGGGGTTTATTTGCCATCTCGTATTGCGGGGTCTTGCTACAACTTCATCCTTATGACTTCCATTAAATACTTTTTTCATTCTACGATAAGGATGATTTCGAGGAAGGAACTTTCGATGTCTTGTATACATAGTTTTCTGACCGTGCTTCAATTGAATATAACTCATGTTTTTTTCAAAAATTGAACATGCAAAATGACCTTTAACACTGTAACCGCTTAAGTTTCCATATGCTGGAAAATCATTTATGGTGCAAAACAACATTGCACGCAAACAAAAAAATTCTTGAGAATATGAATCATACACATCGATGCCTTCTTCCCATAACAGTTTCAAATCATCGATCAACGGCTTTAGGTACACATCAATGTCATTTCCAGGTTGTCTTGGACCCGATATCATCATAGACAACATCATATATTTCCTCTTCATGCACAACAAAGGAGATAAATTGTAAATCATCAGCAAAACTGGCTATGAACTATGTTTGCTACTTAAGTTCCCATAAGGATTCATACCATCTGTAGGAAGTCCAAGTCTTAAGTTTCTTGGCTCTGCACCAAATTCTGGAAATGTTTCATCAATCTTCTTCCATTGTGGAGAATCAGTTGGACGTCGAAGAAGATTATCACACTTTTTTCCATCAACGTGCCATTTCAGGTTTTTTGCATCTTCTTTAATGGAAAATATTCGTTTGAATCTAGGTATTATAAGAAGGTACCACATCACCTTAGCAGGTGGACCATATTTGTCTACATAATCTGTTCCTCGTGACGTTGTAGGCTTGTCTAATACTTCTTCATGCCAAGTCCAAAGTGTATAACTTCTCACTATACCAAAGATGAATAGATGATCACACATTGTGCCCAAGTCATGACGTATTTGATTAAGACAACAAACACAAGGACAAAAATATGTCTCGTTACTTGAGATTGCATGTTCTTGAACATATTGCAAGAACTCAGAAACCCCCTTTTCATACTCTTCATCGATGCGACGCTCACTCATCCAGCTTCGATCTATACTTTGTTCGTAAAAAACTCAATCAATCTCAGACTTTTAACTCTCACAAGGTGAGGCCCTACCCATTCGAAAAAATTATTTTTCATAATTTGCTAACATGTATAAAAAGAAGTCAAACATCATAAACTTCACAAAATTTCGACAGCATTTCGCATTGGCTTCTAAAATACACGAAATGAAAGTAATCAGTCATGATCACAATCAAGTATGCATCTAGAGACCAACACAAAATTGCCTCAATCGAAATTTTATCAAATTTATGCATAAACCTCAATGTATACGTTATAACAAATTATGAAAAATAATTCTTTCAAACTGTCCGATCGAACAATTCAAGATTTAATACAAACGATTAAAAATTTAATCATTTGTACTAAATCTTAAATGGGAACTAAGGTTCGCTCAGTGTTTAATTAAAATTACAATAAATCTTCATATATAAAACAACAATGCAACCATAGTATTAAAACATCAAATAAAATTGAAGATACTTAAATAAAAAAATCTAACAATAAACGAAAATTTCTTTCAAAATTATGTAAATATTAATACAAAATTTTTCAAATAAAAAAGTAGACCCAAAAAACTAACTTAAAAATATTCAAAATCTTAAACTACAATGGTAAAGAAAAATTTAATCAATTGCATACATACAATGAACAATGAAAAATGAACAAAGTGACAAAATGCAAAAAGAAGAATAAGTAAAGCTAACCTCTTGTTGCAAAACCAAAATCGAAGTTGGTGGAGAGTGGCCTTAGGGGCCGGATGTGCTACTGGCTGGCCAAATGGAAAAGAAACACACTACCAAATGGGGACTAAAACGATAAATATTGGGCTCAAAACTCAAAATCAATCCACAAATCAAAACCCAACAACTTTCAGTGGTGGAAAATGAACAAATTCACCTGCAATGGACGTCATCGCTTGCGCGGAGGGGAGAGGGCGCGAGGCCAAACGAGAAAGAAGAACACCATAGAGACGAAGTATAACACTACAAAATGGGGACGAAAATGAAAAATATTTGGTTCAAAACTCCTAAATCAATCCACAAATCAAAACCCAACAACTTTCAGTGGTGGAAAACAAAGAAACTCACCTACAATGGTCATTCTCGTTGTTGTCGGCACGAAGGAGATGAACGCGCGAAGCAATAGTGGGGAGGCGTGGGGTTTACGCTGGTTTTAGGAAAGAAATTGACGTCGGGGAGATGTGGGGCCGACGTAATTTGACGTCGGGGGGGATGGGGCCGACATAATTTGACGTCGAGGTGTTGCACTATGTTCATTTTCACATATTTTCACCCACTCATTATGTTCATTTTAGAGTGACCAGTCTCATGGTCATGTTCCTTTTAGTACTATAGTCTCATGGTCAAGAGACAAAAGGGAAAGAGTGACAAATTAGATGGGTAAAAAGTACTATAGCCTCTTATTACTTTGAGTGATTTGTTAGGCTCTAAAATACCCTTAAAGTCTATACCAAAAACTACAAAAATGTTAGAATTGTTGTTTATTTATCAGCCATGATTTCAATTTGGTTAGTTTGGATAGTTTTATAACCATAAAAGGATTCAATGTTGAGATTTCAATGTTGTTGTAAAATTCCAACAAAGAGAATCCAAGAAATTTGAGAATTTGAGAAAATCTTTGTAAGGAGTATGTGTTCCCCATTTCATAAATAAGTTCAAAGTTCCTGGTGGTAACTTGATATTAGCACCTTGCTAGGAAAAATAAAAACAAAATAAGTGCAAAAACTGCATGCTAAATAGTTGCAAACAAAAACTAGTGCACAAAGAAAAAGTATGATTTAACTATCTCTATCTGTAAGAAGGTTCGCTTCTCAAACAATTTTTGAAAACAACAGCTTTAAACAAAATGAAGTTAATTAAGATTGAATATAAAAATCTTGTCAGGCACAAATATTATTTAAATATATCTCCAACAGTCATTTTAGATTAGTCATGCTTGACCATGTTGCTTAGGAATAAGATGATGACCAACACTATCTTAATGCTATAAACTAATCCTAAATGGGTAACTATGTTAAATAAACTTTCGTAAAGAAAAAAATCTGCAGAACTAACCTATAGAAAACTAACTTAGAGTCAATTATGCTTAATTCTAACTATACTAACTCTACTAGTTACCAATCTTGAGATTGAGTAACTTTGCTCCAGTTGGCACTGTTTAGAAGCATTCCAATGGTAACTTTCGCATTGAACACATGTGTTTAAGTGTCTTAAACATTCTCTATCACCTTGCACTTGCATTTAAGCTTCAAATAAAAAAGTCAAAATTTAGTCAACTTTCAACATATGCCTTTGGCTTCATTGGTTCAAATTCTGCATTTGCTTGATTTGGTGCTTCCCTCATGTTGAATCAACTTTGTAAAATTCCATTTTCATTTCTTTAAGGGTCTCCAACTCTTGAATCATCATTTTGAACCTTAAATCTAAATGTCAACCCCAAAGTCAAACTTTCATCATTCAAAGTCAAACTTTGTACTGCACTTTATTTTTAAGTTCTAAATTTGATTTTTATTGATCATTAGAGTCTATTTACTAAGATAAGGCACTACAAAACTAATCTACAAATCTAACCTAATCTAGCCACTCCAAGGTAAACTACCCTAAGTTACACTTTAGCTATCTATGTTATTATGCATGTGCACTCAGGTTTTTTAGTTCTAGTGCAGTTTTAAGACTTTTCCAACTCTCACAAATGTATTTTCATGTGTTCATTGAAGTTTAAGAACTAGATTTCATGTTGGGGCATAAATGCAAATAGTCAACTCTTAGTCAACTTTTTAGCATTTATGCCAAATCTATCTAAGCTTGTTATCCTTTTAAGCATTTTTGCAAGAAATTATCCTTAATCAACCTTGATTCCACATTTATGCACTTGTTCCATTTGAATTTTCTACAAAAAAAACATTAATTATTTACTATTCTAATTAAGCTAACTGTTGGAACCTCCTATCATCTTGTGATCTCATGTTTTGCCATATCCACTAAATCTACATCATAGATTCATTGTTTTAATAAGATATTTTCAACCATTTGAATAAACTAAAAGTAAGATATAAAAATTAATAGAAATGGAAACCTTGGTTTGTTACTTGGTTTTGATTCTTCTTGTTTCCTACATAAGTTCCAATGCATTTATAGCCAATAAGTGATAGTTCAAATGAATTCCCTCTATCATCACTCTTATGGCACTCTTTAAACACCTACATGAAAATAAAAAATGTAATAAAAACCAAACCCTTTTAGAAATTACACCAAGAAAAAACCTTGGTGCAAAAATCACAACCTAAGATTAAACTAACTTTGTTCTTAAATTCTACTCCTAAAACTACTTTAAGACTAATTCTATTTCTAACATTAAAAACATGCTAAAAACACAAAATTAAGCTAGATTTACAAAACTAACCTAAATGGGCTCTCTAACCTAAATGTAATCTAAAAACTATGATTTAACCACTAAAACTAACTCAAAAGAATGTAATTCATCCTCTTAATCTTACATCCCACTTCTCTCAATCTTACAACTATACACACGCCAAAACACTACACAATTTGCTTTTCTTATTTTTCAGTTTTTGAATTGAAGCTAGTTCTTGTACACATAAAACTCTTATGTCTACTTTCCAAATAGCTTTTTATTTTTGCAGGTACATTAACTACCATCTTTTCAGTTCCTTCTTTTTTGACTCAACCTCAACAGTTTAGCGGTGTTTTTGGTATGTAGCCTTCATTCTAATTTGCTTTGTCGTCTTAATATACATGATTATAGCAAATACGAATTGCTTTATATAATTTCTACCTTGAACATAAATTTCTATATGTTAATTGCAATCACAAGACTAAATGAATACCACAAAATAAGTGCAAAAATTGCAATCAAGTTAACTAGATGTGTGCTAGAATGAAAAAATTATTCGTGCATCCTTTGTCTTTGCCTTCTACTTGTGTGGGCTTAGTAGTAATAGGTTTACTACTTAAGTCCCATATTTTAAAATTGTCCTATGTTGCACTTATGTAGTGTAACATAACATTTTCCTCCTTTGGCTTATCCTAGGACATGGCCGAAGTTCCCATCCACCGTGCTTGCTTTTGTTGTTTTAATATATATGATTATAGCAAATACCAATTGCTTTATATAATTGTTACCTTGAACATGATTTCTGTATGTAAATTGCAATTGGACTAAAAGAATACTATAAAATAGGTGCAAAAGATATCCTAGGTATAATATTGTGGAACTTCAAATGAGTAAAAGATATTGACCATTTGATCTATTCATCCTAGCAAATAATGTTAGACAAGTTTATTATGTCCCATATCCAGCATTTTGGAGCATCGACAAAAGTGCTTCGTGTGTTGCAATATAACTAAGCCTAGGGGTCGCATTGAGTCAAATGAGGTGGAAAAAGATATTCTCTATCAAGTTGATGAAATGTCACATGCCCGTGAAATAATTTAAGTTGAAGGTGTAACTACATTAGATGACTTTGATGGTGATCCTGCAAAATTGGAAGCAGAAATACAAGAAGAAGATGAAGAAGAAGAAGAAAAACATGATGACGACGACGGAGTATGATGATCATGAAAAAAATAATGATAAGGAGGATGACGACGATGATTGAATTATGTGGTTTTCTATGAGATATTATTATGGTTGTTGTAATCGTTAAATTTATGTAAAAGATTCCTTAATTGTGTTTTGGCAAACTTTAAATATATCACTTATAAAAATATTATTTTGTGGTTGATACTATGAAATAACAATCATCATTTGAAACTATATAATAAATATTTTTTTGATACTTGATTTTGAATTTTGTAGTTTTATATCCTTTGATTATTGCAATATCACCTAGACGTCCATCTTGTTCCGATAAAGGGAAAAGGATAACAAAACCAAGAAGGCAGCCACATTATATCATAAGGGTTCTTGACCAAATACCATAGAGTGCACCCATTCCGACACCATCCCTTGTTAGGGTACCCACACCACACCCTACTTTGGCTACCACACCGTCTACATCCACACCACAACCTTCCTATACAAGACTAGCACGAAGTACACCCATTTAGTTATTATCCCCTACTATGGTTCCTACATTATACCCTACTGTGGTATCCACACCACACACTACTATGGTATCCATACCATGCCATACTGTGGTTCCCCCACTATCTACATCCACACCACAACCTTCCTATACAAGACCAGCTCTATTGTGGTTCACACTGCTTCTAGACCTTCGTCATCCTAAAATCCCTCTTATGATATTGTCAATACATCAAATGCTCCTGATTCAACTACTGATGATATTGACCCTCATCTCCATGATTGACCAATGATTGAGCCTTTTAATCTAGGGTAATATCTGATTATCTTAAAAACTAATTTGTATTAGATGACTTGTTATTTGCCTCCAAAAGACAAACACTACAAGAAAAATGCTAATTATCGACAACATTATCACTTACGATGGAATTACCTGCTACGATCTGTCAGTAAATTCTATGATGAAATTGTTGACTTAGTTTACCAATAGAATTACCAATGAATTTCACTATTGAATTTCCCGACGAATTTATCCATCGGTAAAGTCTGCGATGAAATTATTGAATTAATTAACCGACAAAATTACTGACGAATCGTAGTCATCGGTAATGTCATCGACTAAATAATAATTTCAATCGAGATTTTCTCCCCCAATATCACTTTCTCTCCCTCCCTCGAAGCCAAAACCCAAACACTATTGTGCCAGTAGTGGCCTGAGTGTTTGTGTTCGCCAGCATGCCACCAGAACAAACCGACACGTGCGCACCAGCATCTACTGTGGTACCCATACCACACACTACTGTGGTACCCATATCACACACTACTATGGTACCCACACCACACCATACTATGGTTCCCACACCATCTACATCCACACCATAACCTTCTCATATAGGACCATCCCCTATTATGGTTCACATTGCTTTTACACCTTCCTCATCCTCAAATCTCGCTCTTGATCTTGTTGATACATCAAATGCTCCTGATTCGGTTACTAATGATTTTGACCCTCCTTTCCATGAGTGATTGATGATTGGGCCTTTTAATTGAGGGTAATATCAGATTATCTTAAGTACTAATTTGTATTAAATGACTTGTTATTTGCTTTTACTTCTTTTTGATGACTTTTATGCATTTATATTTAGGTTTGTTGCTTCTAGAGTTGCTTCTCAGACCATCACAAGATCTATTAAGCAACAATTCCTTTCACATTGGCCATCATAGGCAGCAATTTAAGGTCAAATGTCATGAAACTTATTTTCATTTTCTATTCATGTATTTATTTCAAATGCAAAAATAAATGTCCGTTGTTGTTAAATACCAGGCTTCATAGTGTGTTGTCAAGATGATTTGTATTTGATTTATTTTACTGATGAAGGTTCAGTGGAGACTTGAGCATAAAGCTCAAATTAGAAAAAATTTCCATAGTAGAGCATCTCAGGCTATCTAAGATGTTTAGAGATGCTATGAATGAAGGAGAGCGCCCTTTATTGGATTGGGGACCATATCTCGAATCGAATGCTAGAACATTGGAATTCTAGTTCTTAATCTAATAAATGTGCTACAACACAAAGAAATAGAGTTTCAGAAAAGGTTAGGACCCTACACACAGTTGGTTCCATTACTAGTCATGAGCATGCCTTTCGTATGGTATAAACCTTAATTACTTTTATTTTCATATTATGATATAAATTATGTCTTTTATAACTGATGTATATATATAACCCTTTATTTTGTTAAAGGAAAAAGAGCTAGGGCGAGAGGGTATATTGATGAGGTATTTTACCAAACTCATCTTCGCAAGGGATCTGACTAGTTTTTTTATGAAAGGTCTTGGAGAACACATGTAAGCAAAGAATCTTACTATTATTTTTGTTAAACTTTAATATCATACCATATTTGACTAATTTCTCATTGTTTTCTTCAACAAGAAGAATTTTCAAGTAGACTCTCACATGTCATATTTGAGCAAGGGTAATTTGTTGATGTGTTCGAGCATAATGATGATGTTGATGAGGAAGACATCATTAGGACATAGTGTTGGGTTGACGCTATTGGTGGAAAAAAATAAAGGAAGACTTTATGGGACTGGAGAACTTGGAAAAAGTTACACTATTGGAAAAGGTATCCACAAATAACAACCATCCTCTTCCAATAGTGTAGAGGATGTTGTGAACCGACTCACGCAACGATTAGAAGAACGTGATCAAACTTATGAAAATTTGAGTCGGGAGTTTTAAACCCTCCAAAATCTAGTCATGGCTTTCATGCCTCTTAATGCTCTCACTCGCCTTCAACAACACCAGTCCAGCCTAACATCACCCCGACAACAACCCACTCTAGTCCAACCCACTACACTCGAGCCCACTCTAGTCCAGCCCACCGCAATCCATCCATAGTCTCAACAACAACAAGACCCTAAAGAAGAAGAAAATCATTTAGATGATTATGTAGTTATTAGGACTTCTTTTTATATTACCTTTGTTACTTATTATGTCTTGATACATTAGTTGGACAAACACACTATGACTTTGTTATTAATATTGTTTTTACTTTTATAAGCAAACATTTAAGATATTTGTTTGGATTACCTAACTAGGATTCGTTATGAGATTAACAGGTCTGATTGTTTATCTGTGAGATTGCAGGTCTGATTGTATATATGTGAGATTGTAGGTCTAATATTGTTCATCTAAGATTAGAAAGCTAGAATGGGAGAATGCACCAGAAAATGGTATTGAAAATACCGACGAATATATTCGTCGCCAAATTTTTCGAAAAAACACCACCTGACACTACTAATTACCGACGGATTATGTCCTTTGGTAAATGTTACCTACGACCCTTTTAGCGATGAATATGCGCTCATCAATAATCCATCAAAAACAAACATTTACCGACGAATATTGGTTGTTTCCAACGGATTTGAACCATCAGTAATACCTACTTTTTTTATAGTGATGAATTAGATAATTTTCAATCTATGGTTTAGATAATTCGAACAATTTCTTACCCATTTGTGTTATCATTTAGACCCTTTAAAGATATGTTTCTCTCTCTTTATTATATGTGGTCATCTTTCTCTTTGTTAAGTTTCTATGTTGTCTTTCTAAACAAATTGAAACCCCTAAGATTACAACTCTCGCGACTCTGTTAATTTAAATACTACCTTAGTGTTGGTTGTTTCTTTCAATCAGTCTCTGGATCTTACTATAACTTAAAGGACATATCCTCTTGAGCTATGTTGTTTACTCAAAAAATACATCTTCACGTTTTGCTCATTATATGTTTCATAATGTAGGATGTTGATTCTGACAAAAATTTAGTGTTGGCATCTTACAAAGGAAAGTGTTTGTCCTCGTCCTTATGTGCATTAATGAACCATCATATTTCTCATTTCAAATAATATGTATTCCTTCAATTAAGAAGTTACCCAAACCTTCATAAACGAGTTGTTAAAAAAAATACAATAAAGCCTTTTCTTAGCTCAATTGTACAATTTGGTCATATGTTTATATATATGTACCTATATTGAATAATGGAGACTATCTTAGTTTGCTTTATATATGCAATGTTCACATATTGTTAGACATGTTGGGAGTTGGAATATTTTTGCAGTTGAAGTTTTTCTTCACGTTTTCTCCTTAAACTCTTTTGGACAAAGTCACTTGGTAAGTATATATTTCACAACGATTATAAATTTATGTAATTGTTAAAGATGCAATATATGCCTATTTTTGTAGAATAATTACGCTCTAGAAGAAATGTTTATAAATGGTGTATTGGTTGACTGAGATTTAGTACATATAAATGTTAGTATTTACACGTAACATTAAAAGGTCAAAGGGATTTTGCTACTATGTTTGCTGGTTTGGTACATCCCTTAGTTAATGAGGTAAAATTTAGTAGTTTACTTAAAAATTACATAAGTTTATTATTATACACATTGGAATTGAATAACATATAAGTACCCTTTTTTTATTCCATGCACCAGATGTTGGAAGTAGTGCTCCATCACTGATTGGCATAAAAAGATCCAGCGAAGGAGACAAGACTAGTTAGGAACATGATAATTGTCATTATCATGGTTTTTATTATGTTTATTTTTATCCTTTATTAGTATTTTTATTATTATTCTTTTAAATAATTAAGGATTTATTAAATAACTTTGGAAATAGAAGTATTTGGATTTATTTGTAGAATATTTTGTAGATAAGTGGAAATCTCATAAAGATTGAAGAATATATCAAGGATTATCAATCAGTTAAAATTCATTAAAGTACATTTTTCAAGCCTAGTAAGTTCAACCCATTCGTCCAGTAAGAAAATTCAATTCACCCTATGATAGAGGTTAAGTCGTCTAATGACTTGGGCATTGCAAAAATTATTAAATAAAATGTGTCACAAAATTAAAGATCAATCTTTTAGGGAATAGGGAACTAACCCTAAAGGAGAAATGAAAGAAGGGAATTATAGAGACTGAAGACACTCATCATAATCATTATTTTCATCATTTATTTCTTTTCTAGTGCTCAGAATATATAGGAGTAACTAACTCCCTTATTCATTGGGGTCAGATGTAATGTAAACCTTCACTATACTTCTTTTCCATTACTCTTGTGTTCTATTATTGTTCTTAATTGCATGATTAATGATTGCCTATTTGTTGGTATCTAACTATTGGAAAATAATTTAGAACCTTGATTTGGATAGTTCTTAGCCTTAATCAATAAATAATAATAGTTTCTCTGAACAAACATGAGTCACTTACAAAAATGATATCTGAACTTTCTACTTTATTACTTGTACGATTTGGTACACTTGTCAATATCTCAAAACAGATCTATAGAAATTTAGGAGAATGTATTATAATGATGTAAGATGTTTTTTTGGTTTTTGTTTTCAACATGTAATATGAATTGCGAATGAAAATATTTGTGATCAAAACTGTTTGTGATTTTTTTTTTACTTTTCTGATGTTATGAAAAGTAGGTTAAATAAATAATAAAATTATAAAAATACTTTTACATTCAATTTATGATAGTTCGAAACGTTGCATTTCATTTGAGTATAGTGAAAATAATGGCACTTTTAGTTGTCATTTTTTGGATTAAAATTCCTTTAAAATAAACAAATTACAGCAGTTTTTATTGTTATTATTTGCGCAACAAATATGGTAGTTTCTACTGTCATTATTCGCATAGTACATTAAATGGTAGGTAATGCAGCGTTTTGCATAATACTGTCATATTATATTTTGTGGTGACAGGATACATAGTGATACTTGGACCCACCACACGTGTAAAATATGATGTTCATAAGCATCATTTTATGCCACAAATAATTGTCTATTTGATATGATTTTTTGTTGTGGCATTGAAATGATGGACTAATGAAATCTTCACATGATTGCTTTAATTGTTGAAAGAAATGCTTCCAGAAGTATTCACTACCTGATCAAAATTATGAGGCAAAAAAGATACTTTTTCTTATAGGTATAGTTCATTCATGTCTTAATGATTGTAGTTTACATAGAAAAGGGTTTGTAGAATTAAGAACTTGTCACAAGTGTGGTTTGTCATGTTATAAGGTCAAAGATGGTGATAAGTAGAATATTGATGAGGTCACAAAGTCTGACCTAGCTTCAAAGGTAGTTTGGTATCTACTAATAACCTTAAGGTTTAAACGTATGTTGGCGAATCTAGATGGTGATAAACACCTTAGATGACATGCCAAAGACATATAAATAACACAAGGCCATTAATGTGGCTATTACTTCATGCATTGAATGATAACCATTGTGCAACTCGGTTTTGAAAGAGGTTGGGATCCAATATGTTATAACTCACTATTACACATTGTCAACACTCAATTTCGTTCGGGTAAATGCATTTGTTTTAAAAAAATACAATAAAAAATGTTTTTAATTGATGGTAGGTAAGAAAAAAGAGGTGAAGTTTTTCAAATTCTCAAACTTTAATTTTAGCATAAAAAAGAAAAAGAAAATGCAAAGCCAGTTTGTTATCACACCCCTTTTCATAAGCCCAAATGTTTTATACATATCTTCACCCCACCATTTGCTATTTACATTCCTCACATGACATGTCAGAAAAGGACATTTTACAATCTCTATTTTTAGATAATGGTATAATTTTAATTATTAGAAGCAATATTCTTCATAATAATTAGAATAAATATCTTGATTTTATGCTTATGTGATATGTCTCATTGAGATTTTTTCCATCAGAGAAGATATTATTCTAGCAATTAGAAGCAATATTCTTCACAATAATTAGAATAAATATCTTGATTTTATACTTATGTGATATGTCTCATTGAGATTTTATTATAATTAAAAACTAGGATTCTAGTGGTATCCCAAGGTGTCTATATAAGCACAAACTTTCTCTAGTGCCAGACACAAAACAAAAATTTGACACTTCTCTTCTTTTTTATTACCAAAGCACACACGCAAAGGGGGATCACCTCACTATCCTCTCAGCCGGATTTGCTATGTTTGTGGCCTTGAATAGTAAGTTTGTTTTTGGTCCTAATGTTATTCATGTTTTGGTGAGAATAATAAAATTAAGGGGTTGTGAATCTTGACTCCATTACTTTGTTATAATATCAAGTGTATGATTGATTGATCTGTTATATGGCTAAATGCGTTTGGGGTTCGGATGTTATGTGACTTTGAGTTAGGATTCATGATTGATATTTTTCGATTGAAGCTGAATGTTTGGTTGTAGCAACAACTCTGATTGTGAATGAACGTCTCTACTTGAGTGATTAATCCACGTGAAACATAATTTATATGCATGACCTTTTTCTTTTCTTATCTTTGGGAAGCCATTATTTTTATCTTGGTAATTAGAAATATCTTTTGTAGGCTTTTAATTCTCTTATTTTAAAAAATAAAAATTATAAATTATATTATTTCTTTTATATAATTATTGAATATCATGTCAAGTATTGGATTTGCTTGATAACTAAAATACTCCGTCATAGACTTTTAATTCTCCTATTTTTAAAAATAAAAATTATAAACTATAAATTATATTTCTTTATTGAATAGCGGGGCTGACTCCTCTGTATTTTTAAAAATAAAAATAAAAATTATAAATTATATTTCCATAATAAACTATAGTGGTGACTCCTCTTTATCTTTTAAATTATTTTTGTCGTCCCGTCGTGATTTCGGTTGCGACTCGTGTATTAAATAATTGATTCACTACAAGAAAAAAAAGTTTGAACAGAAGTTTATTTTTACATTACACAAGATTAAAACCTCCACTAAGTTCTTTACCTGGGGTTTCGATTTCCTCCGTTAAACCATCCTTGGGGAATGTGTTAACCGGGGTTTTTACAAACCTAAGGAAGCACCCATCAATAATAGGGGATTTTTATTGTCTTATATTTAACGGAGGTTTTAAAATCTTAGTTAAGTTTTGTGCATTCAAAACCCCGGTTAATTACCATAGATTTTGAAACCTCCATAAAATATCATGGGTTTTAGAACCTCCGTAAAATATCATGGGTTTCAGAACCCCTATTAAATACCATGGCTTTCAAAATCCCCGTAAAATACCATGGGTTTCAGAACCCCTATAAAATACTATAAGTTTCAAAACCTCCGTAAAGTACCATAGATTTTTAAATGATTAATATTATTTTGTTTACTCATTTATCATTTATGTAGTCATATATATCATTTTGTTGTGTATTTCAAGGCAAATCAATCCAAGACTTATCCAAATCTATTAAGAATAGTCTGTTTATGAGAACAAAAACATATTTAATAAAGAATAAAATTGTAATTAATGATATAAGAATAAAAAAAATGTAACTAATGATATAAGAATAAAACAATTGTATGAAGGTGTTGACAAAGAAAGATACTTCAAATGAGACAAGTTTCCTAGCTGAGAAGGAACCTTTCCAGGAAAGGATGAATGGGATAAATTGAGATACCTCAACTTACCAAGTGAACCTAAAAATGATGGGACTTGAACATCCTCAAAATCATTGTGACTTAAGTCCAAATAATTCAAATGCTTCAAGTCAAGAAGAGAAGCATTCAACTCACCACTCAAAAGCCTTTTGGTGTATGAAAAGGATCATTTAGATTTTCTTTAAATTTCATAAAGGCTTTTCTTTTCATCTTAATACACTCAAAACTATTATCCTTAGCAGCAAAATTTGGCTCTGTAGTTGGCATGATAGAGAATATAAAACTCTAATATCTTGTGAACCTTTTATAGCCATAAATATGTTGAATTCAACCCTCTAGTTATTATCCTATAGACTTACTAACAATACGAAATTTTCACTTACATGTAGTGATTGTTTACCAAACTATTAATTTTCTCTTTATCTATTTGTCAAGTATTACTAATAAATAACAATTATACTATTTTTTTGTAGATGGTGGTAGAATTCGAAGTGTAAAAAATTTTGTACAATTAATTAGTCTCTTTATAATTGACTTAATTAATTTTTTTAGAGTGCAAGATACGTCTCTGTAAATTATAATTAATAGGAAATTTTGCTTTGTCTAATTAAGGGTAGGCTAATAGGGGTGTATTTGATAAATTATGTTAGTTGACTGGAATAGAAAGTTAGGAGAAACTACTTACACTATGACAAGAAAACATGATGTCGTCTCGTGACTACTAAAGTACAACAATCTGTGGTCTATTCTTTCAGAGGAAAAATAATTGAATTTTAGATAGTGAATTACTTGCAATGTTTTCCCCAATCACATTTCATCTGCTAAGAGTAACCAATAATTTGAATCTAACTCGATCAAACATGAGAGTGGGAAATCTCAAATTTTCATTATTAACTCGTAGGAAGGCCAAACGCACAAGGTTTTAATACCTCTTTAGAAGATATAGTATTATGAACTCTTACGACGATCCAGATATGTACGAAAATGTCTGATTTTAGAGTTCATGTACCTATAAAATAAAATTTACCCACACAGCTCACTCTCACTATGAAAATATGAGATACACAATTAATCATTGTCACGTATACATGCAGACTTATTTAACAGAAGAAGGACATCTATATGTGTAATAAAATACTAAAGCCATTGTCGAAACCTTTATAGCTAAAAAAGCTTTACTTGATTTGTTCTTTGGCTTGAACATGCTCGTCATCCTCTCTAAAGAGTATAGGCAGACTAGAGAGGTCACACGTCAATGGGTTTGAAAAGAAAAATTGCACACAAAAGACACTCATACGTTGAAAATTTGGAGTAACTTAGGTATTAACTATTTCCTAACTGCTCTCTTGGAATTGCATACTGAATTTAATATTATTGCACGTTTTTTGAGTGTTTTTCTACATGTACTAGTTCTACAAGATAATGGGCCTCTACTAAATCATCACGAGAACATTAAATCTATATAATGTAATTTTCATTGAAGATTATCAATCAAATAAGAAATGCACATAGTTACTAAACCATTCACACTCATAAATGCGCATATAATGTATATATTCTTTTGATTGGAAACTTGCATTGCAAATTGGTATGCGAAATTGAAAAGTCATATCCAACATATTGTAATTGGAAAAATGATTCAATCTTCAAAGAAATGTATTGTGCACTGCGTAGTTTAATGGTTTAAAGCAAGAATAAGGAATATGACTTTTAAGAGTAAATCTTTATATTCTGTTAACCTAATTATTAGGAGCTTTGGTGATGTGATCCCAACAAGGCTTATAGCTTAGGCCCAATCCATGGCCCACATGCATCTCAAGCCCAAAGCTCACCAAGAGGCTCAATAACAAGGACCATGCTAAAGAAGATCCAAATAGGCTTGCCTCAAAATGGAGAAACTTCTCATGGGCTTCAATTACTCTTTTCATGGGCCAAATAAGATGTGAAGATATGAAGAGATTGCATGATTGAGAATTAGAATAGCCTTTTAAATTGGGCCAATTGTTTTGGTTTGCTTTCATAAATAGTAGGCTAAATAAACTTGTTCGTTAGATTTTAATTGGGCTAATCCAAGCCCAATAGAGAGCATTGGCCAAGACACTCTTCTTGCCACATGAAAGGAGTGGCTTCTAGCTTGCAAAGGAGTGTCATGCCACTTGTCACGCATCCAACCTATCATGCACATCCAAGGGCCAAAAAAGAGACTTTTTCTCCAACCTTGCATCTCATTTCAAATGTAATTTCATGTGTATGTGCATTAGTGACCTTCTCTTCTATAAAAGAGAGTCCTAAAGCGCTTTGTAGAGTTTACTCTTGAAATTGCTAATAGAATGCTTGTGTTGAGATCACTCCACTATTCTATTATTTTGAGAGCACCTAAGTTAGAGGTTTCCAATATTTCCTCTAGCCAACTCCCACTGGTCTAGTTTCTAGTCTAGTCTCCTTCCACCACTCCAAATTCCATTGCTACAAGAGCCTTAAACACTTGTTTCCATTTCTAATTTCGCTACCTATGGAGTCTTAACCAGCCACCACACCTTGGAGCTCTATCAAATTCGTATCAAGAGCGACTCATTCTTGGAGTCTCAAGTTTGAGTAAGGTTCTCGGTCTTATCTTGTGGTTCTTGCAAATTTTCGTGTTGTTCATCTAATTTTCATTGTGTTCTTTCATTTTTTGTGTTATTCTTCCATTTTCTTTTAGTTTTCTTCAAATTTCTTCAAATCAACCGAACATCTATAAGTCTACATGAATTCTATGTATTAAAATGGTAGATATTCATGATTTTTGGCTCACATTTGTTCTTAAGTTCCATTTATTTTTCTAGCAGCATTTTCTTTGCTTCCTAGTGTGTGTTCTTCATTTTCATTCGATGGTTTCCATTTATTTTCAATTTATCATCTTGTGTTTTGTCTTAAGTCATGTTTAAGTGTTTTGTTTCATCTCCATTTTCGTGTCATTTGCTATTTTCTACATTTTCTTGATGAGAACCAAGTGCTACATCACACTGTCAACACCCAATTTCGTCCGGCTAAATAAATAATAGAATAAATAATAATAATTTGTTTTTTCAAAAAAAGGGTAAAAAATATAAAAATATAAAAAATATAAAAAAATAAATAAGTTTTCTCTTTTTCTTTTTTTAAATACTAATAATAGGATAATAATAATAATAATAAAATAAATAAAAAGAAAAAATCTTGTTTTAATCTTGTATGTATTTTCTTTTGAGGCTTTGTTTCTATTTTAGCCCAAAATACTTTGTACACCCACACTATTTTTTTCTTGCAACTAACGGCAGCTCAACATTTAATTTTCGCACCCTAACTCTATGCTTTGTCGTTTCTGCTCCAGACCAAGAAGTTAGTCTAATAATTAGAAATAGAATATGTTCTAATATTTAGAATTATTTACTCTGATTTTGTGCTCTGATTTTATGACACCTCCTTTTCCAGATGAGGAAAATATTAATATGTTTCTCAAGAATATCTTTTTTGTAATTACAATTAATCTATCTTGATCACGTTTGATTTTGTGCTCTGATTTTATGACACATTTTTTTCTTCCAGATAGAGAAAGTAGTAATATAATTCAAAACAATATCTCTTTTACTAATTAAAATCAATTTTGCTGATTACGTTTGATTTTGTGCTCTGATTTGATTCCCATATTGTAATAATATTAAGACCAATTCTTGCCCTTTAAAACTCGTTGTAATTAAGGTAGACCTTTATTACGAGATTACATTAGATTTATAATGTTGTGTATATAAACCCATCAGAAAAATAAGAAAGGAATTAATTTTTTCTCTCTCAAAAATTTCTAGAGACCTCTCTCACCCTAAGCACATATTCTCTTTTAACCCTCACACATAAAAAACATAAAAAAAACCACTCACCTTTGATCGTCATTCCCACGTGCTTCTTGGTGTTCCAACACAACTATTGTAAGTCTGGTCTCGCGTTCAGGTTCGCAAAATTATTTTTTTTTTATTGTGTTATGCAGTATTTTCTCGATATGTGTTTTTGATCTTGGTTGAATTTGATGTTTTCACTATTTCTTTTTTATGTGGAAAAAACATTTTTGGGTTTGTAATCAAGCTTTTTGGGTTGATTAGTTTTATAATTAAGGTTTTGTTGATTGCTTTGGGTTATGAATATTGTTGCGTGAATAAGTGAGAGATATCATGTTTTGACATTGTACGAATATGTTGTGCCATATTTTTTTCATGTTAAGGTTTGTAAAACTTTTTCATAATAAAATAATATGTTTAATCCTAAACGTTATTTCCTAATCTTTTATTTATTTATTTTCCTAATGTTTTCATAAATTGTGGATATATAACAGTCACATTTTGTTGGGTATCAATGTCTTATTTCGAAAGTTTTTTTTAATGGAAGTAATAACAAATAAATAATTTAAATACCCTTTTAACTTTTAAAATGTATAAGTGCTCGTGTGACCGCTCGCGTTGACCTAGTACTTAATACCTTCGCTTTTCTATAAGATTACTAAAAAAATACAAAATTTTCAAATATTAAAAAGAGTTATATCAACACTTCGAACAAATTGTTTTCAAAAAGTCTTTTTAATAAAGAACTACGTAACCCTGATTCTCCATTATGAGTGGAGATACGTAGGAACAAGGAGTAATCCTTGTTGGGCCCAAAAAACAAAAAAATCTTTTTTGTTTCCTTTGTTTTTCTTTGTCATCTTTATTTATTTATTTTATATATTTATTTATTAATTTTATTTTATTTATTTATTTTTTATTTACTTATTTTATTTATTTTATTTTATGTTTTTAAATAAATATTTAAAGGAGACCACATCAATTTGTTTGTATTTTAATTAAAGGTATTGTCTTAGAATGGGCGTTGTAGGGTGCTAACACCTTCTCTATGCGTAATTAACTCTCGTACCCCCAATCTCTATTTTCGTAGACCTTGTCGCGATTAAAGGTACTATCTTAGAATGGGTGTTGTCGCGATTTCGGTTGTGACACACACAAAAGAGCAATGAACATCAAAGTGATGCTTATGGATGTGTAAGGCATGTTCTCGCTGTTTTTGATCCATTTCACCGATTGGATTCTTGCTTTTCTGTGCTCTAGATGTTCTTCTATGATTCCTGCTTGATTCTAGATCATAATCAAGTTCATTCAACTTGAATTTCAAAGAACATCTTTAGAATTTTCGTGAGTAACTTTGCTCCAGTCTCTGTTTTCGGTTTTCACTACACGCACACCTACTATTTGTGATTTATCCTGAACACATGGTTCGACCAATTTTTTTTCTGATTTTTGCCTCTTAAAGATAAGAGATAGACGAAAATAAAAAAAATGAATCACTAAAAAATGTTGAGTACAAAAAATATGAAAAATCTGTGAAGTTGAGGCATTGATCAGCGTTTTCTGGACTGCCAGTTTTTGGAAAATTCATTTTCAGTGTTGTCTTGTGTGTGTTTTGTTGTGTTTTAAGTGCTCTTTGTTGATATAATTCTTGGCTTAGGTGTGTGCTATATTGCCTTGAGTTGCCTTAATTTCAAGTGGATTCTTCCCTTCATTTCGCACTGTTGCAATGAGTACTATAAGCTTCATGTTTGAGCACATCTTTTTCAAATTTTCTCTTAATTGCTAATGCTATTCTAGGTTCCCTTTTGCTTATGCTAGCCTTTCATTCTTACTTTAATTTCTTGCTTGTTATTCCGTCATTACTCTTTCAGTCATGTTACATGTTCATTCACTTTGGTTTAGCACTTCTAATTAGCTTTTCTTGCTTTATTCTTTGCTTCTTTTCAAGTGCATTGGCTCTCAGGTTTGGGATTTGATTTGGTGTTTGGTATGAATTTTAGCTTAGTTGTTATTCTAATGGTAGCATCTTAGGTGGTGGATGTGAAGTAAACTTTTAGCTTTATTCTTTCATTATAATTTCTTCCTTTTCCTCACGTTTGAGAGTTTTGATCCTACAACCCTTGAGAGTGTGTGCTAACCATTTTATTTTAGCATAGTTTTCTTGCTTTTTCTTCATTGTTTTGTAGTTGTTGGGTGTTGTTTTGGTGATCTTTGAATGTCCAAATAATTTTGTGTGGTGCCTCCAAGTTGCCACAATTGGTGTTATAAGTTTTGGCCATCAACTAAGGCCTTAAACCTTCCATCAAGCTTTCGGACATTAGTGTTTTGGCAGCACCATTCAGCCTTTATTTTTCTTTGTTTCCATTGTAGTTTTGTGCTTTATTTTCTTTTCATCTTTTGGTCACTCATTTGGTGCAAATTGAAGTATCTTTGTCTGCAAAAATATTTTGGTAAAATGGTCTCAAAAATTGTGAGTTTCTAAAGTTGTTTTTGGCCATTCTTTTGCAATCCATTGTGCTTGTGGGATACTTCATTTTAGCACCTACTTTGTGTTCCAAATTTTAGTTTTTTTTTCTCATTGTAATTATGGCCCACTTAGGTGTCTTGGGGAACCACAAGGTGTTCAATCTCATCTCCTAAGTAGAACCTTTCTCACCTATAGTGAAACGTTTTTAGTGGTAAGAGTGTTGAAAGTTCTAAGTGCTTTCTCACCTTGCCTTAGGCCGCATAGTTTAGATTTATGTTTTCACGTTGCATAGTGGCGGGATTTGTGAGACCAAAGTCTCTAAAATTTTGCCAATTAGGGGTCTATTTTTAGTGTTAAGTTTTCTTTGTTTTATTTTTTTTGTGTGCTTTGTTTCAAGTGATTCTATCTACTTATTACTTGAACATTTGTGTGAACTTTGAGTACTTTTGCAAGTGTAACCTTGGCAAGGATTAGCCTTGGTACTTAAGAAGTTTGTGAGACTCACCTCGCTTACCAGGAGGTACACTTATGCTAGTCCTCTTCTTTCACCCTTTTATCCAAGTGCATAAGTTTATTCAATCATCATGAGTACATATTCTACATATAGTCCTAGGTTGCATAAGCATGGTAGTCATGAGTTACATCATACATTTCATAGTGACATTCCATTCTTTGGGAGGATATAGGTCCACTATCATTCATAGATTGGATGTGGGATACAGAGAAGTTGGTACAACCATTCTTTACTAGATATAGTCAGTGTGATATTCTTAGGCATGTTCTTTCTAAGTTTGAAGGACATGCATATGAGTGGTGGAAAAAGAGACAACTTAGGGTGGAAAAGAGAAGAGAATCATTCATTAATACATTTTATGAATTGAAAGCATGCATGTGGAAACATTTTGTTCCCTTTTCATTTAGGATCACTAGAGAGCAGCAGTCTAGGCTAGAAAAATTCATTGATGTAGGTGATGCATTCATTCAAAATCTAAAGAAGTTTTCTCGTCAAGAAAGATATTTTAAAGATCAACTTGACTTGCTCTTGAGTAAGAAAAGAGAAAAAGAAAAACTTGAAAAGCTTAGAGCATTTGAAATGCAAAAGGCATTTGAAAAGCAAAGGGAAATTGAAAAGAAAAGATCAATTAAAAAGTAAAGAGAGCACGTGGAAAAATAGAAAGGAGTGCAAGAGAAAAGAGAAAAATTTGAGAAAGAATTGAGAGAAGAAGAGAAATGAAAGATATAGGAGAAGTTAAGCATAGAGAAGCGAGAAAAGAGAGAAAAGAGTATGAAGAAAAAGAGAGAGTAAGACAAGAGGAAGAATTAAAAAGAAAAGAGGAAGAGATTAAGAGGAAAGAAGCAAAGGAACTATTGTTTAGGGCAATAGAGATACAACATCCTTGCATAGACCTCAAGATTAAGCTCCCAAAGGGAGTCATCTTTACACTCTACCTCATCTTCCATTAATTTTTTTGTCTTAGTTCTTCCTAAAAATGTTTTTCCACCTTCACCCCTTATTTCAAACTCCTCCAAAGATTTTCCAAAACCAACCTTTAACTTAGAGTTACCTTTTAGGTTTCAATTAAGTCAAAGTGAAAATTAAAATTTTTGTGAAATGGGTCGTATATCCATTGCATGGTCTCTATGATTTTACTGAAATAATGTTTGATGACTATCGCAGGTATATTTTTGATACTAGTGGAACCGAGCTTCAGTTGTTGTGAGCCTTAAATAACTCTCTTGATCTGAGGACATATCATCTTCAAGAAGGAGGGGATGATGTGATCCCAACAAGGCTTATAGCTTGGGCCAACGCCTAAGCCCTAATCATGTTCAAGGCCCAATCCATGGCCCACATGCATCTCAAGCCTAAAGCCCACCAAGAGGCCCAATAACAATGAGCATTCTAAAGAAGATCCAAATGGGCTTGCCTCAAAATGGACAAACTTCTCATGCGCTTCAATTACTCTTTTCATGGGCCAAAGAAGATGTGAAGATATGAAGAGATTGCATGATTGAGAAGTAGAATAACCTTTTAAATTGGGCCAATTGTTTAGGTTTGCTTTCATAAATAGTAGGCTAAATAAACTTGTTCCTTAGATTTTAATTGGGCTAATCCATGCCCAATAGAGAGCATTGGCCAAGACACTCTTCTTGCCACATGAAAGGAGTGGCTTCTAGCTTGTAAAGGAGTGTCATGCCACTTGTCACGCATCCAACCCATCATGCGCATCCAAGGGCCAAGAAAGAGACTTCTTCTCCAAGCTTGCATCTCATTTCAAATGTAATTTCATGTGCATGTGCATTAGTGACCTTCTCTTCTATAAAAGAGAGTCCTAGAGCACTTTGTAGAATTTACTCTTAAAATTGCTAATAGAATGCTTATGTTGAGATCACTCCACTCTTCTATTATTTTGAGGGTACCTAAGCTAAAGGTTTCCAACATTTCCTCTAGCCACCTTCCACTAGTCTAGTTTCTAGTCTAGTCTCTTTTCACCACTCCAAATTTCATTGCTATAAGAGCATTAAACACTTGTTTCCATTCCCAAATCCACTGCCTATGGAGTATCAACCAGCCACCACACCTTGGAGCTCCATCATTTAGATAATGCAAGATCCAAAGCAATTAAAGTGCATCAGGTTAGAAAAACTATCCACTTTCAAAATTATTCATAAAGGCAAGATCAACCATTATCCTTTCTAAAATCTTATGATGATCCTCGTCCTAGAGTGCTTTTGCAAGATTTTACAAATTTTGTATTGAACTTTTAATTTGCAAAAGTTTCCTACTATCCACTTAGCCACCTCAAGTTATAACACAAAAATATATAATATCACCTTCTCTTCCAACTCTTACCACCACACAACTACAATTCTTTCTGTCTCTGTAGATTACAATGTCACTTCCCCTTCTCACTAACTTTTACATTGTTAGAAGATACCAAAAAACTTAACTTATAAAATTAGCACAAGGATTGTTGTGCAAAGGATTAGAATATGTCTACGAGAAAGTTACACAAAAAAGAAATACAATTAAACGACAATTGGAAACAAAAATCAAAGAAAATGTGAGAAAACCTACCTATGAAAATTGTAGAACCTCTGAAATGACAGAATACTAGAACCTGTAACAAATAAAATAGCAATCAATAATAAAATGCTAGAACCATTTCGATAACATGTGAAAATCACAATAATAATGTAAATCACTGAGAGAGCATATGAGAGGGGAGACAAAGCAAGAAGACAAAATGAAAGTGCAAACAAAAACATAAAAGAGAGTGAACCACTAAGATCAAAATTCAAGCATATATGTCAAGAGCGAAAGACTGAGAAGAATGATGATGCTAGGAGCAAAAGAGAAAGCAGAATGCGTATGAAGATTGAAGATCATTGGTAAGAGGTGCGAAAAAATATTGTGTCGTGATCGTGTGAAATAGTTGAAAAAGAAAAAAGAACATCGTTGTGAGAGGAAGAATGTCTTATAATTTGAAAAAAGGATCTTCAGTTTGCTGCGAATTATTTGTAATTTGATAACAATAGTTAATTTAACATTTAAAAAATAAATCATTATAAGTATAATTACTTTAGGATAATTTTATATAACAAAATCCACATGAATTAATTGTGGAGGCTTTTTTAAAAAACAATCTACATATATCTTTTTTAATAAATAATTTTTAAGGAACATTACATATATTTTCATAAAAATAAATTGATGAAAAAAGATTATAAGTAATAATTATATGCAATTCTTGGAGTTTGAAAGAAACCTAAACTATTTTTTGGAGGTTTAAAACTAAATCTTTGTAACTTAACAAAGGTTTTAAAAACCTAAACTACTTTATAGAGGTTTAACATTAAACCTTTGTGATTTAACGGAGGTTTTAAAAACCTACACTATTTTCTGGAGATTTAAAGTTAATCCTTTATAATTTAACGAGGGTTTCGAAAACCTGCACTATTTTTTATGGAGGTTTAAAAATAAACCTTTGGAATTTAACGAAGGTTTTAAAACCTCAGTTAGGTAAATTCATTGCTAAAGTTATATTAACCTCCGCTAAATAACCCTCTGTTAAATGCAATTTTTTTTTGTAGTGATTACTTACACATTGACTAATCTTAACTTCAATTCCATTTTGTATATTTTTTATGACACTGTTGGACTCAAATGCATTAGCTTATATTCTAAAAAGATGGGTTAAGTATTTTATTGATAGATGTTCCTACAGAGAACAAATAAGATCAGTTAGGCACAAGTATCACCTTACCCATATCCGCTATCTCCTCGGTTGGCTTCTTCCCCTTTGGCATATATCGGCTTGAACCCGGGAGGGGTTACCTGCAGAAGGGACTCTGAAGCTTCAGTCAGTCAAAGCTCTCAAAAGTAAAATCAGGTGATTAATGAAGTAATGATTGCGTACCTTTAATTTGCGGGGTCCATGTATATTTATAGATTATTAATTATGTTTGCCCATTGTATGGGTTAGGCCCTAGTTTGGGTTATAGGTGGGCTTGGGCCTTGGCCCAGGCCCTTAGTCTTGAATGTTGGGGCTTTGCTGGATATTAGGGGGGCCTTGATTTTACTGAGTATTTTAAGGTGGTCGGCCTAAATCGAGTACTTCCTTTGGCGGCTTGTGCCGCTATCGCTCATACGCTGTCCTAGGCAGTTCATTCCTCTTGGTATCTTAGGTTGCCGGTTCAGGCCGGTTAGGTTTAGGTTAGCGTAGACTGTTTACTTGAATGATTTCGTGTGTAGGTATGGTGATCGTTTATTGTTATTACTTGGTTAAAATGGTTCGGTATGGTACACCAGTCCCCCAGCCTTTGCCGATATAGGTATGTCAGTCAAGGGTGATATGTGTTGATATGCCAGCGGAACCGGTTAGGTGTGGTACACTAGTCCCCCAACCTTTAAGTGTGATGAACAGTGTTAAGGCTAAAGGCGGGAAAAGGTTGGGAGCAGGTGAAGAGATGTCAGAGGTTTAATCAGAGGGGATTTTTGCGCCGTCGTATCTGATACTCATGGCCTTTGGCGTGCCTGCGTCGATTGGTGTAGGTCGTGATTTTTTGGTAGGAAGAAGTTATATCGTTTGAGATTCATCGTTACAAATGCGGATTTCGTGATAGGTTTATGTTTGTTGGTTCATTTGCTAGAATTTCATAATCAGAGACTTTGTGTGCGTTATCCCTGTCCGACTAGTTCTTAGATCCTGCCATCATCTTTTCATAAAAATGTATGTCTAGTAGTAGTGATAGTGTGTCGTTGTCTTCTTCCAGTAGTGAGAGTATGGAGTCCGGGAGGAGTGTAGGTCGACGAGTTGAGGAGGAGAGTAGTAGCCTAGCGGCTGTGGTGGGCAGAATTCCGATGGAAACGATGACTGAGGTGCGAGAAGACCCTCCTGAAGAAATGGCAGAGAGCAATTGGCCGGCCAAGGCCGGTTATGAATGGATAGCGTCTGACGTCCGTAATCAGTTATCTCTGTTTCGGTGATCGCGTCTACTAAACTCTTGGTTGAACTGCACCCTTGTTATCGCGAAAGGTATGAACTGGGGTATCGTTTCCTTGGAGCGGGTGAGCGCCATTGACCGCGTATGACACGGTCAAAAAGGGGTGACTGAGAAGTTCTTCTATATGTATATGTGTCATTTCTCCCAGTTGCATGTGAGATTGCCGTTAGACGACTTCACCATGGGGGTGCTTCGTGCACTCAATGTGGCACCTACACAGTTGCATCCGAACAGCTGGGCCTACATGCAAGCTTTTCGTGTGTTATGCCAATCACTGTATCTACAACCATCTCCTCGTGCATTTTTATATTTTTATGACACTAGGCCACGTCAGCCAACTACTTGGCTATATTTGGTGAGCCGTCCTAGTATTAGTAGATTGGACGCGTTCTCACAGTCCTTCAAGCACTTCAAGGACGGTTACTTTAAGGTTGTGGTTAAGGAGAAGGGCAGGTCTTACTTCCTTAATGCAGATGGTAGCACAAAATTCCCGTTTAGTTGGACGGGAACCCCTTCTCGGTACAAGGATATGGGCACCGACGAGTTGTCGGCGGTGGATAAGGAGGTGGTGGAGGTCTTGATGAATTTTTCTGATAAGTTCCCCACTAAGGGCCTAGTTAGGGTTTATAATTCGTTTCACCGGATTATTGATATTGAAGGTATCTGTTTATGACTTAAACTGCTTTGATGTTTCTAAGTTGACTTACTCGGATGTTGGTGCGTTTTTATAGGGCATATGGCTTAGTCCGGGAAGAAGAACTTATCGCTCTTTCAAGCGCTGCGGAAAGAGATGGCCGCGAAGGCAAAGACAGCTGGGAACACTGATGTTCCAAACATACAAAAGTCGCTAGTTGAGGTGCATGTGCACGGTGGTACTAAAAGGAAGGCTGAGTTACCGGCTCGGCCCGGTAAGGGTAAAGACTTAAAAAAGGTCAAGGTTGCGTTACTTGGGCCGGGATCATCAAGCGGGGCAAAAGGACCAGAATCCGGTTTGATTGAACTACTGGAAACATCTATTAGGAAGGACATCGACATCAATCTTTCGGAGATAGTCATCAATTCCATCGATAGTATGGAGCCCGATCATCTGTGAGGGCCATGGTGGAATTCGAAAGCAAGGCGTTGATACTAAGTCACCGGGTTAGGTCTTTGTACCGACGAGAAGTGAAGGAGAGAGGTAGGGAAAAGGTGGAGGACTTGTAGGGAAAAGTTGATAAGTTTGTGGAAGAGAGGTGCAACTGGGAGAAATGACACATATACATATAGAAGAACTTCTCAATCGCCCCTTCTTGACCGTGACATACGTGGTCAATGGCGCTCACTCGCTCCAAGGAAACGATACCCTGGTTCACACCTTTTGCGATGGTGTGATCTCAATAAGGCTTATAGCATTGGGGCCAACGCCTGGGCCCATTCATTTTAATTTCTTTTATTTTTCATTATTTTTAATTAAATAAATCTGTTCTAATTGGTTTGTTTTTGTAAATGCAGCCAATTATTGAAATATTTGGCATTGGGCCTGCAGCCCAATTCGTATCCATGCTCTAGTCCACATCATGCCTAGTTGGCCCAATTCTAACTCACGCATGATTTGATGGCCATCCGCACACCTCTTGGCAGCCAACACTTGATCTTTCTTCATAGCATCATCTTATTGGGCCGCGCACAATTCTTCAACACGCATCCAATTTCTTCAGCAAATTCCTTCACAATCTATTTTACATGTGCAGCATCTTCCAACATGGGCCTCGCGTGCAGCCCAAATTGCTTTCCGCATGGCATCACCAATTCCTTCACTTGCACCACGTGTTCGTCTGCTGCACATTATGAGGAATGGTTTGTGCTTCAATCTGGTTGGGCCGCAAGGTGAATCAGCCCACTTGTGGCTAGGGTTAGACATCACAAGCGGGACACCAACATTCACTCGTCTATCACGTTGCAGCCATTCTCTTCATTCGTGCATCACCATTCACGCCGTTAGGTTCCTTATCAAACAACTGTTTGCCATCACGCCACTCCTTCCTCAAACACGCTATTAGGGTTTCCAACTTTCACCTATGCTCATGTTTTCTATTGGAGCGTTGTTTCAACATAGCTTTCCAACACAGTTTCCCGTTAGGATCCTTGTACACGACCTTGCTGCCGTTAAGAGCTTTTCTTCTTTCCTTCCATTCTCCGGTTGCCTCTCTTCTATAAAGGGGCAAGCCATTGTTTGTAATCTTTAGCTTTGATGAATGTTAGTTTGGTTGAGAGTACTCCCATCTTTCGTCTCTGCTCCAATCCTAACCCTAGATTAGGTTTTTACCTCTTAGGGTTCCCGAAACCAGTGAGATTCGAGCTTAAACACCATACACGAACCATTCCGCTGCGTTTTCCTCGCTCTCTGTGAGATTCAATCGGTGGAACGCCGATTGGAGAGATTTTCCGGCGAGCACCGCGACGGAGGAGCCTCATCAAGTGGTATTCAAAGCCACTCGGTTCTCGGAGTGTCGCAAGATAAGTATTCTTCGTCTTGTCTCTGATTTTTCTTGATCTGTTTGTTTCCGTCTTATTCACAATATGCTTGAGTCTCGAGTTTGCTTTTGTTGCTTCGCTGTGATTTAATCTGTGCTGAATTTTTTTTTTCTCGCTGATATTGATTCAAAATCCTTGTTCTGATAGTCTTGGATCAATACTGATTAATGCACTGTCATAAGCTCTCTAATCTGTCATTCAAATGCATGTCTTAGGTTTAATTTCTTTTTCTTACTTAGCTTTATTTTTTTTTTCGAAACATGTTTTGTCTTAGGTCATGTTAGTTGCTTTGTATGTCGTTGATTCCATAGATGTGTACCTAAATTGTGTTTTGTCTATTGTTTCGTCACTATTCAATATATGTTTTAATTCGAATGCGTAGTTTCATGTGTATGTTCTGGAGTTCTTTAATTGCTAGTAGATCAATAGCAATTTTTCTGCAGTGCATTTTCCACTACTTCGTGTTTTATTCGTGCTATTCCTGTTTTCATATTGTTTTCTAGTTCTGTTCCAGTTTCGGTTGTGATGTTTTTCACTGATAGTAGTTGATTCTGTTGTTCCTTTGTGCTTTGTTTGATTCTGTTCTTGCTCTAGAAATTCATCTGTTGGCCAAGGATTGTTGTGACTGAAGCATTTCATGTGTATTCCATCACAGTCTAATCTGATTTGTATCAGAATTTAAGTGTGGAAATGCAAGCTTAGTCATGAGAATGCATAGGCTATTTTAGCATCTTGTCTTAAGTAGTTTGTCTTCATTGCTGGAGTCATGTTCGTACTTGATAAATGTTTTTTATGCTATTGCTGGCCTAGTATATTTGTTTGAGTTTGAGCACTGCATCATTCTATTTGAGCATTCACAGGTTTTAATGTTTCTTTCTATAACTCTGATTTGCTCTGATTGCCTGATATCCAGATTTTGTACCTATTGCATGGTCATTGGAATCTGACTGGCAACTGCTTTTGTTTTCCTTGTGTGTCTGCTTAATCACATTTTATTGTTTCTGTGGTTAGCCTAGTTCTCTATCTGTAACTGTTGATTCATCTTTTGTTGAGTTGCAAATTCTGTTTTCACCGCTTTTGGCCATTAAAATTGCTCCAATGTTGTTTTTCTATTGTTTTGATGCAGCTTCTATGTATTAGTTCAGTTTTATACACATGTATTCGTTAGAATTGAACCTGCAGCATTCTGCGTTGTGCATTTTGTTTTGGCTGAAAGTTTGTTGCTATGATATAGTTTTACTGCAACTGGTTGATTTTGATTGATTCACATCTGCTGCATATTGATCATTGTTCTGCATTGGCCGAGAGTTTCTTGTGACTTCATTGTTTTCTAGTGTGCTTTTCATCATTGCTTTTAAGTTGGATCATTTGTCCTCTGCCATATGCATTTGGTCATTGAAATGGAAGTAGTACAAGTGTTGTAAATTGTTCTTAAAAGTCTTTGAGAGTTGCACGACAAGAAAGAAAATCAATGAAAAGATTATGCTGAAAAAGAAAACAATCTGGAAAAAAAATATAATAATGAAAAGTGTTGCAGGACTCTGGAATTTGTTTACTTCCTTAGTGTGCAAAGAGTGTAGCACAACTCACACAGATACTACTATCATCTTCAATTTCAATTTGCATGTACTCTTAATTCAACTTGTTTTAAGTCTTTGTTTGATTTTCGTTTTGTTCATCTTGTTCTAGATACATTCCTTAGGTTCCTTTTTTGTGCCTTCTTTATTGGTTAGCTTGTTTTCTTGCTTGTCTTTATTGGCTATCCTTGAGTTTGTCTATTAAATCTTTCAATTGATGTTGTCCCATTCTTTCATTTGAGCTTTTATTGTTTTTCTGAATTTTTTTCCTCTCACGCAGCTTGATTTGCTCTTGATTCTGTGTTGGATCCAACATACTCACTGTTTTGGCAGCATTTGTAGGTGAAGCCTCTTCTTGGAGAAGGAGGGTGAGTGAATCTATTGTGAGAGTACATTGCCGAGAGAATTGTGGCGTCAGCTGAGACGTGAGAGAATCAAAGTGGAAGAAACACTTGAGGGAGATATGTTTTGGAGGTTGGACCGAGAGAGACATAGCATAGCTTTCTTTTATTTTGTGTTTTGCTGTTTTCATATCACGACATTTGTGTATTATTTCTTTTTCAGTTGTTGTTTTCCTTCATTTGGCTTAGGTGGGAAAATGCTTTAGAGCAATCCCATCCTTAGCATTCATTGTAATAGTTTAAGTGTGTTTAGTGTGAGGTTCAAGGGGTTCCAAAGGCCACTTGTATCTTCACTTAGGTTTTTCGTCTAGTTTATGTTTTCAGTTTTTTTTTACATTTTCAGTCTTTATGTTTTCAGCTTTTATGCTCTGTGTTTCAATGTCCAGGTTCTGTGTTGCGTGCTTTGTATGCTTGTATTTCTGTTTTAGGTCACCGTGATATCTAGGTGCAATGTGTTTAACACCTAGTTGACCTTCTTTTGGTCTTTAAATTTTCACTTTCTTCACACATTTTGTCAAATTGTTTCTTACAATCTGTTTTCCTTTGAATTTTTCTTGAGAAATTTTGTGAAAGAAATTTAGAGATCTTTGGCTAGGAAAGGCTTAGTTCCTAAGCTTGTCCATGTGACTCACCTCCCTTTCCTGGGAGTATCTCTAGAAATCTTTTCTATTATTTTCTCTTTAGAAATTCATCAATTTCTTTTTGAAAGAAAATTGTTTTGCTAAAAGTGTTTTAAAATGAGTTTTTCTTCTTCTAGCCATATGCATGTAGATAGGCATAATAGTGTGCATTTAGATAGGCATAGTAGTCATGAGTTGCATCATACCATTCATAGTCACATTCCATTCTTTGGGGAAGATATAGGACCAATATCATTTAGAGATTGGATGTGGGATACTGAGAAGTTGGTGCAACCAATGTTTAGTAAATATAATCATATAGACATTCTTAGGCATGTTACATCTAAGTTTGTAGGACGTGCATTTGATTGGTGGCAAGAGAGGCAATATAATGTGAAAAAGGGGAGAACATCATGCATCAATATATTTTATGAATTAAAAACATGTATGTGGAAACATTTCATTCCCCCTTCATTTAGGATCACTAAAGCACAACAAGCTAGGATAGAAGACTTAATTGACATTGGGGATGCATTCATCCAAAACATTGATAAGTTTTCTAGCCTAGAAATAGATTTTAAGCACAATTTAGACTTGCTCTTGAGTGCACAAAGAAAGAGAGAAAAATACAAGAGAGAGCAAGCTAAACATCAAAAGCTTTGAGAGATTGAAAAGAAGAGAGCCAAAGAAGAGCTTGAGAAGCTTTGTACTAAAAAAGAACAAGAGGAAAAAGAGATAAAAGAGAAGAAAAAGAGAGAGGAAGAAAAGGTTAAAGAGGAGAGTTTAAGAAAAGCAAAAGAAGAGAATGAGAGAAAAGAATTAGAGGAAAGAGAGAAAATAAACCAAGAGAGTAATCTTGAAATACAATCACAAGTGGTAGAGTTAAGGATCATTTCAAATGCCAAAAGAGAACTCATTGTTAAGGATTTGGTGTTCAATCTTTCACTAATCCCTTCAATTAAGTTCCAATTTTCAAAGGAAGTTCTTACATCTTTAAACTCTATTCACTTTGTCATTAAATCTTTTGTTTTGTTTCTTTCTCAAACATTTTGTTCTCAATCTCATTCCCTTATTTCATCCTCCTCACCTTGTGTAAAAACACACTTTGACTCTACAATTCTTTTCAAAAATCATCTTAGTCAAAGTGTAAAACATTCCTTTTGTGAAATGGGCCTAATATCATCTTTTTCAATCTTTACGAGCCCATTTTCACACATTTCCCAATCACTTATGTTGCATGGCCATTATGCTTTTAATTCAATTTTATTTGATGACTACTACAGATTTATTTTTGATCCTGGTGGAACCATCAATTTGGTTGTTGTGAGCCTTTTACACCCACTTGATATGAGGACAGATCCTCTTCAAGAGGGAGGGGATGATGTGATCCCAATAAGGCTTATAGCATTGGGGCCAACGCCTAGGCCCATTCATTTTAATTTCTTTTATTTTTCTTTATTTTTAATTAAATAAATCTGTTCTAATTGGTTTGTTTTTGTAAATGCAGCCAATTATTGAAATATTTGGCATTGGGCATGCAGCCCAATTCGTATCCATGCTCTAGTCCACATCATGCCTAGTTGGCCCATTCTAACTCACGCATGATTTGATGGCCATCCGTACACCCCTTGGCAGCCAACACTTGATCTTTCTTCGTAGCATCATCTTATTGGGCCGAGCCCAATTCTTCAACACGCATCCAATTTCTTCAGCAAATTCCTTCACAATCTATTTCATGTGTGCAACATCTTCCAACATGGGCCTCGCGTGCAACCCAAATTGCTTTCCGCATGGCATCACCAATTCCTTCACTTGCACCACGTGTTCGTCTGCTGCACATTATGAGGAATGGTCTGTGCTTCAATCTGGTTAGGTCGCAAGGTGAATCAGCCCACTTGTGGCTAGGGTTAGACATCACAAGCGGGACACCAACATTCACCCGTCCATCACGTTGCAGCCATTCTCTTCATTCGTGCATCACCATTCACGTCGTTGGGTTCCTTATCAAACAGCCGTTTGCCATCACGCCCTTCCTTCTTCAAACACGCTATTAGGGTTTCCAACTTTCACCTATGCTCCCGTTTTCTATTGGAGTGCCATTTCAACATAGCTTTCCAACACAGTTTCCCGTTAGGATCCTTGTACACGGCCTTGCTACCGTTAAGAGCTTTTCTTCTTTCCTTCCATTTTGTAGTTGCCTCTCTTCTATAAAGGGGCAAGCCATTGTTTGTAATCTTTAGCTTTGATGAATGTTAGTTTGGTTGAGAGTATTCCCACCTTTTGTCTCTGCTCCAATCCTAACCCTAGATTAGGTTTTTACCTCTTAAAGTTTCCTAAACCGGTGAGATTCGAGCTTAAACACCATACACGAACCATTCTGCTGCGTTTCCCTCGCTCTTTGCGAGATTTAACTGGTGGAACGCCGATTGGAGAGCTTTTTCGGCGAGCACCGCGACGGAGGAGCCTCATCAAGACGCGACCACCGAAACAGAGACGACTATCCATTCGTAATCGGCCTTGGCCGGCCAATTGCTCTCCGCCATTTCTTCAGGAGGGTCTTCTCGCACCTCAGTCACTGTTTCCATAGGAATTCTGCCCACCACAGCCGCTGGGCTACTACTCTCCTCCTCAACTCGTCTACCTACACTCCTCTCAGACTCCATACTCTCACTATTGGAAGAAGATGACGACACACTATCACTACTACTAGACATACCTTTTTATGAAAATATGACGGCAGGATCTAGGAACTAGTCGGACAGGGATAACGCACGCAAAGTCTCTGATTATGAAATTCTAGCAAACATAACCCCATTTATAATGATGAATCTCAAACGATATAACTTCTTCCCGCCAAAAAATCACGACCCACACCAATTGACGCAAGCACGCCAAAGGCCATGAGTATCATAACGACGGTGCAAAAACCCCCTCTGATTAGACCTCTCACATCCCTTCAACTGCTACCAACCTTTTCCCGCCTTTAGCCTTAACACTATTCATCACACTTAAAGGCTGGGGGATTGGTGTACCACACCTAATCGGTTTTGCTGGCATATCAACATATATCACCCTTGACCGACATACCTATATTGGCAAAGGCTGGGGGACTGGTGTACCATACCGAACCATTTTAACCAAGTAATAACAATAAACGATCACCATACCTACACGCGAAATCATTCAAGTAAACAGTCTACGCTAACCTAAACCTAACCGGCCTGAACCGGCAACCTAAGATACCAAGAGGAATGAACTGCCTAGGACAGCGTATGAGCGATAGCGGCACAAGCTGCCAAAGTGTTGAAAGGGGGAGCCTTTCATCCATAAATGAAGAACAATTTTGATGATGTCTACTGATCTGGGATAAAACATAGCTTGGTCCAGTTAGGATATGCATTAGGATATTAGCTTCTCTTTATCAATTGTATTTCAGGCTTGCTGTGTAACTCTGTATATGATTAGCTCCTTGACTAATTGATTAGCTGTGAGTATTGTACTAAGTAAGTGAAAATATACTTACGATAATCGATTAGGTAAATGGCTAATTGAATTAGTGACAGCAAAAACCTTTGTATAAAAGCTGTTTTGTAATCTGTTTTGGGTCTGGAATTTTTGAGAGAGATCACGCAGTCTTCATCTGAGAAAGAGCAATCTGAGAGACAGAAGAGCTTCAGAAGATTCTGCAATAACCCAAGCACAGATCCAAGAATGATTGATGGTTGACTCTACCATGAAGGATCTTGCTTGATTCAAGGAGCATCAAGTCAAATCTGCACAACTTAGGTGTTTTCGTTTCTTGTTTTGTTTTCTGTGTCTTTGATTACAGTAGCTTCAGTGGTTGAAGTGTGGACCTAGGTGCAATTGTGTGGATGCATTGCTCCTAGGGGAAGTTCTTGATTGTTGAATCAAGTTCTTGGGTTTTGGGGGTTAGAATTACATAGGTGTGCTTGTAATTCTTGGAACCTTTCTGTTTAATGGAATCCTCCTAAGTGTGTTACTTAGGAGAAGACTGGATGTAGATTCTTTTTGAATCGAACCAGTATAAATTGTGTGTCTTGCTTCTTTCTTCTCTCTTTTAATTCTCCTTGATTGTTTTAAAACAGTCCATTAACCCAGAACTGTGTGATTGATTAACTAAGCTTTAAACCTTAAAGACTCCTTCAAGATACACTTTAAACAAGTGAGAAACTCATTAATCAACACAGATCCCTTTGTGGTTAAGAGTATTAGAAAGATCTATTTTTAACAATTGGCACCAGAGCTGGCTAATCGCACGATAATCGATTAGAAAGATCCTGATATGTCTAATACATCTCAAACCTTTGCTGAAGGGGCATCCATCAACAGGCCACCTCTGTTTGCTGGTGAAAACTACCCTTTTTGGAAAATTAGAATGAAAATTTTTCTTGAATCAGTGGACAAAGGGGTCTGGGATGCTGTAGTTAATGGACCTTTTCAACCCATTAAAGTTGTGGAAGGCAAAACTGTTCTTAAAGAATTCTCACAATGGACTCTTGATGAAAATAAAAGGGCGCACTATGATGTTAGAGCCAAAAATATTATATCCTCTGCACTAACTTTGGATGAATTTTACAGGGTATCTGTGTGTGAATCCGCCAAAGAGATGTGGGATGTTTTGGAGGTCACCCATGAGGGCACGAATGAAGTCAAAAGGGCAAGGAAGAATACTCTCATTCAAGAGTATGAGATGTTCAGAATGAAGGCTGGAGAAAGCATTTGTGATGTGCAGAAAAGATTTACACATATAGTAAATCACCTTCTAGCTCTTGGCAAGATCTTTGACAAAGAAGAATTGAATATCAAAATCTTGAAGAGCTTAAACAGGACATGGCAGCCCAAAGTCACTGCAATTTCAGAATCCAAAGACCTCACTAGCATGAACATAGCTACACTCTTTGGAAAGCTAAGAGAACACGAACTAGAGCTTGGAAGACTCAAGGAAGAAGAGGATGGAGAAAAGAGGCACACAATAGCCTTGAAGAGTGCTGTAAAATCTGCAGCAAAACTGAAGAAAGCAGAAATTGTAGATGAATCTAATGATGATTACAACTCTGACAGTGAAGCCTTGAGACTAATGGTAAAGGGGTTCTCAAAATTTATAAAATACAAGAACAAAGCTACCAGTAATTCTGCAGAAATTAAAAGATCCTCTAGGAAGCAAGAAAAACATGTTCCAACTTGCTATGAGTGTGGAAAAATGGGACACATCAAACCTGAATGCCCTGTCCTCAAGCTGAAGCAAAAATTAGAAGAGAAAGGTGAGACAGACAAGCACAAGAAGAAAAGGAAAGCTTACAATAGTGACTCCAGCTCATCTAGTGAATCTGATGGAAGCATTGAGGAAGAGACCAACCTCTGTCTTATGGCTGGAACAAGCTCTTCTAAGAGTAGTGTGAGTAGTTTCAACTCCAATGATGATGAAAATAATTACTATGAATTACTTGATGCTTTTAATGAATTGCATAAGGAAGCTACAAAATTGCAAAAGTCAAATAATAAGCGTAGAGGAGAAATTAAATGGCTTGAAGGTAGAGTAAAGCAACTAAAAGAGGAAAATGAAAATCTGATAACAAGTCTTGAAAAACTAGAGAAATCTAAGAAACACTCTAGGTCCAAAGATGACACAAGCTCTCCCCAATGTGAAAAATGCCCAGGACAGCTAGAAAAGATAGATTATCTAATGAAAACTCTCTCAAAATTCACTTTGGGAAGATCAAATCTTGATGCAGTGTTAGGATCTCAAAGGAGTGTGCTTAATAAAGAGGGAATAGGTTACAGTGGCAAATCTAATCCATTAGGCACCAGAAGTTTTCTAGATATGAGTAAACCAACATCTGTCATTTGCTCCTACTGTTCTGAACCTGGCCATTTTTCTAATTCCTGCTACTTTAAAAATTGTGGGGTTCCTAAAGGAGAGTACAGATGGGTACCTAAAGGAACACCTCAAACCACTAACATGAAAGGACCCAAGTTCAATTGGGTACCTGCATCTTCTCTTTAATCTTTGTTTCAGGTGTGTCTTGATGCAAGTCTTGATGCAAGGAAAACAATGTAGCTTTTATATAATGGATGCTCAAGACACATGAAAGGAGATGTGAAGAAGTTCTGCAAGATATCTTACAAAGCCAATTATTGGTCATGTTACAAGAGGTGTTAATAACAAAGGTCAAATTTTAGGCATTGCCAAGGTGAAAAGTTCCTTTTCTATTGTGATATTGCAACTGATTATGGCTGTCTGCACTTTGATGTTAACCTGCGCTACTGATTTCACCTGCTGCGTTGGTAGTATTGTCATACATTGTATGCCTATTGTGTTCAAACTGTGTAGCTGCTTGCCTAACCTTGGCCTTAATCCATTATCGTGCTCTATCTAAAGCCTAGTCTGTGTTAAGTTCTGCATCACATAGTTGCTACTTAATTTCTCAAAAGGAGCCCGCTAATCCATTATGCGAAATTGCTATGCATTCTGGTTGTTATCCTGGTTGTTATGCATTATCTACTGCTGCATCTTTTACTTTGCTGTGCTATTTAGTTGTTTTTTTTCCTGTCCCATCTTGAATATGTCTTTTTGCTACTGTCCAAAAAGGGGGAGAATTATTTTGCCACTGCATTGATAGGCTATACTGATAGGGGGAGCATAAAATTAAAGTGATATCTGTTATATGCCTATGCTGTTGTTTGCCTTGCGTGCTTGTACTGCTGTTGTGTTTGCTTAATGTGCTGCAGGCAGGCTTATCATAGTCCATGTTTTGGACATCATCAAAAAGGGGGAGATTGTTGAAAGGGGGAGCCTTTCATCCATAAATGAAGAACAATTTTGATGATGTCTACTGATCTGGGATAAAACATAGCTTGGTCCAGTTAAGATATGCATTAGGATATTAGCTTCTCTTTATCAATTGTATTTCAGGCTTGCTGTGTAACTCTGTATATGATTAGCTCCTTGACTAATTGATTAGCTGTGAGTATTGTACTAAGTAAGTGAAAATATACTCACGATAATCGATTAGGTAAATGGCTAATTGAATTAGTGACAGCAAAAACCTTTGTATAAAAGCTGTTTTGTAATCTGTTTTGGGTCTGGAATTTTTGAGAGAGATCACGCAGTCTTCATCTGAGAAAGAGCAATCTGAGAGACAGAAGAGCTTCAGAAGATTCTGCAATAACCCAAGCACAGATCCAAGAATGATTGATGGTTGACTCTACCATGAAGGATCTTGCTTGATTCAAGGAGCATCAAGTCAAATCTGCACAACTTAGGTGTTTTCGTTTCTTGTTTTGTTTTCTGTGTCTTTGATTACAGTAGCTTCAGTGGTTGAAGTGTGGACCTAGGTGCAATTGTGTGGATGCATTGCTCCTAGGGGAAGTTCTTGATTGTTGAATCAAGTTCTTGGGTTTTGGGGGTTAGAATTACATAGGTGTGCTTGTAATTCTTGGAACCTTTCTGTTTAATGGAATCCTCCTAAGTGTGTTACTTAGGAGAAGACTGGATGTAGATTCTTTTTGAATCGAACCAGTATAAATTGTGTGTCTTGCTTCTTTCTTCTCTCTTTTAATTCTCCTTGATTGTTTTAAAACAGTCCATTAACCCAGAACTGTGTGATTGATTAACTAAGCTTTAAACCTTAAAGACTCCTTCAAGATACACTTTAAACAAGTGAGAAACTCATTAATCAACACAGATCCCTTTGTGGTTAAGAGTATTAGAAAGATCTATTTTTAACAATTGGCACCAGAGCTGGCTAATCGCACGATAATCGATTAGAAAGATCCTGATATGTCTAATACATCTCAAACCTTTGCTGAAGGGGCATCCATCAACAGGCCACCTCTGTTTGCTGGTGAAAACTACCCTTTTTGGAAAATTAGAATGAAAATTTTTCTTGAATCAGTGGACAAAGGGGTCTGGGATGCTGTAGTTAATGGACCTTTTCAACCCATTAAAGTTGTGGAAGGCAAAACTGTTCTTAAAGAATTCTCACAATGGACTCTTGATGAAAATAAAAGGGCACACTATGATGTTAGAGCCAAAAATATTATATCCTCTGCACTAACTTTGGATGAATTTTACAGGGTATCTGTGTGTGAATCCGCCAAAGAGATGTGGGATGTTTTGGAGGTCACCCATGAGGGCACGAATGAAGTCAAAAGGGCAAGGAAGAATACTCTCATTCAAGAGTATGAGATGTTCAGAATGAAGGCTGGAGAAAGCATTTGTGATGTGCAGAAAAGATTTACACATATAGTAAATCACCTTCTAGCTCTTGGCAAGATCTTTGACAAAGAAGAATTGAATATCAAAATCTTGAAGAGCTTAAACAGGACATGGCAGCCCAAAGTCACTGCAATTTCAGAATCCAAAGACCTCACTAGCATGAACATAGCTACACTCTTTGGAAAGCTAAGAGAACACGAACTAGAGCTTGGAAGACTCAAGGAAGAAGAGGATGGAGAAAAGAGGCACACAATAGCCTTGAAGAGTGCTGTAAAATCTGCAGCAAAACTGAAGAAAGCAGAAATTGTAGATGAATCTAATGATGATTACAACTCTGACAGTGAAGCCTTGAGACTAATGGTAAAGGGGTTCTCAAAATTTATAAAATACAAGAACAAAGCTACCAGTAATTCTGCAGAAATTAAAAGATCCTCTAGGAAGCAAGAAAAACATGTTCCAACTTGCTATGAGTGTGGAAAAATGGGACACATCAAACCTGAATGCCCTGTCCTCAAGCTGAAGCAAAAATTAGAAGAGAAAGGTGAGACAGACAAGCACAAGAAGAAAAGGAAAGCTTACAATAGTGACTCCAGCTCATCTAGTGAATCTGATGGAAGCATTGAGGAAGAGACCAACCTCTGTCTTATGGCTGGAACAAGCTCTTCTAAGAGTAGTGTGAGTAGTTTCAACTCCAATGATGATGAAAATAATTACTATGAATTACTTGATGCTTTTAATGAATTGCATAAGGAAGCTACAAAATTGCAAAAGTCAAATAATAAGCGTAGAGGAGAAATTAAATGGCTTGAAGGTAGAGTAAAGCAACTAGAAGAGGAAAATGAAAATCTGATAACAAGTCTTGAAAAACTAGAGAAATCTAAGAAACACTCTAGGTCCAAAGATGACACAAGCTCTCCCCAATGTGAAAAATGCCCAGGACAGCTAGAAAAGATAGATTATCTAATGAAAACTCTCTCAAAATTCACTTTGGGAAGATCAAATCTTGATGCAGTGTTAGGATCTCAAAGGAGTGTGCTTAATAAAGAGGGAATAGGTTACAGTGGCAAATCTAATCCATTAGGCACCAGAAGTTTTCTAGATATGAGTAAACCAACATCTGTCATTTGCTCCTACTGTTCTGAACCTGGCCATTTTTCTAATTCCTGCTACTTTAAAAATTGTGGGGTTCCTAAAGGAGAGTACAGATGGGTACCTAAAGGAACACCTCAAACCACTAACATGAAAGGACCCAAGTTCAATTGGGTACCTGCATCTTCTCTTTAATCTTTGTTTCAGGTGTGTCTTGATGCAAGTCTTGATGCAAGGAAAACAATGTAGCTTTTATATAATGGATGCTCAAGACACATGAAAGGAGATGTGAAGAAGTTCTGCAAGATATCTTACAAAGCCAATTATTGGTCATGTTACAAGAGGTGTTAATAACAAAGGTCAAATTTTAGGCATTGCCAAGGTGAAAAGTTCCTTTTCTATTGTGATATTGCAACTGATTATGGCTGTCTGCACTTTGATGTTAACCTGCGCTACTGATTTCACCTGCTGCGTTGGTAGTATTGTCATACATTGTATGCCTATTGTGTTCAAACTGTGTAGCTGCTTGCCTAACCTTGGCCTTAATCCATTATCGTGCTCTATCTAAAGCCTAGTCTGTGTTAAGTTCTGCATCACATAGTTGCTACTTAATTTCTCAAAAGGAGCCCGCTAATCCATTATGCGAAATTGCTATGCATTCTGGTTGTTATCCTGGTTGTTATGCATTATCTACTGTTGCATCTTTTACTTTGCTGCGCTATTTAGTTGTTTTTTTTCCTGTCCCATCTTGAATATGTCTTTTTGCTACTGTCCAAAAAGGGGGAGAATTATTTTGCCACTGCATTGATAGGCTATACTGATAGGGGGAGCATAAAATTAAAGTGATATCTGTTATATGCCTATGCTGTTGTTTGCCTTGCGTGCTTGTACTGCTGTTGTGTTTGCTTAATGTGCTGCAGGCAGGCTTATCATAGTCCATGTTTTGGACATCATCAAAAAGGGGGAGATTGTTGAAAGGGGGAGCCTTTCATCCATAAATGAAGAACAATTTTGATGATGTCTACTGATCTGGGATAAAACATAGCTTGGTCCAGTTAAGATATGCATTAGGATATTAGCTTCTCTTTATCAATTGTATTTCAGGCTTGCTGTGTAACTCTGTATATGATTAGCTCCTTGACTAATTGATTAGCTGTGAGTATTGTACTAAGTAAGTGAAAATATACTCACGATAATCGATTAGGTAAATGGCTAATTGAATTAGTGACAGCAAAAACCTTTGTATAAAAGCTGTTTTGTAATCTGTTTTGGGTCTGGAATTTTTGAGAGAGATCACGCAGTCTTCATCTGAGAAAGAGCAATCTGAGAGACAGAAGAGCTTCAGAAGATTCTGCAATAACCCAAGCACAGATCCAAGAATGATTGATGGTTGACTCTACCATGAAGGATCTTGCTTGATTCAAGGAGCATCAAGTCAAATCTGCACAACTTAGGTGTTTTCGTTTCTTGTTTTGTTTTCTGTGTCTTTGATTACAGTAGCTTCAGTGGTTGAAGTGTGGACCTAGGTGCAATTGTGTGGATGCATTGCTCCTAGGGGAAGTTCTTGATTGTTGAATCAAGTTCTTGGGTTTTGGGGGTTAGAATTACATAGGTGTGCTTGTAATTCTTGGAACCTTTCTGTTTAATGGAATCCTCCTAAGTGTGTTACTTAGGAGAAGACTGGATGTAGATTCTTTTTGAATCGAACCAGTATAAATTGTGTGTCTTGCTTCTTTCTTCTCTCTTTTAATTCTCCTTGATTGTTTTAAAACAGTCCATTAACCCAGAACTGTGTGATTGATTAACTAAGCTTTAAACCTTAAAGACTCCTTCAAGATACACTTTAAACAAGTGAGAAACTCATTAATCAACACAGATCCCTTTGTGGTTAAGAGTATTAGAAAGATCTATTTTTAACAATTGGCACCAGAGCTGGCTAATCGCACGATAATCGATTAGAAAGATCCTGATATGTCTAATACATCTCAAACCTTTGCTGAAGGGGCATCCATCAACAGGCCACCTCTGTTTGCTGGTGAAAACTACCCTTTTTGGAAAATTAGAATGAAAATTTTTCTTGAATCAGTGGACAAAGGGGTCTGGGATGCTGTAGTTAATGGACCTTTTCAACCCATTAAAGTTGTGGAAGGCAAAACTGTTCTTAAAGAATTCTCACAATGGACTCTTGATGAAAATAAAAGGGCACACTATGATGTTAGAGCCAAAAATATTATATCCTCTGCACTAACTTTGGATGAATTTTACAGGGTATCTGTGTGTGAATCCGCCAAAGAGATGTGGGATGTTTTGGAGGTCACCCATGAGGGCACGAATGAAGTCAAAAGGGCAAGGAAGAATACTCTCATTCAAGAGTATGAGATGTTCAGAATGAAGGCTGGAGAAAGCATTTGTGATGTGCAGAAAAGATTTACACATATAGTAAATCACCTTCTAGCTCTTGGCAAGATCTTTGACAAAGAAGAATTGAATATCAAAATCTTGAAGAGCTTAAACAGGACATGGCAGCCCAAAGTCACTGCAATTTCAGAATCCAAAGACCTCACTAGCATGAACATAGCTACACTCTTTGGAAAGCTAAGAGAACACGAACTAGAGCTTGGAAGACTCAAGGAAGAAGAGGATGGAGAAAAGAGGCACACAATAGCCTTGAAGAGTGCTGTAAAATCTGCAGCAAAACTGAAGAAAGCAGAAATTGTAGATGAATCTAATGATGATTACAACTCTGACAGTGAAGCCTTGAGACTAATGGTAAAGGGGTTCTCAAAATTTATAAAATACAAGAACAAAGCTACCAGTAATTCTGCAGAAATTAAAAGATCCTCTAGGAAGCAAGAAAAACATGTTCCAACTTGCTATGAGTGTGGAAAAATGGGACACATCAAACCTGAATGCCCTGTCCTCAAGCTGAAGCAAAAATTAGAAGAGAAAGGTGAGACAGACAAGCACAAGAAGAAAAGGAAAGCTTACAATAGTGACTCCAGCTCATCTAGTGAATCTGATGGAAGCATTGAGGAAGAGACCAACCTCTGTCTTATGGCTGGAACAAGCTCTTCTAAGAGTAGTGTGAGTAGTTTCAACTCCAATGATGATGAAAATAATTACTATGAATTACTTGATGCTTTTAATGAATTGCATAAGGAAGCTACAAAATTGCAAAAGTCAAATAATAAGCGTAGAGGAGAAATTAAATGGCTTGAAGGTAGAGTAAAGCAACTAGAAGAGGAAAATGAAAATCTGATAACAAGTCTTGAAAAACTAGAGAAATCTAAGAAACACTCTAGGTCCAAAGATGACACAAGCTCTCCCCAATGTGAAAAATGCCCAGGACAGCTAGAAAAGATAGATTATCTAATGAAAACTCTCTCAAAATTCACTTTGGGAAGATCAAATCTTGATGCAGTGTTAGGATCTCAAAGGAGTGTGCTTAATAAAGAGGGAATAGGTTACAGTGGCAAATCTAATCCATTAGGCACCAGAAGTTTTCTAGATATGAGTAAACCAACATCTGTCATTTGCTCCTACTGTTCTGAACCTGGCCATTTTTCTAATTCCTGCTACTTTAAAAATTGTGGGGTTCCTAAAGGAGAGTACAGATGGGTACCTAAAGGAACACCTCAAACCACTAACATGAAAGGACCCAAGTTCAATTGGGTACCTGCATCTTCTCTTTAATCTTTGTTTCAGGTGTGTCTTGATGCAAGTCTTGATGCAAGGAAAACAATGTAGCTTTTATATAATGGATGCTCAAGACACATGAAAGGAGATGTGAAGAAGTTCTGCAAGATATCTTACAAAGCCAATTATTGGTCATGTTACAAGAGGTGTTAATAACAAAGGTCAAATTTTAGGCATTGCCAAGGTGAAAAGTTCCTTTTCTATTGTGATATTGCAACTGATTATGGCTGTCTGCACTTTGATGTTAACCTGCGCTACTGATTTCACCTGCTGCGTTGGTAGTATTGTCATACATTGTATGCCTATTGTGTTCAAACTGTGTAGCTGCTTGCCTAACCTTGGCCTTAATCCATTATCGTGCTCTATCTAAAGCCTAGTCTGTGTTAAGTTCTGCATCACATAGTTGCTACTTAATTTCTCAAAAGGAGCCCGCTAATCCATTATGCGAAATTGCTATGCATTCTGGTTGTTATCCTGGTTGTTATGCATTATCTACTGCTGCATCTTTTACTTTGCTGTGCTATTTAGTTGTTTTTTTTCCTGTCCCATCTTGAATATGTCTTTTTGCTACTGTCCAAAAAGGGGGAGAATTATTTTGCCACTGCATTGATAGGCTATACTGATAGGGGGAGCATAAAATTAAAGTGATATCTGTTATATGCCTATGCTGTTGTTTGCCTTGCGTGCTTGTACTGCTGTTGTGTTTGCTTAATGTGCTGCAGGCAGGCTTATCATAGTCCATGTTTTGGACATCATCAAAAAGGGGGAGATTGTTGAAAGGGGGAGCCTTTCATCCATAAATGAAGAACAATTTTGATGATGTCTACTGATCTGGGATAAAACATAGCTTGGTCCAGTTAAGATATGCATTAGGATATTAGCTTCTCTTTATCAATTGTATTTCAGGCTTGCTGTGTAACTCTGTATATGATTAGCTCCTTGACTAATTGATTAGCTGTGAGTATTGTACTAAGTAAGTGAAAATATACTCACGATAATCGATTAGGTAAATGGCTAATTGAATTAGTGACAGCAAAAACCTTTGTATAAAAGCTGTTTTGTAATCTGTTTTGGGTCTGGAATTTTTGAGAGAGATCACGCAGTCTTCATCTGAGAAAGAGCAATCTGAGAGACAGAAGAGCTTCAGAAGATTCTGCAATAACCCAAGCACAGATCCAAGAATGATTGATGGTTGACTCTACCATGAAGGATCTTGCTTGATTCAAGGAGCATCAAGTCAAATCTGCACAACTTAGGTGTTTTCGTTTCTTGTTTTGTTTTCTGTGTCTTTGATTACAGTAGCTTCAGTGGTTGAAGTGTGGACCTAGGTGCAATTGTGTGGATGCATTGCTCCTAGGGGAAGTTCTTGATTGTTGAATCAAGTTCTTGGGTTTTGGGGGTTAGAATTACATAGGTGTGCTTGTAATTCTTGGAACCTTTCTGTTTAATGGAATCCTCCTAAGTGTGTTACTTAGGAGAAGACTGGATGTAGATTCTTTTTGAATCGAACCAGTATAAATTGTGTGTCTTGCTTCTTTCTTCTCTCTTTTAATTCTCCTTGATTGTTTTAAAACAGTCCATTAACCCAGAACTGTGTGATTGATTAACTAAGCTTTAAACCTTAAAGACTCCTTCAAGATACACTTTAAACAAGTGAGAAACTCATTAATCAACACAGATCCCTTTGTGGTTAAGAGTATTAGAAAGATCTATTTTTAACAATTGGCACCAGAGCTGGCTAATCGCACGATAATCGATTAGAAAGATCCTGATATGTCTAATACATCTCAAACCTTTGCTGAAGGGGCATCCATCAACAGGCCACCTCTGTTTGCTGGTGAAAACTACCCTTTTTGGAAAATTAGAATGAAAATTTTTCTTGAATCAGTGGACAAAGGGGTCTGGGATGCTGTAGTTAATGGACCTTTTCAACCCATTAAAGTTGTGGAAGGCAAAACTGTTCTTAAAGAATTCTCACAATGGACTCTTGATGAAAATAAAAGGGCACACTATGATGTTAGAGCCAAAAATATTATATCCTCTGCACTAACTTTGGATGAATTTTACAGGGTATCTGTGTGTGAATCCGCCAAAGAGATGTGGGATGTTTTGGAGGTCACCCATGAGGGCACGAATGAAGTCAAAAGGGCAAGGAAGAATACTCTCATTCAAGAGTATGAGATGTTCAGAATGAAGGCTGGAGAAAGCATTTGTGATGTGCAGAAAAGATTTACACATATAGTAAATCACCTTCTAGCTCTTGGCAAGATCTTTGACAAAGAAGAATTGAATATCAAAATCTTGAAGAGCTTAAACAGGACATGGCAGCCCAAAGTCACTGCAATTTCAGAATCCAAAGACCTCACTAGCATGAACATAGCTACACTCTTTGGAAAGCTAAGAGAACACGAACTAGAGCTTGGAAGACTCAAGGAAGAAGAGGATGGAGAAAAGAGGCACACAATAGCCTTGAAGAGTGCTGTAAAATCTGCAGCAAAACTGAAGAAAGCAGAAATTGTAGATGAATCTAATGATGATTACAACTCTGACAGTGAAGCCTTGAGACTAATGGTAAAGGGGTTCTCAAAATTTATAAAATACAAGAACAAAGCTACCAGTAATTCTGCAGAAATTAAAAGATCCTCTAGGAAGCAAGAAAAACATGTTCCAACTTGCTATGAGTGTGGAAAAATGGGACACATCAAACCTGAATGCCCTGTCCTCAAGCTGAAGCAAAAATTAGAAGAGAAAGGTGAGACAGACAAGCACAAGAAGAAAAGGAAAGCTTACAATAGTGACTCCAGCTCATCTAGTGAATCTGATGGAAGCATTGAGGAAGAGACCAACCTCTGTCTTATGGCTGGAACAAGCTCTTCTAAGAGTAGTGTGAGTAGTTTCAACTCCAATGATGATGAAAATAATTACTATGAATTACTTGATGCTTTTAATGAATTGCATAAGGAAGCTACAAAATTGCAAAAGTCAAATAATAAGCGTAGAGGAGAAATTAAATGGCTTGAAGGTAGAGTAAAGCAACTAGAAGAGGAAAATGAAAATCTGATAACAAGTCTTGAAAAACTAGAGAAATCTAAGAAACACTCTAGGTCCAAAGATGACACAAGCTCTCCCCAATGTGAAAAATGCCCAGGACAGCTAGAAAAGATAGATTATCTAATGAAAACTCTCTCAAAATTCACTTTGGGAAGATCAAATCTTGATGCAGTGTTAGGATCTCAAAGGAGTGTGCTTAATAAAGAGGGAATAGGTTACAGTGGCAAATCTAATCCATTAGGCACCAGAAGTTTTCTAGATATGAGTAAACCAACATCTGTCATTTGCTCCTACTGTTCTGAACCTGGCCATTTTTCTAATTCCTGCTACTTTAAAAATTGTGGGGTTCCTAAAGGAGAGTACAGATGGGTACCTAAAGGAACACCTCAAACCACTAACATGAAAGGACCCAAGTTCAATTGGGTACCTGCATCTTCTCTTTAATCTTTGTTTCAGGTGTGTCTTGATGCAAGTCTTGATGCAAGGAAAACAATGTAGCTTTTATATAATGGATGCTCAAGACACATGAAAGGAGATGTGAAGAAGTTCTGCAAGATATCTTACAAAGCCAATTATTGGTCATGTTACAAGAGGTGTTAATAACAAAGGTCAAATTTTAGGCATTGCCAAGGTGAAAAGTTCCTTTTCTATTGTGATATTGCAACTGATTATGGCTGTCTGCACTTTGATGTTAACCTGCGCTACTGATTTCACCTGCTGCGTTGGTAGTATTGTCATACATTGTATGCCTATTGTGTTCAAACTGTGTAGCTGCTTGCCTAACCTTGGCCTTAATCCATTATCGTGCTCTATCTAAAGCCTAGTCTGTGTTAAGTTCTGCATCACATAGTTGCTACTTAATTTCTCAAAAGGAGCCCGCTAATCCATTATGCGAAATTGCTATGCATTCTGGTTGTTATCCTGGTTGTTATGCATTATCTACTGCTGCATCTTTTACTTTGCTGTGCTATTTAGTTGTTTTTTTTCCTGTCCCATCTTGAATATGTCTTTTTGCTACTGTCCAAAAAGGGGGAGAATTATTTTGCCACTGCATTGATAGGCTATACTGATAGGGGGAGCATAAAATTAAAGTGATATCTGTTATATGCCTATGCTGTTGTTTGCCTTGCGTGCTTGTACTGCTGTTGTGTTTGCTTAATGTGCTGCAGGCAGGCTTATCATAGTCCATGTTTTGGACATCATCAAAAAGGGGGAGATTGTTGAAAGGGGGAGCCTTTCATCCATAAATGAAGAACAATTTTGATGATGTCTACTGATCTGGGATAAAACATAGCTTGGTCCAGTTAAGATATGCATTAGGATATTAGCTTCTCTTTATCAATTGTATTTCAGGCTTGCTGTGTAACTCTGTATATGATTAGCTCCTTGACTAATTGATTAGCTGTGAGTATTGTACTAAGTAAGTGAAAATATACTCACGATAATCGATTAGGTAAATGGCTAATTGAATTAGTGACAGCAAAAACCTTTGTATAAAAGCTGTTTTGTAATCTGTTTTGGGTCTGGAATTTTTGAGAGAGATCACGCAGTCTTCATCTGAGAAAGAGCAATCTGAGAGACAGAAGAGCTTCAGAAGATTCTGCAATAACCCAAGCACAGATCCAAGAATGATTGATGGTTGACTCTACCATGAAGGATCTTGCTTGATTCAAGGAGCATCAAGTCAAATCTGCACAACTTAGGTGTTTTCGTTTCTTGTTTTGTTTTCTGTGTCTTTGATTACAGTAGCTTCAGTGGTTGAAGTGTGGACCTAGGTGCAATTGTGTGGATGCATTGCTCCTAGGGGAAGTTCTTGATTGTTGAATCAAGTTCTTGGGTTTTGGGGGTTAGAATTACATAGGTGTGCTTGTAATTCTTGGAACCTTTCTGTTTAATGGAATCCTCCTAAGTGTGTTACTTAGGAGAAGACTGGATGTAGATTCTTTTTGAATCGAACCAGTATAAATTGTGTGTCTTGCTTCTTTCTTCTCTCTTTTAATTCTCCTTGATTGTTTTAAAACAGTCCATTAACCCAGAACTGTGTGATTGATTAACTAAGCTTTAAACCTTAAAGACTCCTTCAAGATACACTTTAAACAAGTGAGAAACTCATTAATCAACACAGATCCCTTTGTGGTTAAGAGTATTAGAAAGATCTATTTTTAACAATTGGCACCAGAGCTGGCTAATCGCACGATAATCGATTAGAAAGATCCTGATATGTCTAATACATCTCAAACCTTTGCTGAAGGGGCATCCATCAACAGGCCACCTCTGTTTGCTGGTGAAAACTACCCTTTTTGGAAAATTAGAATGAAAATTTTTCTTGAATCAGTGGACAAAGGGGTCTGGGATGCTGTAGTTAATGGACCTTTTCAACCCATTAAAGTTGTGGAAGGCAAAACTGTTCTTAAAGAATTCTCACAATGGACTCTTGATGAAAATAAAAGGGCACACTATGATGTTAGAGCCAAAAATATTATATCCTCTGCACTAACTTTGGATGAATTTTACAGGGTATCTGTGTGTGAATCCGCCAAAGAGATGTGGGATGTTTTGGAGGTCACCCATGAGGGCACGAATGAAGTCAAAAGGGCAAGGAAGAATACTCTCATTCAAGAGTATGAGATGTTCAGAATGAAGGCTGGAGAAAGCATTTGTGATGTGCAGAAAAGATTTACACATATAGTAAATCACCTTCTAGCTCTTGGCAAGATCTTTGACAAAGAAGAATTGAATATCAAAATCTTGAAGAGCTTAAACAGGACATGGCAGCCCAAAGTCACTGCAATTTCAGAATCCAAAGACCTCACTAGCATGAACATAGCTACACTCTTTGGAAAGCTAAGAGAACACGAACTAGAGCTTGGAAGACTCAAGGAAGAAGAGGATGGAGAAAAGAGGCACACAATAGCCTTGAAGAGTGCTGTAAAATCTGCAGCAAAACTGAAGAAAGCAGAAATTGTAGATGAATCTAATGATGATTACAACTCTGACAGTGAAGCCTTGAGACTAATGGTAAAGGGGTTCTCAAAATTTATAAAATACAAGAACAAAGCTACCAGTAATTCTGCAGAAATTAAAAGATCCTCTAGGAAGCAAGAAAAACATGTTCCAACTTGCTATGAGTGTGGAAAAATGGGACACATCAAACCTGAATGCCCTGTCCTCAAGCTGAAGCAAAAATTAGAAGAGAAAGGTGAGACAGACAAGCACAAGAAGAAAAGGAAAGCTTACAATAGTGACTCCAGCTCATCTAGTGAATCTGATGGAAGCATTGAGGAAGAGACCAACCTCTGTCTTATGGCTGGAACAAGCTCTTCTAAGAGTAGTGTGAGTAGTTTCAACTCCAATGATGATGAAAATAATTACTATGAATTACTTGATGCTTTTAATGAATTGCATAAGGAAGCTACAAAATTGCAAAAGTCAAATAATAAGCGTAGAGGAGAAATTAAATGGCTTGAAGGTAGAGTAAAGCAACTAGAAGAGGAAAATGAAAATCTGATAACAAGTCTTGAAAAACTAGAGAAATCTAAGAAACACTCTAGGTCCAAAGATGACACAAGCTCTCCCCAATGTGAAAAATGCCCAGGACAGCTAGAAAAGATAGATTATCTAATGAAAACTCTCTCAAAATTCACTTTGGGAAGATCAAATCTTGATGCAGTGTTAGGATCTCAAAGGAGTGTGCTTAATAAAGAGGGAATAGGTTACAGTGGCAAATCTAATCCATTAGGCACCAGAAGTTTTCTAGATATGAGTAAACCAACATCTGTCATTTGCTCCTACTGTTCTGAACCTGGCCATTTTTCTAATTCCTGCTACTTTAAAAATTGTGGGGTTCCTAAAGGAGAGTACAGATGGGTACCTAAAGGAACACCTCAAACCACTAACATGAAAGGACCCAAGTTCAATTGGGTACCTGCATCTTCTCTTTAATCTTTGTTTCAGGTGTGTCTTGATGCAAGTCTTGATGCAAGGAAAACAATGTAGCTTTTATATAATGGATGCTCAAGACACATGAAAGGAGATGTGAAGAAGTTCTGCAAGATATCTTACAAAGCCAATTATTGGTCATGTTACAAGAGGTGTTAATAACAAAGGTCAAATTTTAGGCATTGCCAAGGTGAAAAGTTCCTTTTCTATTGTGATATTGCAACTGATTATGGCTGTCTGCACTTTGATGTTAACCTGCGCTACTGATTTCACCTGCTGCGTTGGTAGTATTGTCATACATTGTATGCCTATTGTGTTCAAACTGTGTAGCTGCTTGCCTAACCTTGGCCTTAATCCATTATCGTGCTCTATCTAAAGCCTAGTCTGTGTTAAGTTCTGCATCACATAGTTGCTACTTAATTTCTCAAAAGGAGCCCGCTAATCCATTATGCGAAATTGCTATGCATTCTGGTTGTTATCCTGGTTGTTATGCATTATCTACTGCTGCATCTTTTACTTTGCTGTGCTATTTAGTTGTTTTTTTTCCTGTCCCATCTTGAATATGTCTTTTTGCTACTGTCCAAAAAGGGGGAGAATTATTTTGCCACTGCATTGATAGGCTATACTGATAGGGGGAGCATAAAATTAAAGTGATATCTGTTATATGCCTATGCTGTTGTTTGCCTTGCGTGCTTGTACTGCTGTTGTGTTTGCTTAATGTGCTGCAGGCAGGCTTATCATAGTCCATGTTTTGGACATCATCAAAAAGGGGGAGATTGTTGAAAGGGGGAGCCTTTCATCCATAAATGAAGAACAATTTTGATGATGTCTACTGATCTGGGATAAAACATAGCTTGGTCCAGTTAAGATATGCATTAGGATATTAGCTTCTCTTTATCAATTGTATTTCAGGCTTGCTGTGTAACTCTGTATATGATTAGCTCCTTGACTAATTGATTAGCTGTGAGTATTGTACTAAGTAAGTGAAAATATACTCACGATAATCGATTAGGTAAATGGCTAATTGAATTAGTGACAGCAAAAACCTTTGTATAAAAGCTGTTTTGTAATCTGTTTTGGGTCTGGAATTTTTGAGAGAGATCACGCAGTCTTCATCTGAGAAAGAGCAATCTGAGAGACAGAAGAGCTTCAGAAGATTCTGCAATAACCCAAGCACAGATCCAAGAATGATTGATGGTTGACTCTACCATGAAGGATCTTGCTTGATTCAAGGAGCATCAAGTCAAATCTGCACAACTTAGGTGTTTTCGTTTCTTGTTTTGTTTTCTGTGTCTTTGATTACAGTAGCTTCAGTGGTTGAAGTGTGGACCTAGGTGCAATTGTGTGGATGCATTGCTCCTAGGGGAAGTTCTTGATTGTTGAATCAAGTTCTTGGGTTTTGGGGGTTAGAATTACATAGGTGTGCTTGTAATTCTTGGAACCTTTCTGTTTAATGGAATCCTCCTAAGTGTGTTACTTAGGAGAAGACTGGATGTAGATTCTTTTTGAATCGAACCAGTATAAATTGTGTGTCTTGCTTCTTTCTTCTCTCTTTTAATTCTCCTTGATTGTTTTAAAACAGTCCATTAACCCAGAACTGTGTGATTGATTAACTAAGCTTTAAACCTTAAAGACTCCTTCAAGATACACTTTAAACAAGTGAGAAACTCATTAATCAACACAGATCCCTTTGTGGTTAAGAGTATTAGAAAGATCTATTTTTAACAATTGGCACCAGAGCTGGCTAATCGCACGATAATCGATTAGAAAGATCCTGATATGTCTAATACATCTCAAACCTTTGCTGAAGGGGCATCCATCAACAGGCCACCTCTGTTTGCTGGTGAAAACTACCCTTTTTGGAAAATTAGAATGAAAATTTTTCTTGAATCAGTGGACAAAGGGGTCTGGGATGCTGTAGTTAATGGACCTTTTCAACCCATTAAAGTTGTGGAAGGCAAAACTGTTCTTAAAGAATTCTCACAATGGACTCTTGATGAAAATAAAAGGGCACACTATGATGTTAGAGCCAAAAATATTATATCCTCTGCACTAACTTTGGATGAATTTTACAGGGTATCTGTGTGTGAATCCGCCAAAGAGATGTGGGATGTTTTGGAGGTCACCCATGAGGGCACGAATGAAGTCAAAAGGGCAAGGAAGAATACTCTCATTCAAGAGTATGAGATGTTCAGAATGAAGGCTGGAGAAAGCATTTGTGATGTGCAGAAAAGATTTACACATATAGTAAATCACCTTCTAGCTCTTGGCAAGATCTTTGACAAAGAAGAATTGAATATCAAAATCTTGAAGAGCTTAAACAGGACATGGCAGCCCAAAGTCACTGCAATTTCAGAATCCAAAGACCTCACTAGCATGAACATAGCTACACTCTTTGGAAAGCTAAGAGAACACGAACTAGAGCTTGGAAGACTCAAGGAAGAAGAGGATGGAGAAAAGAGGCACACAATAGCCTTGAAGAGTGCTGTAAAATCTGCAGCAAAACTGAAGAAAGCAGAAATTGTAGATGAATCTAATGATGATTACAACTCTGACAGTGAAGCCTTGAGACTAATGGTAAAGGGGTTCTCAAAATTTATAAAATACAAGAACAAAGCTACCAGTAATTCTGCAGAAATTAAAAGATCCTCTAGGAAGCAAGAAAAACATGTTCCAACTTGCTATGAGTGTGGAAAAATGGGACACATCAAACCTGAATGCCCTGTCCTCAAGCTGAAGCAAAAATTAGAAGAGAAAGGTGAGACAGACAAGCACAAGAAGAAAAGGAAAGCTTACAATAGTGACTCCAGCTCATCTAGTGAATCTGATGGAAGCATTGAGGAAGAGACCAACCTCTGTCTTATGGCTGGAACAAGCTCTTCTAAGAGTAGTGTGAGTAGTTTCAACTCCAATGATGATGAAAATAATTACTATGAATTACTTGATGCTTTTAATGAATTGCATAAGGAAGCTACAAAATTGCAAAAGTCAAATAATAAGCGTAGAGGAGAAATTAAATGGCTTGAAGGTAGAGTAAAGCAACTAGAAGAGGAAAATGAAAATCTGATAACAAGTCTTGAAAAACTAGAGAAATCTAAGAAACACTCTAGGTCCAAAGATGACACAAGCTCTCCCCAATGTGAAAAATGCCCAGGACAGCTAGAAAAGATAGATTATCTAATGAAAACTCTCTCAAAATTCACTTTGGGAAGATCAAATCTTGATGCAGTGTTAGGATCTCAAAGGAGTGTGCTTAATAAAGAGGGAATAGGTTACAGTGGCAAATCTAATCCATTAGGCACCAGAAGTTTTCTAGATATGAGTAAACCAACATCTGTCATTTGCTCCTACTGTTCTGAACCTGGCCATTTTTCTAATTCCTGCTACTTTAAAAATTGTGGGGTTCCTAAAGGAGAGTACAGATGGGTACCTAAAGGAACACCTCAAACCACTAACATGAAAGGACCCAAGTTCAATTGGGTACCTGCATCTTCTCTTTAATCTTTGTTTCAGGTGTGTCTTGATGCAAGTCTTGATGCAAGGAAAACAATGTAGCTTTTATATAATGGATGCTCAAGACACATGAAAGGAGATGTGAAGAAGTTCTGCAAGATATCTTACAAAGCCAATTATTGGTCATGTTACAAGAGGTGTTAATAACAAAGGTCAAATTTTAGGCATTGCCAAGGTGAAAAGTTCCTTTTCTATTGTGATATTGCAACTGATTATGGCTGTCTGCACTTTGATGTTAACCTGCGCTACTGATTTCACCTGCTGCGTTGGTAGTATTGTCATACATTGTATGCCTATTGTGTTCAAACTGTGTAGCTGCTTGCCTAACCTTGGCCTTAATCCATTATCGTGCTCTATCTAAAGCCTAGTCTGTGTTAAGTTCTGCATCACATAGTTGCTACTTAATTTCTCAAAAGGAGCCCGCTAATCCATTATGCGAAATTGCTATGCATTCTGGTTGTTATCCTGGTTGTTATGCATTATCTACTGCTGCATCTTTTACTTTGCTGTGCTATTTAGTTGTTTTTTTTCCTGTCCCATCTTGAATATGTCTTTTTGCTACTGTCCAAAAAGGGGGAGAATTATTTTGCCACTGCATTGATAGGCTATACTGATAGGGGGAGCATAAAATTAAAGTGATATCTGTTATATGCCTATGCTGTTGTTTGCCTTGCGTGCTTGTACTGCTGTTGTGTTTGCTTAATGTGCTGCAGGCAGGCTTATCATAGTCCATGTTTTGGACATCATCAAAAAGGGGGAGATTGTTGAAAGGGGGAGCCTTTCATCCATAAATGAAGAACAATTTTGATGATGTCTACTGATCTGGGATAAAACATAGCTTGGTCCAGTTAAGATATGCATTAGGATATTAGCTTCTCTTTATCAATTGTATTTCAGGCTTGCTGTGTAACTCTGTATATGATTAGCTCCTTGACTAATTGATTAGCTGTGAGTATTGTACTAAGTAAGTGAAAATATACTCACGATAATCGATTAGGTAAATGGCTAATTGAATTAGTGACAGCAAAAACCTTTGTATAAAAGCTGTTTTGTAATCTGTTTTGGGTCTGGAATTTTTGAGAGAGATCACGCAGTCTTCATCTGAGAAAGAGCAATCTGAGAGACAGAAGAGCTTCAGAAGATTCTGCAATAACCCAAGCACAGATCCAAGAATGATTGATGGTTGACTCTACCATGAAGGATCTTGCTTGATTCAAGGAGCATCAAGTCAAATCTGCACAACTTAGGTGTTTTCGTTTCTTGTTTTGTTTTCTGTGTCTTTGATTACAGTAGCTTCAGTGGTTGAAGTGTGGACCTAGGTGCAATTGTGTGGATGCATTGCTCCTAGGGGAAGTTCTTGATTGTTGAATCAAGTTCTTGGGTTTTGGGGGTTAGAATTACATAGGTGTGCTTGTAATTCTTGGAACCTTTCTGTTTAATGGAATCCTCCTAAGTGTGTTACTTAGGAGAAGACTGGATGTAGATTCTTTTTGAATCGAACCAGTATAAATTGTGTGTCTTGCTTCTTTCTTCTCTCTTTTAATTCTCCTTGATTGTTTTAAAACAGTCCATTAACCCAGAACTGTGTGATTGATTAACTAAGCTTTAAACCTTAAAGACTCCTTCAAGATACACTTTAAACAAGTGAGAAACTCATTAATCAACACAGATCCCTTTGTGGTTAAGAGTATTAGAAAGATCTATTTTTAACAATTGGCACCAGAGCTGGCTAATCGCACGATAATCGATTAGAAAGATCCTGATATGTCTAATACATCTCAAACCTTTGCTGAAGGGGCATCCATCAACAGGCCACCTCTGTTTGCTGGTGAAAACTACCCTTTTTGGAAAATTAGAATGAAAATTTTTCTTGAATCAGTGGACAAAGGGGTCTGGGATGCTGTAGTTAATGGACCTTTTCAACCCATTAAAGTTGTGGAAGGCAAAACTGTTCTTAAAGAATTCTCACAATGGACTCTTGATGAAAATAAAAGGGCACACTATGATGTTAGAGCCAAAAATATTATATCCTCTGCACTAACTTTGGATGAATTTTACAGGGTATCTGTGTGTGAATCCGCCAAAGAGATGTGGGATGTTTTGGAGGTCACCCATGAGGGCACGAATGAAGTCAAAAGGGCAAGGAAGAATACTCTCATTCAAGAGTATGAGATGTTCAGAATGAAGGCTGGAGAAAGCATTTGTGATGTGCAGAAAAGATTTACACATATAGTAAATCACCTTCTAGCTCTTGGCAAGATCTTTGACAAAGAAGAATTGAATATCAAAATCTTGAAGAGCTTAAACAGGACATGGCAGCCCAAAGTCACTGCAATTTCAGAATCCAAAGACCTCACTAGCATGAACATAGCTACACTCTTTGGAAAGCTAAGAGAACACGAACTAGAGCTTGGAAGACTCAAGGAAGAAGAGGATGGAGAAAAGAGGCACACAATAGCCTTGAAGAGTGCTGTAAAATCTGCAGCAAAACTGAAGAAAGCAGAAATTGTAGATGAATCTAATGATGATTACAACTCTGACAGTGAAGCCTTGAGACTAATGGTAAAGGGGTTCTCAAAATTTATAAAATACAAGAACAAAGCTACCAGTAATTCTGCAGAAATTAAAAGATCCTCTAGGAAGCAAGAAAAACATGTTCCAACTTGCTATGAGTGTGGAAAAATGGGACACATCAAACCTGAATGCCCTGTCCTCAAGCTGAAGCAAAAATTAGAAGAGAAAGGTGAGACAGACAAGCACAAGAAGAAAAGGAAAGCTTACAATAGTGACTCCAGCTCATCTAGTGAATCTGATGGAAGCATTGAGGAAGAGACCAACCTCTGTCTTATGGCTGGAACAAGCTCTTCTAAGAGTAGTGTGAGTAGTTTCAACTCCAATGATGATGAAAATAATTACTATGAATTACTTGATGCTTTTAATGAATTGCATAAGGAAGCTACAAAATTGCAAAAGTCAAATAATAAGCGTAGAGGAGAAATTAAATGGCTTGAAGGTAGAGTAAAGCAACTAGAAGAGGAAAATGAAAATCTGATAACAAGTCTTGAAAAACTAGAGAAATCTAAGAAACACTCTAGGTCCAAAGATGACACAAGCTCTCCCCAATGTGAAAAATGCCCAGGACAGCTAGAAAAGATAGATTATCTAATGAAAACTCTCTCAAAATTCACTTTGGGAAGATCAAATCTTGATGCAGTGTTAGGATCTCAAAGGAGTGTGCTTAATAAAGAGGGAATAGGTTACAGTGGCAAATCTAATCCATTAGGCACCAGAAGTTTTCTAGATATGAGTAAACCAACATCTGTCATTTGCTCCTACTGTTCTGAACCTGGCCATTTTTCTAATTCCTGCTACTTTAAAAATTGTGGGGTTCCTAAAGGAGAGTACAGATGGGTACCTAAAGGAACACCTCAAACCACTAACATGAAAGGACCCAAGTTCAATTGGGTACCTGCATCTTCTCTTTAATCTTTGTTTCAGGTGTGTCTTGATGCAAGTCTTGATGCAAGGAAAACAATGTAGCTTTTATATAATGGATGCTCAAGACACATGAAAGGAGATGTGAAGAAGTTCTGCAAGATATCTTACAAAGCCAATTATTGGTCATGTTACAAGAGGTGTTAATAACAAAGGTCAAATTTTAGGCATTGCCAAGGTGAAAAGTTCCTTTTCTATTGTGATATTGCAACTGATTATGGCTGTCTGCACTTTGATGTTAACCTGCGCTACTGATTTCACCTGCTGCGTTGGTAGTATTGTCATACATTGTATGCCTATTGTGTTCAAACTGTGTAGCTGCTTGCCTAACCTTGGCCTTAATCCATTATCGTGCTCTATCTAAAGCCTAGTCTGTGTTAAGTTCTGCATCACATAGTTGCTACTTAATTTCTCAAAAGGAGCCCGCTAATCCATTATGCGAAATTGCTATGCATTCTGGTTGTTATCCTGGTTGTTATGCATTATCTACTGCTGCATCTTTTACTTTGCTGTGCTATTTAGTTGTTTTTTTTCCTGTCCCATCTTGAATATGTCTTTTTGCTACTGTCCAAAAAGGGGGAGAATTATTTTGCCACTGCATTGATAGGCTATACTGATAGGGGGAGCATAAAATTAAAGTGATATCTGTTATATGCCTATGCTGTTGTTTGCCTTGCGTGCTTGTACTGCTGTTGTGTTTGCTTAATGTGCTGCAGGCAGGCTTATCATAGTCCATGTTTTGGACATCATCAAAAAGGGGGAGATTGTTGAAAGGGGGAGCCTTTCATCCATAAATGAAGAACAATTTTGATGATGTCTACTGATCTGGGATAAAACATAGCTTGGTCCAGTTAAGATATGCATTAGGATATTAGCTTCTCTTTATCAATTGTATTTCAGGCTTGCTGTGTAACTCTGTATATGATTAGCTCCTTGACTAATTGATTAGCTGTGAGTATTGTACTAAGTAAGTGAAAATATACTCACGATAATCGATTAGGTAAATGGCTAATTGAATTAGTGACAGCAAAAACCTTTGTATAAAAGCTGTTTTGTAATCTGTTTTGGGTCTGGAATTTTTGAGAGAGATCACGCAGTCTTCATCTGAGAAAGAGCAATCTGAGAGACAGAAGAGCTTCAGAAGATTCTGCAATAACCCAAGCACAGATCCAAGAATGATTGATGGTTGACTCTACCATGAAGGATCTTGCTTGATTCAAGGAGCATCAAGTCAAATCTGCACAACTTAGGTGTTTTCGTTTCTTGTTTTGTTTTCTGTGTCTTTGATTACAGTAGCTTCAGTGGTTGAAGTGTGGACCTAGGTGCAATTGTGTGGATGCATTGCTCCTAGGGGAAGTTCTTGATTGTTGAATCAAGTTCTTGGGTTTTGGGGGTTAGAATTACATAGGTGTGCTTGTAATTCTTGGAACCTTTCTGTTTAATGGAATCCTCCTAAGTGTGTTACTTAGGAGAAGACTGGATGTAGATTCTTTTTGAATCGAACCAGTATAAATTGTGTGTCTTGCTTCTTTCTTCTCTCTTTTAATTCTCCTTGATTGTTTTAAAACAGTCCATTAACCCAGAACTGTGTGATTGATTAACTAAGCTTTAAACCTTAAAGACTCCTTCAAGATACACTTTAAACAAGTGAGAAACTCATTAATCAACACAGATCCCTTTGTGGTTAAGAGTATTAGAAAGATCTATTTTTAACAATTGGCACCAGAGCTGGCTAATCGCACGATAATCGATTAGAAAGATCCTGATATGTCTAATACATCTCAAACCTTTGCTGAAGGGGCATCCATCAACAGGCCACCTCTGTTTGCTGGTGAAAACTACCCTTTTTGGAAAATTAGAATGAAAATTTTTCTTGAATCAGTGGACAAAGGGGTCTGGGATGCTGTAGTTAATGGACCTTTTCAACCCATTAAAGTTGTGGAAGGCAAAACTGTTCTTAAAGAATTCTCACAATGGACTCTTGATGAAAATAAAAGGGCACACTATGATGTTAGAGCCAAAAATATTATATCCTCTGCACTAACTTTGGATGAATTTTACAGGGTATCTGTGTGTGAATCCGCCAAAGAGATGTGGGATGTTTTGGAGGTCACCCATGAGGGCACGAATGAAGTCAAAAGGGCAAGGAAGAATACTCTCATTCAAGAGTATGAGATGTTCAGAATGAAGGCTGGAGAAAGCATTTGTGATGTGCAGAAAAGATTTACACATATAGTAAATCACCTTCTAGCTCTTGGCAAGATCTTTGACAAAGAAGAATTGAATATCAAAATCTTGAAGAGCTTAAACAGGACATGGCAGCCCAAAGTCACTGCAATTTCAGAATCCAAAGACCTCACTAGCATGAACATAGCTACACTCTTTGGAAAGCTAAGAGAACACGAACTAGAGCTTGGAAGACTCAAGGAAGAAGAGGATGGAGAAAAGAGGCACACAATAGCCTTGAAGAGTGCTGTAAAATCTGCAGCAAAACTGAAGAAAGCAGAAATTGTAGATGAATCTAATGATGATTACAACTCTGACAGTGAAGCCTTGAGACTAATGGTAAAGGGGTTCTCAAAATTTATAAAATACAAGAACAAAGCTACCAGTAATTCTGCAGAAATTAAAAGATCCTCTAGGAAGCAAGAAAAACATGTTCCAACTTGCTATGAGTGTGGAAAAATGGGACACATCAAACCTGAATGCCCTGTCCTCAAGCTGAAGCAAAAATTAGAAGAGAAAGGTGAGACAGACAAGCACAAGAAGAAAAGGAAAGCTTACAATAGTGACTCCAGCTCATCTAGTGAATCTGATGGAAGCATTGAGGAAGAGACCAACCTCTGTCTTATGGCTGGAACAAGCTCTTCTAAGAGTAGTGTGAGTAGTTTCAACTCCAATGATGATGAAAATAATTACTATGAATTACTTGATGCTTTTAATGAATTGCATAAGGAAGCTACAAAATTGCAAAAGTCAAATAATAAGCGTAGAGGAGAAATTAAATGGCTTGAAGGTAGAGTAAAGCAACTAGAAGAGGAAAATGAAAATCTGATAACAAGTCTTGAAAAACTAGAGAAATCTAAGAAACACTCTAGGTCCAAAGATGACACAAGCTCTCCCCAATGTGAAAAATGCCCAGGACAGCTAGAAAAGATAGATTATCTAATGAAAACTCTCTCAAAATTCACTTTGGGAAGATCAAATCTTGATGCAGTGTTAGGATCTCAAAGGAGTGTGCTTAATAAAGAGGGAATAGGTTACAGTGGCAAATCTAATCCATTAGGCACCAGAAGTTTTCTAGATATGAGTAAACCAACATCTGTCATTTGCTCCTACTGTTCTGAACCTGGCCATTTTTCTAATTCCTGCTACTTTAAAAATTGTGGGGTTCCTAAAGGAGAGTACAGATGGGTACCTAAAGGAACACCTCAAACCACTAACATGAAAGGACCCAAGTTCAATTGGGTACCTGCATCTTCTCTTTAATCTTTGTTTCAGGTGTGTCTTGATGCAAGTCTTGATGCAAGGAAAACAATGTAGCTTTTATATAATGGATGCTCAAGACACATGAAAGGAGATGTGAAGAAGTTCTGCAAGATATCTTACAAAGCCAATTATTGGTCATGTTACAAGAGGTGTTAATAACAAAGGTCAAATTTTAGGCATTGCCAAGGTGAAAAGTTCCTTTTCTATTGTGATATTGCAACTGATTATGGCTGTCTGCACTTTGATGTTAACCTGCGCTACTGATTTCACCTGCTGCGTTGGTAGTATTGTCATACATTGTATGCCTATTGTGTTCAAACTGTGTAGCTGCTTGCCTAACCTTGGCCTTAATCCATTATCGTGCTCTATCTAAAGCCTAGTCTGTGTTAAGTTCTGCATCACATAGTTGCTACTTAATTTCTCAAAAGGAGCCCGCTAATCCATTATGCGAAATTGCTATGCATTCTGGTTGTTATCCTGGTTGTTATGCATTATCTACTGCTGCATCTTTTACTTTGCTGTGCTATTTAGTTGTTTTTTTTCCTGTCCCATCTTGAATATGTCTTTTTGCTACTGTCCAAAAAGGGGGAGAATTATTTTGCCACTGCATTGATAGGCTATACTGATAGGGGGAGCATAAAATTAAAGTGATATCTGTTATATGCCTATGCTGTTGTTTGCCTTGCGTGCTTGTACTGCTGTTGTGTTTGCTTAATGTGCTGCAGGCAGGCTTATCATAGTCCATGTTTTGGACATCATCAAAAAGGGGGAGATTGTTGAAAGGGGGAGCCTTTCATCCATAAATGAAGAACAATTTTGATGATGTCTACTGATCTGGGATAAAACATAGCTTGGTCCAGTTAAGATATGCATTAGGATATTAGCTTCTCTTTATCAATTGTATTTCAGGCTTGCTGTGTAACTCTGTATATGATTAGCTCCTTGACTAATTGATTAGCTGTGAGTATTGTACTAAGTAAGTGAAAATATACTCACGATAATCGATTAGGTAAATGGCTAATTGAATTAGTGACAGCAAAAACCTTTGTATAAAAGCTGTTTTGTAATCTGTTTTGGGTCTGGAATTTTTGAGAGAGATCACGCAGTCTTCATCTGAGAAAGAGCAATCTGAGAGACAGAAGAGCTTCAGAAGATTCTGCAATAACCCAAGCACAGATCCAAGAATGATTGATGGTTGACTCTACCATGAAGGATCTTGCTTGATTCAAGGAGCATCAAGTCAAATCTGCACAACTTAGGTGTTTTCGTTTCTTGTTTTGTTTTCTGTGTCTTTGATTACAGTAGCTTCAGTGGTTGAAGTGTGGACCTAGGTGCAATTGTGTGGATGCATTGCTCCTAGGGGAAGTTCTTGATTGTTGAATCAAGTTCTTGGGTTTTGGGGGTTAGAATTACATAGGTGTGCTTGTAATTCTTGGAACCTTTCTGTTTAATGGAATCCTCCTAAGTGTGTTACTTAGGAGAAGACTGGATGTAGATTCTTTTTGAATCGAACCAGTATAAATTGTGTGTCTTGCTTCTTTCTTCTCTCTTTTAATTCTCCTTGATTGTTTTAAAACAGTCCATTAACCCAGAACTGTGTGATTGATTAACTAAGCTTTAAACCTTAAAGACTCCTTCAAGATACACTTTAAACAAGTGAGAAACTCATTAATCAACACAGATCCCTTTGTGGTTAAGAGTATTAGAAAGATCTATTTTTAACAATTGGCACCAGAGCTGGCTAATCGCACGATAATCGATTAGAAAGATCCTGATATGTCTAATACATCTCAAACCTTTGCTGAAGGGGCATCCATCAACAGGCCACCTCTGTTTGCTGGTGAAAACTACCCTTTTTGGAAAATTAGAATGAAAATTTTTCTTGAATCAGTGGACAAAGGGGTCTGGGATGCTGTAGTTAATGGACCTTTTCAACCCATTAAAGTTGTGGAAGGCAAAACTGTTCTTAAAGAATTCTCACAATGGACTCTTGATGAAAATAAAAGGGCACACTATGATGTTAGAGCCAAAAATATTATATCCTCTGCACTAACTTTGGATGAATTTTACAGGGTATCTGTGTGTGAATCCGCCAAAGAGATGTGGGATGTTTTGGAGGTCACCCATGAGGGCACGAATGAAGTCAAAAGGGCAAGGAAGAATACTCTCATTCAAGAGTATGAGATGTTCAGAATGAAGGCTGGAGAAAGCATTTGTGATGTGCAGAAAAGATTTACACATATAGTAAATCACCTTCTAGCTCTTGGCAAGATCTTTGACAAAGAAGAATTGAATATCAAAATCTTGAAGAGCTTAAACAGGACATGGCAGCCCAAAGTCACTGCAATTTCAGAATCCAAAGACCTCACTAGCATGAACATAGCTACACTCTTTGGAAAGCTAAGAGAACACGAACTAGAGCTTGGAAGACTCAAGGAAGAAGAGGATGGAGAAAAGAGGCACACAATAGCCTTGAAGAGTGCTGTAAAATCTGCAGCAAAACTGAAGAAAGCAGAAATTGTAGATGAATCTAATGATGATTACAACTCTGACAGTGAAGCCTTGAGACTAATGGTAAAGGGGTTCTCAAAATTTATAAAATACAAGAACAAAGCTACCAGTAATTCTGCAGAAATTAAAAGATCCTCTAGGAAGCAAGAAAAACATGTTCCAACTTGCTATGAGTGTGGAAAAATGGGACACATCAAACCTGAATGCCCTGTCCTCAAGCTGAAGCAAAAATTAGAAGAGAAAGGTGAGACAGACAAGCACAAGAAGAAAAGGAAAGCTTACAATAGTGACTCCAGCTCATCTAGTGAATCTGATGGAAGCATTGAGGAAGAGACCAACCTCTGTCTTATGGCTGGAACAAGCTCTTCTAAGAGTAGTGTGAGTAGTTTCAACTCCAATGATGATGAAAATAATTACTATGAATTACTTGATGCTTTTAATGAATTGCATAAGGAAGCTACAAAATTGCAAAAGTCAAATAATAAGCGTAGAGGAGAAATTAAATGGCTTGAAGGTAGAGTAAAGCAACTAGAAGAGGAAAATGAAAATCTGATAACAAGTCTTGAAAAACTAGAGAAATCTAAGAAACACTCTAGGTCCAAAGATGACACAAGCTCTCCCCAATGTGAAAAATGCCCAGGACAGCTAGAAAAGATAGATTATCTAATGAAAACTCTCTCAAAATTCACTTTGGGAAGATCAAATCTTGATGCAGTGTTAGGATCTCAAAGGAGTGTGCTTAATAAAGAGGGAATAGGTTACAGTGGCAAATCTAATCCATTAGGCACCAGAAGTTTTCTAGATATGAGTAAACCAACATCTGTCATTTGCTCCTACTGTTCTGAACCTGGCCATTTTTCTAATTCCTGCTACTTTAAAAATTGTGGGGTTCCTAAAGGAGAGTACAGATGGGTACCTAAAGGAACACCTCAAACCACTAACATGAAAGGACCCAAGTTCAATTGGGTACCTGCATCTTCTCTTTAATCTTTGTTTCAGGTGTGTCTTGATGCAAGTCTTGATGCAAGGAAAACAATGTAGCTTTTATATAATGGATGCTCAAGACACATGAAAGGAGATGTGAAGAAGTTCTGCAAGATATCTTACAAAGCCAATTATTGGTCATGTTACAAGAGGTGTTAATAACAAAGGTCAAATTTTAGGCATTGCCAAGGTGAAAAGTTCCTTTTCTATTGTGATATTGCAACTGATTATGGCTGTCTGCACTTTGATGTTAACCTGCGCTACTGATTTCACCTGCTGCGTTGGTAGTATTGTCATACATTGTATGCCTATTGTGTTCAAACTGTGTAGCTGCTTGCCTAACCTTGGCCTTAATCCATTATCGTGCTCTATCTAAAGCCTAGTCTGTGTTAAGTTCTGCATCACATAGTTGCTACTTAATTTCTCAAAGGAGCCCGCTAATCCATTATGCGAAATTGCTATGCATTCTGGTTGTTATCCTGGTTGTTATGCATTATCTACTGCTGCATCTTTTACTTTGCTGTGCTATTAGTTGTTTTTTTTCCTGTCCCATCTTGAATATGTCTTTTTGCTACTGTCCAAAAAGGGGGAGAATTATTTTGCCACTGCATTGATAGGCTATACTGATAGGGGGAGCATAAAATTAAAGTGATATCTGTTATATGCCTATGCTGTTGTTTGCCTTGCGTGCTTGTACTGCTGTTGTGTTTGCTTAATGTGCTGCAGGCAGGCTTATCATAGTCCATGTTTTGGACATCATCAAAAAGGGGGAGATTGTTGAAAGGGGGAGCCTTTCATCCATAAATGAAGAACAATTTTGATGATGTCTACTGATCTGGGATAAAACATAGCTTGGTCCAGTTAAGATATGCATTAGGATATTAGCTTCTCTTTATCAATTGTATTTCAGGCTTGCTGTGTAACTCTGTATATGATTAGCTCCTTGACTAATTGATTAGCTGTGAGTATTGTACTAAGTAAGTGAAAATATACTCACGATAATCGATTAGGTAAATGGCTAATTGAATTAGTGACAGCAAAAACCTTTGTATAAAAGCTGTTTTGTAATCTGTTTTGGGTCTGGAATTTTTGAGAGAGATCACGCAGTCTTCATCTGAGAAAGAGCAATCTGAGAGACAGAAGAGCTTCAGAAGATTCTGCAATAACCCAAGCACAGATCCAAGAATGATTGATGGTTGACTCTACCATGAAGGATCTTGCTTGATTCAAGGAGCATCAAGTCAAATCTGCACAACTTAGGTGTTTTCGTTTCTTGTTTTGTTTTCTGTGTCTTTGATTACAGTAGCTTCAGTGGGTTGAAGTGTGGACCTAGGTGCAATTGTGTGGATGCATTGCTCCTAGGGGAAGTTCTTGATTGTTGAATCAAGTTCTTGGGTTTTGGGGGTTAGAATTACATAGGTGTGCTTGTAATTCTTGGAACCTTTCTGTTTAATGGAATCCTCCTAAGTGTGTTACTTAGGAGAAGACTGGATGTAGATTCTTTTTGAATCGAACCAGTATAAATTGTGTGTCTTGCTTCTTTCTTCTCTCTTTTAATTCTCCTTGATTGTTTTAAAACAGTCCATTAACCCAGAACTGTGTGATTGATTAACTAAGCTTTAAACCTTAAAGACTCCTTCAAGATACACTTTAAACAAGTGAGAAACTCATTAATCAACACAGATCCCTTTGTGGTTAAGAGTATTAGAAAGATCTATTTTTAACAATTGGCACCAGAGCTGGCTAATCGCACGATAATCGATTAGAAAGATCCTGATATGTCTAATACATCTCAAACCTTTGCTGAAGGGGCATCCATCAACAGGCCACCTCTGTTTGCTGGTGAAAACTAC